>NC_040909.2:32597378-32961128 GCF_004126475.2 Phyllostomus discolor | reverse complement strand
AAAAGCCAAATTGCATAATAAATTTTTAGTATAATCTAAGCAGCTGGGTAACAGGGTAACAAACAGGTACCAACCAGGTAACAACAAAACCATAACTAAGTGGTTTAACTTCCCTGGGATTTTCAGCCTCTATATCTTTTTTTTTTTAAGTCCTTCAATTAGATCATCTTTGGTTATTTCTAATTCTAAAATTGTTATCCAGTGGATAAATGGAATTCTTTAAAGCAGGGAATCAACTCCTTTATAATCTTAAAATATTTATTGGCTTCCTTGTATGTACAAACTACTATACTGAGCACTGAAATCAGTTCACTATCCATATGGAGCTTACATTCTAGTGGGGAAGGCACACCAAAACTGAGTAAACAGAATAATTTCAAAAGTTTGTAAGTGTAGTGGATAACAAGGAAGCTTGCCATGGAAAATATATTTAAAAAAAGAGCTTTCTAGATAGAGGAAATAACACTTGCAGAATATCTGAAGCCTAATGATACTGTTACCTTTTAGGAACTGTAATACATAGAGCATAGTGAGCCAGTGGCACAAGATGAGAGTCAGGGGCCAGATTATGTAGAACCTTTTCATTCATGAGCAGAATTATTCAGTTCATTCTAAATGTAATATGGAGCTACTGAAGTATTTTAAAGAGAGGGGTAATGTAATCAGATTTATATTTTAAGAAAGATGCTCTTTGTAAACATGGTTTGGAGTAGGCAGAAGACCACTTAGGTAACTTTTGCAGTGGTCTCTATGGGAAATACTAATAATATAAAAAAGTAAGGAGAGAGAGCCCGTGGCTAAGTTTTAAAGATTATGTACAGGGGACAAAAACAGTAAAAGCAAGAGAGATAAGAACTCTAGCAAGGTATACAAAGGATAACAGATAATTGTATCCTATAGAAGCCCAGTAAAGAGAGATTTCAGGAGAGCTGTGCTTAATAAATTAACATCACATAATGCAGAGGAGGAAAAGGACTAGATGATTTAGGTCATTGGTGACTTTTAATCATTGCTTTTCGGTGGTAAAGGAGAGAAGTCAAAGTTTAAGGTCAAAGCTTTCAGTTTAATAAAATCAATAATGAAGAAATAGAGATGATGTACAAAGAGGTTTCCAGAAATTTCAAAGTTGTATAGTTAGCTCTTAATTTATAGAGTGAATAGCTAGCTACCTATTTGTTCCAGTTATTGTATTTGGCTCTTGTTTGTAGCTTAAGGCTTGCTTTGCTTTCAATTTTATTATTTGATTTCATTGTCTTATCCCAACAGGGATTTCAATTAAATTTCAGCTATTTTGCGTTTACCTTGTCTAATTGGATGGTTTCAAATTATAAAGTAAATAACAAAATTGATGTCATTGGACACTGTGTATGGTTGGGTTATTTTTCAACACTAATATGGAGTTTAGTATATAGTAGGAGAATGGTTTCATATTTGAGATAACTTGATCTCTCGCTCCTTGCTTTCCATAGAACTAGATCATCCTTTATCCCCAGCCAGATGTGAAAAATTATGAAATTATAGAATCATAAAAATAGAAACTTAGTTTTATTGGGTGGAAAGCTTTTCCTTATTATTAGGCATTGGATCAGGGAGTATAAAGGGAAAAGCTGAAGCTATTTCATGTGATTTTCCTAAGACAAACTAAAGTTCATATATTTTTCCTAAGACAATAAAATATTAAAATAAAAATAATTGAATTAAGATTTGCATACATATTCCTATACAAGATCATTTTGCTACACAATAAAGGATAAGATGTTGTTGTCTCTGTTTGCCTTTTCATTGTCGTTACTTAAATTTATTTTAAAATAATTAGTATAAACTTCTAAATTTCTAAATCTTAATTTCTTTTCATTTAAATTATACCTATTTCTGTTTCTATAATCTCCACATCTATTGGTCTTTAACATAAATAAGTATACAGAGGAAAGGAGACACATAGGAAAAGGGAGACAGAAAGAATTAAATTATTCAAATTAGTGTCAAATCTACCTTTAAAACTACATAGGATTAAATGCAACAAGGAGAGTACAGAATCAATGTGAAGGAAACCATATGTTTTATCATGTTTCTGGCTAGAAAGATTATATAAATGCCAGTTATTCTCAGCATAATATATAATTTTCTTAAAATACCAGTCTGAATTCCAGTGGGTTTAAGAGAGTTCTATGAGGTAAAGAGGAAGAAGCAAGGAAAATGATTTTAAATTTTATATATTGATAGAATTTTAAGCTTATGTAAAAAAGGCAGTGTGCCATAGAGTCAAAGCTACATGGGTTCATAAATGGCTCTACCACTACATGCTTTGAAGAGTTACTTAACCTCTCTGAGTGGCTCATTTTCCCTATCTGTGGAGTGTGAGAATGTTATTTTCTACCTCTTGGAATTATTTTGAAGATAAAAAGAGTTAATACATGTAAATCACTTATAACAGTGCTTTATACATAGAAAATGCTTAATAAATCATTTGCCATTAGCATTAGAAAAATTTTAGAAGATAGAGTAGATGAGGGAATCTTGTTCCACTAAATATTCAAGTTAGGTTAAATGACTTACATATTAAGGTATATTATAACAATATAAAGCTGCTATAACCAAAACACTATGGCATTGTAATAGAAATTAATTAGTGAAACTAAAGAAAGAATCCAGATATAGATATAAGTATATATAAGAGCCTAAAGCATATTAAAAAGTGACTTAAATTCATCAGGAAAATCTGGTTTATTTAACAGTGTTGGAGGTGTAATTGGCTTTTCACTGATGGGAATAAATAGGCCCATACTTTATACTATCAGCAGAAATAAATTCCAGGCAGGTTAAATGTTTTCAAGAAAGAGAGAAATCAATGAAGAAGAAAATATATTTCTATAATCTTGAGAACAAGAAGACCTTCGATAGCAATACAAGAAATTTAGAAAGCTTTTTGTATCTGTATGAGATGATAGATGTTAATTAAATTTATTGTGGTAATCATTTCATAATATATATGTCAAATTATTGTACTTTACAACTTAAACTTATACAGTGGCATTGTGTTAATTATATCTCAGTAAAACTGGAAAGAAGAAAAAGAAACCCAGAATCCATTAAGCAAATTGGTGCAGATGTGTCTTTGTAAAAGTTAACTGTCTTTCTCACAAAAGATACCATAAAGATTACCAATATAAAGGACAAACTGAGAGAAAAAGTTTGCCTCGTTCAAAACACAAAGTTACTATTCCTAATATTCAAGAGTTCATAAATAAGCAAGGTGAATAAATTAGAGAAATGGACAAAGAATAAATATAGAAAAATCTCAGAAAAATTGAAAATCAATGAATGATAAAATACACTCCACTAATTAGTAGATAAGAAGGAGCAAAATAACAATGAAGTACCATTTTTCAGTCATTAGATTGGCAAAAATTAAATGAATTTATAACATTCAGCACTGGCAGGGACCTGAGAAACCAGACATTCTTGTCATTGCCGTTGAAAGAGTAATTGCAATAAAGAACCTTTGTCAGTATTGAGATTTTAACTTTTGACCCATTTCTCTTCTCTTGGGAATGTATTCTGCAGAAAAAAAATATCAATTACATAAATATTTCTGTGTTTATTGCTACATTGTTTATAATGACAAAATTTGGAAACAATTTGAACATTAATAGTTTGACTAAATTGTGGAACAAATTATTTAATAATTGATAGTTATGTGAGATAATTATTTACGTATAAATATGCAGTGACTCGAAAGATATTCAAAATCTATAAAAAAGGATGTCTGTGTGACCTTTCAAAGGATGTAGAAGGAAGTACAGTAAAATTCTGCCTAACTCAGAAGCATGGTATTAGAAGAGACCAGGTATTAGAACAAACTAGAGTTTATCTTCTTTTTCTTTGCTTTATATATATATATTGTTTGTATGACAAGTACATACTACTTCTTTAATAAAGAACAAGGTACAGATCTTCAGTATATAAAATAATCGGTAATAGAATATATTTACAATTTTTTCTAATGGATTCATTAATACATTTTTTATAAATCTCATACTGATGTGTTTTGTTTTACCTTAGCAATGTCTGACCGTCAAGAGAGTGCTCTAATAGAGCTAATGGTTTGTACAATTCGTCAAGCTGCTGAGGCACATCCTCCTGTGGGAAGGGGTACTGGCAAGAGAGTAAGTTACATTAGTGATAAGTCTACAAAAAGGGTTTTAATGTCATTACCTGTCTTAAATATTTGAAAATTTTACGGGTACATGTATTCCTAAAAACTTGATATTTTTGTGAATGATACATGGTGTGGTGCTTCATCTTTATATTGTCTGTTGTACTCAGGTTCCAAAAATAGGTTCTTTTCTTCTATGCCCCTATACCACCTATACCTGCTTCAGTTCTGGTACTTTTAAGAATTTTCACATTTACCTGGCTGGTGTGGCTCAGTAGTTGAGTGCTGGCCTATGAATCAAAGGGTCTCCAGTTCGATTCCCAGTCTAGGGCACATGCCTGGGTTGCTGGCCAGGTCCCCAGTAGGGGGCGCACAAGAAGCAACCACACAATGATACTTCTCTCCCTCTCTCCCTCCTTTCCCATCTCTAAAAAATAAATAAATAATTTTTTTAAAAGAATGTTAATATTTAAGCCCTGGTCGGTGTGACTCAGTCGGCTGGAGCATTGTCCCATAACCAAAAGGTTGTGGGGATCAATTCCCAGTCAGGGCACATACCTAGGTTACAGGTTCTCTTCCTGGTTTGGGTATGTACAATTCCCAGTATACACACGCACAGAAGACAAAAATCCATGCTTCTCTCTCTTGCACTGATGTTTCTCTCACTTCTCTCCCTTCTTCCTCTCTGGAAGCAATAAAAAAAATGTCCTCAGGTGAGGATAAAAAAAATTTTTTTAAGAATTTTCACATTCTTATCTGTTACAAGTGCAAAAAGACTGTAAAAGCAAACTACCTAGTTTGCAAGCTCTTGCATTTAGCAACTGTGTATAATCTTCAGATAGTTGATTATTTTCTTTGTGCCTTTATTTCCTCATATGTGATATGTAGACTAATAATGCAGATGTTATTGGTATTATTGATGAATTGAGATAATCATAGATGGGAAGATTTATGAAGAGGTAGGCAATTTCTCTGCAAAAAAAAATGCCAGCATAAAACTGGAGATTTTGTTTAAAACAAAAATTATATCAAGGCTCTGGAAATTCACTAAAGATTTTTATTAATTGAGAACATTTTTCTTGAAAAACTGCTAAAACTTCTGATAGAAGCAGCAGAAATATAGTTGTCTTACATGGGGTTACAGTGTACACAGACCCCAGAAGTTTGATCAGTGAGATCTGTAGTTTTACCAGAATGGTACTGTCTACAAAAACCAATAGCTTCTCTGACAAAGAGGGTAGACCCACTAAGGGACAAGTGGTAAAAGTCCCCTTTTCAACTAGAAATGGGAAATTTGATGAAACAACTCAGGAAAATCTGTAACTGTGATATTCAGAGATTATGGTCCCAGTTGGTAAGAACAATGGACCAGCCAAGAATCTAAAAAGTCCTAGAAATGGAAATCCATGAAAGGATTAGCTGAGCTCTCCATACAACCTTGGCTGACTAAGAAACCTGAGAGAACCCAACAGAATAATAAAAGTCAAGCCACCATTGCTGGTTTGGCTCAGTGGATTGAGCACCAGCCTGTGGACCATGGGATTGCAGGTTTCATTCTTGGTCAGGGCACAAGCCTGGGTTGCTGACTGTGTCCCCAGTTGGGGGCAGATGAGAGACAACCAATCACGGTAATGTTTCTCTCCCATGTTGATATTTCTTTCCCTCTGTTTCTCCCTCCTTTCCCCTCTTTCTAAAAACAAATAATTTTTTTAAAAAAGTAAGTCAAGCCAAACTTAAGAACTTGCCAAACTTTGAATGTGCTCTCTAACCCTCAGACAAATCAGGTTTATAAATTTGGAGTATTTGAGCACAACCTCTGCCCAAAACATTGACCAATGATCTGTTGAAAAACAGAGGGGAGCCCTGGGAAGACAGGATAAAAAGCATTAAGAAAATTGCAAGCAGAGGCCACACATCATGCGAGACACTAATTACACGGTTTAAGTTAAAGGTTCCCTATTTTAAAAATTAAACCTTAAAAACTAGGTTAAAATTAGTATTTAATATATTATTTAGATATATCAACCTTTTCAGAAAAGTATAGCCATACAAAGAAACAGTAAAAGATGCCATACTCAAGAGGGAAAGCAGACAATAGAAATGGCTTCTTGGTAGGTCCACTTGTTAGATTTAGCAAAAACTTCAGAGTTTTTTTTATAAATATGTTCAAATAATCAAAGGAAAATATGTTCAAAGAATTATAGGAAAAAACGAACCCCCCCAAAAAATAAGGGATCTCAGTAATGAAAATTCATATGGAAGATCTAAAGTTGAAAAGTAAAACACAAGTTTTTAAAATTCATTACATGGGCTTAATAAGAGATTTGAAATGAGATACAAAGAAACAGTGAACATGAAGGTAGATTCATTCTGAAAAAAAGAGGGGAAAAATGAACATAAATGAAAAGAGCCTCAGAAATGTGTGAAACAGCATAAGTGCACCAGATTTGTATAATAAAGTCTCATGAAGAAAGGAATGAGACATAGAGATGGGAAGCAAAAACATTTGAAGAAATAATTGGTAGAAATTTCACAAATTTGATGAGAAACTTTAATCCACAGATTCAAGAAATTTAACAAAACCAATATGATACAAACAAAAGATTCCACCTCTAGACACAGGTTAGTCACACTGTTGAAAACCAAAGGCAAAACTTGAAGCCTGCAACAGAAAACTCAAGTAAAGAGGACAACAATAGGATTAGTAGTTGAGTTCTTTTCAGAAATGGTAGAGGCCAGAGTACACAGAATAACATATTCACTAATGGACAATAAAATTGCCTACGAAGAATTTTAAGTCCAGTAAAATTACCTTTCAAATATGAAGGCAAAATACAAACATTTCCAGGTAAACAAAGATTGACAGACATGTTGCTAAAAGACCTGCCATAGAAGAAATACTAACAGAAATCCTCTGTGCTCTCAACAATAACAGATGGTAACTTTAATTGACAGGAAGGAATGAAGAATACCAAAAATAGTAAATATTATGTGGTAGATGTAAAAAGCAATGTATATTATATATATTTTTTCTTAATTTTTAAAGGGATTTGAGATTATTTAAAGCAATGATTATACCAGTGTAGTATTATGATTATGTGATATATAGATACGTGATATATGTGAAAACAAATGCACAAAGCAGGGTAAAGGAAATGAAACTGTATTGGAACAAAATTGCTGTATTTTGCTATAATTTTTACAATATTAACTTGGAGTTTATTGTAATAAGTCAAATAAGTATATGCAATCCCTAAAGCAACCACTTATACCTAAAAGGAAACAATCAACAGAGAAATTAAAGATAGTACACTAAAAAAATTTTAGCCCCAAAGGAAGCAGGGATGAAGGAACAGATACAAAAAGGCATGGGAGATACAGATAACTATAGCAAAATGGCTGACAAAAATTAAACCATATCAAAAATTATGTTAAATATGAATACAGCTATAGAAAAGAGTCCAAAAAATGGAGATTAACAAAGCTGTGGAGCTCTGGTCAGTGTGGTCTCTGTTGGAGCATCTCGTCCCATACACCAAAAAGTTGCAGATTTGGTTCCCCATCAGGGTACATACCCAGGTTGCGGATTCAATCACCAGTTGTGACACATAGGAGAAGACAACCAATCGATGGTTCTCACATCAGTGTTTGTCTGACTCTTTCTCCCTCTCTCTTTTTCTCCTTTCCTCTCTCTAAAAGCAGTGAAAAAATGTCCTTGGGTGAGGGTTTAAATTTTTTTTAAAGAAAGAAAAAACACTATGGATTGTCCAAGATGGAGGCGTAGGTAAACATGTCTCGCTTCCTTGCACAACCACAGCAAAAATTACAGCAAGACTACAAAACAAATATCACCCAGAATTGTCATAAAATTGAGCTGTATGGAAGTCCTACAACCAGGGAATTAAAGAAGACACATTCATCCAGACAGGTAGCAGGGGCAGAGATGCAGAGACATAGAACCATGATCCCACACCCATGTGTGGTGGATAAAAAACAGGAGGGGTACCCCAAGAGCGAAGGATCCCAACCCCTCCCAAAACCACCCAGCCCAGGATTCCAGTGCCAGGAAGATAAGTCTCTCCAACTTCTTTCTGTAAAACCAGTGGGGGTTGGGGCGGTGGAAGAAACTGCATGATTCTCAGGAGTCTCCTCCTAAAGGGCCCTCAATGGACTTAAGACTTATGCAGACTCACTCCCTCTGGGCTTCAGCACTGGGACAGCAACTGGAAGGGCACCAGTGACATAGGAGAAATTGCAGTGTTTGCAGTCAAGGGGAAGGCCAGGGAGAGCTTCCTCCCTGACAGAACTCCAGAGGCCAGGCAGTGGGTGGCATTGTCTCCTTTCTGGGTCCTCCCACACAGAGACACACTGTGGTAACACTTTATCAGAGACTCCATCAACTTGGTTCACAGGATTGCCCTGCCCTTGACCTATAGCTCCACCCCATCCAACTTAGCAGTGTGCTTTTCTACAATAGGCCATGCTTTTAAGGGAGCCAAAGCAGCTGTATCTAATACATAGAAACAAACACAGGGAGGCTGCCAGTATGAGGAGACAAAGAAATATGGCTCAAATGCAAGAATAGAACAAAACTCCAGAAAAAGAACTAAATGAAATGGAGGCAAGCAACCTATCAGATGGCAGAATTCAAAACACTGGTTATCAAGATGATCCAAGAACTCATTGGGTATTTCAATAGCATAAAAAAATACCCAGGCAGAAATGAAGGTTGCACTAAGTGAAATAAAGAAAAATTTACAGAGAACCAATAGTACAGTGGATGAAACCAAGAATTTAATCAATGATTTGGAACATAAGAGGAAAAAAGCAACCAATCAGAACAGCAAGAAGGAAAAAAGTTGATAGGCTATGGAGCCTCTGGGACAACTTCTTGAAGAGGTCTAACTTTGAATCATAGCGGTGCCAGAAGGAGAAGAGAAAGAGCAAGAAATTGAAAACTTACTTGGAAAAAATAATGAAAGAAAACTTTCCTAATTTGGTGAAGGAAATAGACATACAGGTCCAGGAACCACAGAGTCCCAAACAAAATGGACTCAAAGAGGACCGCACCAACACACATCATAATTAAAATGTCAAAGGATAAAGATAAGGAAACAATCTTAAAGGCAGCAAGAAAAAAAAGCATTTAGTTACCTACAGGGGAGTTCCCATAAAACTGCCAGCTGATTTCTCAAAAGAAACTTGGCAGGCTAGAAGGGACTGGCAAGAAATATTCAAAGTGTTGAAAACCAAGGACCTACAACAAAGATTACTCTATCCAGCAAAGCTATCATTTAGAATTGAAAGACAGACAAAGTGCTTCCCAGACAAGGTAAAGCTAAAGGAGTTCATCATCACCAAGCCATTATTATATGGCATGTTAAAGGGATTTACATAAGAAAAATATCAAATCTATGAACATTAAAATGGCAAAAAGTAAATACCTATCAACAGTTGAATCTAAAAAACAAACTAAGCAAACAAGTTGAACAGAAACGGAATCATAGGTATGGAGAGCATTTGGAGGGTTATCAGTTGGAAAGGAGAAGGTGGAGAATGAGGGGAAACGTGCAGGGATTAAGAAGTACAAATTAATAGGTACAAAATAGATGGAGATTAAAAACAGTACAGGAAATGGAATAGCCAAAGAACTTACATGCATGACCCATGGGCATGAACTTAAAGGGAGTGGTGGGGTGAAGGGGGTGCCATAGGGAACGCAGGGTACCAGGTAGAGGAGGGCAAAGTGAGAAAAAGTGGGATAACTGTAATAGCATAATCCATAAAATATATTTTTAAAAAGAAATTGTTGAATTTTGTTGGAGACTGTAAGTTTTATTATTCTTAAGTCTTCCTCTGTTAAAGTTAATACTTAAATGTTTATGGTTGGAAAGAGATATCAAGAATTTGCCTTAAAATCCTACGGGGTGGGGGGGAACTTTAGGGGAATTGGTGAAACAATAATGACAGAATAAGTAGTTTTCAAATTTTCCAAAGTAAAGGTAAACAATATATATTGTTTCAAGTTTGAGAGACTCTTCTAGGTAATTTCTTGTCCTTTTGACATGTCTTATTTTTGGAGCACTTTCTTGCTGTCTTCTAAAGCAGGATGCCCAGGTTATATACTACCTTTACTATTTATATTGTCTGTAGCTATGTAAAAAAATTTCTTTAAAACTCTGAGGCTTAAAACAACCTTTCATTATCTCGTAGTTTGTGTAGGTCAGAAACTGGGGAGTGGCTTAGCTGTTCTTCTGGTTTAGGGTCTCATAGGATTACAGTTATGACGTTAGCCAAGGCTTTTAGCTTCTAAAGGCTTGACTGTTAGTTTACTACTTTCTAATGGCTCACTCACATGGCTGGCAAGTTAGTGTTGATTGTCGGTGGAAGCCTGAGATTCTCACCAGGTAGACCTATTGGTAGTACTGTTTGAGTGAACTCATGACACGGCTGCTTGCCTCCCCCAAAGTGAATGATGGAAGAGACAGGAAAGCAGGACAAATGATCTGAAAGAGAGTAAGGTATACAATTCTGTCTTTTATTACCAAGCCCTCAAAAGTCACACAGCATCATTCCCACAATATTCTATTGGTTACACATGTCAGCATTATTCATCATGGAAAGAGACTCTAGAAGGGCATAAATACTTGGGGGCAGAGGTCATTGGGAGCCACCTTGAAGACTCATTCTAGCACAGGAATTTCCAACTAGCCCTGGTTCCTTTCAATAGAGCAGTGGTAAAAAAAAAATTTAAACTTACTGACTTTTAGAGAGAAAAAAATCATTTTGTCCCACTTATTTATGCATTCATTGGTTGCTTCTTGTATTGCCATAACCAGGATTCAACCCACAACCTTGGCATATCAGGATGATGCTCTAACCAAGTCAGCTACCCAGCCAGAAGTAGAGCAGTACTTAAGGATCAAAATCTCTGCCCTGGGTGACTCAGTTGGTTGGACCCTCCTCCTGATACACCAAGGTTGCAGGTTCGATCCCCAGTCAGGGTACTTAAAAGAAGCAACCAATGAATGCATAAACAAGTGGAGCAACAAAATTGATGTTTCTCCCCCCCCCCCCCCCCCCCGCCACCCAAACTCTCTCTCCCTCTTTCCCTCTTTCTCCCTCCCCTTTCCTCTGTCTAAAAATCAATCGATCAGTAAAAATAAAGATCAGAATCTTGGCACTACATGTACTCATTGCCAATTTGTTGTCATTTCTGCCAGGCACATTTTGTAGACAGAGCTAAGAAAATATATCTCTTTATATAAAAGTATATGCAATTAAATACATTCATATTGATATTTCTGATAAAATTTAGCATAACAGGGTTTTTGTCTTCTTGATTTTGTTTTTTGTTTTTTGTTTTTCTTTTTTTGGACAATTTATAAAACATAGTTAAAAAGTCAAAACCATGGGAAAGTACGTAGTCAGACAAGTCTTTCTAATATATACCTCATTTTTGCCAATAATGTTTTTGTTTGTTTCAGTATGTCAGTTTGCAAATGTAGATCATCACAAGCACAAATACAGATACTGTATTCTTATTCTTGATCCTCCTCTCTCTGAATCTTTTACAAAAGATGGCATTTTTTATACATTGTTCTTTAACTTATTTTTTTCATTTAATAATATATCTTGGATACCACTTCATTAATTTTATTTGGAGGTCTTCAGCCTCTTGTAGCTGTGGAGTATCCATTATGTGGATACACTGTTGAGAGTCTTTTGTGTTGTTGCCAGTCTTTTGCTATTAGAAATAATTTGTAGTAAATAATTTTGTATCATTTTATAATTGTACCAGGTGTGTTGGTGTTGGGAAATGGCTAGAAGTGGGATCACCAGGTCAAAAGAACAATATGTATACAATTTTGTTAGATATCAGCAAATTCTTCCTTCATAGGCTTCATGTTCTTTCTGTTATGGCATTAGAGATATTGTGAAGATTGAATGAATTCCTGACCTAATGATTGTTTGTTCAAAGATAGCTATTTTTCTAATATCAGCATCTTAGATATTTCATGCATTGTCACATAAATTTTAAGACTTCTCAATGTCCTGAATATATTCTTAGAAATATATTCTACTTTATATATAATCCCTTTGTTTTATACAGAACTAAATATAATGTTTGGTAGATTACTCCAAAGTTATTATTTTATTTGTATAAGAAGTTGAAAAACAAAGTCCCAGGAGGCCCTATTATTTCTTTCACATATTCTCAGACATTGGGGTTTACATTTATAAAGTGACAATTTATGTTGGAATATTTCTGGTCTATAAAACCATTCAACGTCATAGTGGTAAATCCCTTCACGATAATAACAAAATGCAGAATGCTTTGGAGAAATGATTATCTCAACTAAGCTTGCATTTTAATATTTTATTTTTAGAACTTCCTATGATTTAACTAGTTGAGTAGAGACTAAAATGATGGGCATCATCAGCTTGAATTTGTTTAGTGACCACAAGCTATACCTCTCTGTCTTAATTATTGTATAACAGACTTGTGAGCTTTGTTACAAAGAGAACCAAATGTAAATGATTCCAGAGATGTTGCTAGTATATGCTCTAAAAATAAGTGAGAATGTATTGCCTACTGATTGTATTTAAAAAAACATTAATTCCTAAGTATTTTTAGAAAAGTGTGTTTAACATAGGGGACATCACATATATCAAGATTAAAACTCTACAAAACTTATTTCTCCTTTGGTTCCAATATTCTGTTTATAACTGTAGTTTAATAGAAATGTTCATTTTTGCTTTTATTTTAATAAGTATTAATGTATCTAAACTTTAATGATTCTTAAGTAAGTAGCTATTTAATTAAGTAGTAGTGCATGCATGTTAACTAGAAATTTGCATAAAACTAAATGTCTTTATTTTGGTAAATAGTCTGTTAAGCCCCTCTTAAAATTTTCAGTTACATTATCTATCAGTACTTCATCATTCTGTGTAATGTTCTAGATTTATAAATTAGTTCATAACACTCTTATTCTTTGCCCATTTAAATTTATTTCTAGGTGCTAACTGCCAAAGAAAGAAAAACTCAAATAGATGATAGAAACAAATTGACTGAGCATTTTATTATCACACTTCCTATGTTGTTATCAAAGGTACAGTTTTATTTATATTTTGATAATACATCACTGAGTTTGCTTATTATACTATTCTATTAAAGTAGTTATGTCTTTTATTTATTTTTTTTTTTGCCCTTTCTAGTATTCTGCAGATGCAGAGAAGGTAGCAAATCTGCTACAAATCCCACAGTATTTTGATCTAGAAATTTATAGCACTGGTAGAATGGAAAAGGTAAGACACCATGAAATTGAAATGCCACTATTGTTTTATTACTTGGATTATTTTCATTTTATATGAGCAAATAGGCTTATTTGTTATTTGACAGATGCTTATTTTTGTTTCTTGTTATTAGTCTAAATATCATAGTTTTTCTTCTTTCCTCCTCAGCATCTGGATGCTCTATTAAAACAGATTAAGTTTGTTGTGGAGAAACATGTAGAATCAGATGTTCTAGAAGCCTGCAGTAAGACCTATAGCATTCTATGCAGTGAAGAGTATACCATCCAGAACAGAGTTGACATAGCTCGAAGCCAGTTGATTGATGAATTTGTAGATCGATTTAATCATTCTGTGGAAGATCTATTGCAAGAGGTAGGTTTTAAAGTTAATGTGTACATATAATAATTTTGGCTAATAATTATTCAAGGTAGCTGAGTATGTAAATTATTTCCATTTTAAAATAAAATTTGGTAGAATTCTCTGAACTTTTCAGAACTTAGCAGCATTGTTGGAATTGTTTATTCTTTAAAGATCAACCTTGGGTTTACTTTGTTTTTATTTAAAAGATTTGTTTCATACAAGCTAGATTTTATTTTTGTCTTTTAATAAATAATTTTTTAATTTTCCATTTCTGGAACCTAATTTATATTTTAATTTACTAAATTAGTGTGTACTAATGAATAGCATGTAAAAATTGTATGCTTATAAAGGATGACTGGTTATCATTGGTGTGCCCAAGAAAATAGCAGGCATCTCCAACTTTGTAATTATTTCTGTGATTCTTACATCCTGTCCTCTCTTTCCAATCTATATAAGGCAGTCTTGAACCCTCACAGCTTCTATGATCTGAGGTCTAGGCTGCTGTGATCTTCTTAATCCATGTAATTGATTTTTCCCTACTTTTAATTTTAACTTTAAAAAAATTTTTAGCCATTTTGAATTTTCACTGTGATTTTTTTGAAACTACATAACTGACAATCAGTAAAGTCTTTGAAGTAAATGTTAAATTTTTAACATTCATACATATCCTTTCTTTCATGCAATAAATTCAAGGAATTTATCCTAAAATATTAATCAGAAAGTAGACAAAGTCATGTTTATGACATTGTTTAAAATGCAAAATTTGGTTATTTCTCAGTATTTGGATTATGGGTATTTTTTTTTTTTGCATTATTTGTATTTTGTTATTTACCAACAGTGAATATATATATACTACTTATATAATAATAAAGACAATTTTTATTTAGGCAGTAAGTGTTAGTATACTTTCATGTGAATTGGAGGATGAGTAAAGTTATGATAATGATGTCTGCTTTTACTTATAGGGAGAAGAAGCTGATGATGATGATATTTACAATGTTCTTTCTACATTAAAACGGTTAACCTCTTTTCACAAGTATGTGATTTTATTTAAAGTAGATTCAGTGAATAACATAAATTAGCCAACATAAAATAAACTGTCGTAATGTGAGTTTCATAGGCACAATTTTCAATTAATAGCTTTTAAAACTCCTAGTAAATAAGAAATAATGTTTTGGAGAAAACCATGAAAGTTATTTCTGTGAACTTTTATTTCTGAATTGTTCTTACTGTTTATGTAGACAGTTGAATTTGAATAAGATTGAAGGAAATAAGGTTCCAGGCTGAAGGAAGTAAGTATCATTTTCAAATGGCAGTTTGCATGTTCCTTGTAGTAAGACATGCTTCTCCATAAAGAAAGGAAAACAGAGAACTTTCATTACCAAAAAAATGTTTAGGTGTAGCCCTTACATTAGCGAATACTTAAGATTTCAAAACATTGTCTAAAATCTAAGCCCTTTTCTTTATATACAGGTACATATTTTAGAATTTCATGGAGAAACAAATTTTTTTCAAAAAAATTTAGATGTATGAAAATAAAAGTTGATAGCCAGTTATCTACTATATTTTGATATTGTGAATGGATTTTAAAATACCTTTACTTAAATGCATTTTAAAATATACTAGAAAGGTAGGTTACCCATCTATGGAATATGAGCTTAGGTTGACTAGGTTGTAGTAATCCTCACTTAAATGTGTGAAGCTTTATTATTGATTTCTTTTAATGAATTCCTAACATCAGTTTGAGCTCTCTCTACTCCTTTTTCTACCCCTCTTATTCTGCTTTTCCTTTCTTCCTTCCTAAGTATGAGCCTTTGAACCTTTCTTTTATGAATCTTTTTCAACCCTCCAAGAAAATAGTTATTTTACTTTACCAATCACTGAAACTGAGTTCAAATTTAAAGTTTTCTTCTCTCTAGAATAAAGTTAATACATTTCTGTTTATTTTAGCGCTCATGATCTCACAAAATGGGATTTGTTTGGTAATTGCTACAGATTATTGAAGACAGGAATTGAACATGGAGCTATGCCAGAACAGGTGGGAGCTTATTAATATTCCTTCTCTCTCATTTCAGAAATCTAAACTTTCTTGAGATCCTATAGGATTATCAAAAGCCTTTCACAGAAAGTAGTTGATAATTTTTTAATATAGCCACCTCCTTTGAGAATTATCACTATATTGATTAAATGTTACTGATAATATGTTGTATCTTCAGGTTTGAGCAGAAAAATACAGAAAACCTTTGCTATAATATTCTTAAAATTTTAATGTATGATAAACAATATTACTTTTTCAGGAGAAATATCGCTATAGTAGCAGTTTCAAAACTTGATTAATTTAGTTTAATGAAAGTTTCTGATCATGGCTATATTCCAGGTACTATTCTAGATATTGATTATAGGAAGCCTTAGGTATTGCTTAATTTTTGTAGTAGAACCATACACAGTTAAGTAAGTTTGGGGACTTTTACTAGATTGTAGAACTTTTTATTACTATGCATTATAATTAATATTAATTAACAGTAACAACCTGCTCTTAAGAATTAAGATATATTTTGTACACAGCTGACATCCATTTATGTAAACCAAAATACCAACCCCATGGTTAGGTATAGGTAGTATTTAGGAGTGATCTAATCCATTCCCTATGGGTAAAATAGAACACTTAGATGACACTTCATTATGCCAAAGCAATAAGAATTTCAATAGATACAACAAAATTACATTGTATTAAAAGTTAATCATAGCCATGGCTGGTGTGACTCAGTGGATTGAGCACTGGCCTGCAGACCAAATGGTTGCCAGTTCAATTCCCATAGGGCACATGCCTGAGTTGCAGGCCAGATCCTCATTTGGGGTGCGCGAGAGGCTATTTTGCAGCCAATTGCTGTTTTTCTCCCTTTTTTTCCCTTCTTTTCCCCCTCTAAAAATCAATAAAGTAAAATAAATATTTAAAAAATAAAGTTAATCACAGAAGCCCTGGCTGGTATAGGTCATTTGGTTGGAGTGTTGTTCCATAAACAAAGATCATAGGTTCGATTCCTGGTCAGCAGGACACATGCCTATGTTGTAGGTTCAGATCCTGATCAGTGAGCATGCATGAGGCAACCAGTTGATGTTTCTCTCTCTCTGGAATGGGGGGGTGGGTTAATCATATAAACAATGCTTCATTATTGCTATGATTAATTTTTTCAAGTTGCCTAACATGTTTTTTACCTCTACATAATGTAAATAACCTCTCAATAACAAATGTCCTTGATTATGTTAGGTATTTTTATTTGTTTTGTGGAAAGAGAGGAAATATTTGACCCTATTATTGTTTTGTTTTGTTTTTTAATTTATTGCTGACTCTTCAACTTCTATTCTCTCTTCATCTCACATTTTTTAATGGCCTAATTACAGTTTACTGATATCCTCAAAGTTGAAAGTGAATGATAGAGTTAAGATATTCCTTTTTTGTTTTTCTCATTTTCCTCAAGCAGAGAATAAGAATGGCACAACTCTGTTTCCTTTGGTTATTATAACTATATCTAAATTTATATTTTAATTCACTACAAGATCATTTATTGTCTGAGAACTGATTTGTGACAGTCTCATAGTTTTGTCTTCTGTGGTTATTTAAGTTTTCTATTATGTTTCACTGCATATATATTATTTTCTCCATTTTATTTCAATTTCTTTAAATCAGAGAACATACCTAAGTCACATTTCCTTTAACTTTGTTAACTTCTTAGACACATTTTTTTAATTTAAGTATACCTAGCATACAATCTTATATTGATTATATTCTGTATTAAACTTTTTTTATTTATTGATTTTAGAGAGAGAGGAATGAGGAAAGAGAGAAGCATCAGTTATTTTACTTGCTTATGCATTCATCAGTTGATTCTTGTATGTGTCCTGATCCAGAATTGAACCCACAACCTTGGTGTATTGGGAAGACACTCTAGCCAACTGAGCTATCCCGCCACGGTCATTGGTTATATTTATTTCAGTTGTACAATATAGTGATTTGATATTTTTTAAACCTTGTTATGTGATCACCCCACTAATTCTAGAAATCATCTGTCACCATATAAACTTATCACAACATTATTGACTATATATCTCTCTTCCCCTTTTTACCCATTCCCCACCTCCTTTCCCCTTCTGGTAATCATCCCTTTGGTCGTCATTTCTGTGAGTCTGTTTTTGTTTGTTTTGTTTTTTGATTCCACAGGTAAGTGAAACCATATGGTATTTGTCTTTCTTTGCCTGACTTCCCTTAGCATAGTACCCTCTAGATGCATTCAGATTGTCACAAATGGCAAGATAATCATTTATTTTTATTGCTGCATAATTGCCCAAAACACATATATACCATATCTTTATCTGTTCATCCATCAGTGGACACCTGGATTGCTTCCATATCTTCATTATTGTAAATAATGCTGCAGTGAACATAGAGGTACATATGTCTTTTCAAACTAGTGTTCTCATTTTCTTTGCATAAATACCCAGAAGTGGAATTGCTGGGTTTTATGGTATATCTGTTTTTAGTGTTTTTGAGAAATCTCCATACTCTTTTCCTTAGGGGCTGTATCAGTTTGCATTCCCACCAACAGTGTACCAAGGTTCCCTTTTCTCAGCATCCTCACCAGTCCCTGTTATTTGTTGACATTTTGATAATAGTATTCTAACTTGTGTGAGGTGGAATCTCATTGTGGTTGTGATTTAAATTCTTCTGATGATTAATTACGTTGAACATCTTTTAATATGTCTGTTGGCCAGCTGTATGTCTTCTTTGGAGAAATGTCTTCATGTCCTTTTCCCTTTTTTTCATTCAGATTATTTTCATTGCTGTTACTGAGTTTTTTGAGTTTCTTGTGTATTTTGGATATCGACCAGTATATCATTTGTGAATATATTCTCCCAGTCAGTGGATTGCTTTTTTGTTCTGTTGAAGGTTTCCTTAGCTGCACAGAAGCTTTTAGTTTGATATAGTCCCATTTGTTTATTTTTTTTCTTTTGTTTCCCTTGTTCTTAGGAGACATGTCCACAAAGATATTACTCAGGCTGATGTCAGTTTACTTCCTGTGTTTTCTTCTAGGAGTTTTATGGTTTCAGGCCTTATATTCAAGTCTTTAACCCATTTTGAGTTTTTTATATATGGTGTAAGAGAATGATCCATTTTCTTTTCTTTTCTTTTTCTTTTTTTTGGGGAGGAGGGGTGGGGGCATGTATCTGTCCAGTTTTCCCAGTACCACTTGTTGAAGAGACTGTCATCACTTCAGGATATATTTTTACCTCTTTTGTTCATTATTAGAGTATAGGAACATGACAGATTTCTGTGTATTCATTTTGTATTCTGGTATTTTACTGAATTTCACTAACTCTTTTGATTTTTTGGTGGATTCTTTAGGGTTTTCTATATATAGTACCATGTCATCTGCAAATAACGACAGTTCTACTTTTTTCTTTCCTATTTGGATGCCTTTCATACCTTCTTCTTGCCTGATTGCTGTTACTAGTACTTCCAGGACTTAGTTGATCAATAGTGGAAAAAGTGGGCAACCTTGTCTTGTTCTTGATCTTACAGGAAAAGCTTTCAGCTTTTCACCACTAAGGATGATGTTACTTGTGGGCTTGTCATATACATATATCCTTTATCAAGTTGAGGAAAGATCCTTCTATGCCCACTTTGTTGAGAGTATTTTCCATAAACATACATTGGATGTTGTCAAATGCTTTTTTCTCCATGTATTGAGGTACTGATGTGATGAATCACATTAATTGTTTTGCAGATGTTTCTCCACCTTTGCATCCCTGGTATAAATCCCACCTGATCATGATGCATTAAAAAATCCTTTTCATGTACTGTTGTATTGGTTTGCTAGTATTGGTTGAGAATTTTGGCATCAGTGTTCTTCTAGGATATTGGCCTATACTTATCTTTCTTTGTAGCATCTCTGTCTAGTTTTGGTATCAGTAATGCTGGCCTCACAGAGGAGTTTAGAAGTATTATTTTTTCTTCAGTGTTTTGGAATAGTTTGAGAAAGATGGGTACTAATTCTTATTTAAATATTTAGTAAAATTTACCTGTGAAGCCATCTGGTCCTGGGCTTTTGTATGTTCAGAGTTTTTTTATTACTGCTCTAACTTCTTTGCTAGTAGTTAATCTGTTCAGATTTATTGTTTCTTCCTGGTTTAGTGTTGGAAGGTTTTAAGTTTCTAAACATTTATCGTGTCTTCTAGATTCTTAAACTTTAATCACTTATATGAGATTTGAGTTCATCACTACTTGATTGTACTTTTATTCATTTTAGCAATTAGAAATCGTTCAGCATTTAGCAACTCTTAGAAACATCTCTTTAGGAATCCAGTATTGAAAATCCCAAAACTGCTCTGGCTAGGTGGTTCAGTTGGTTGGAGCATCGTCTGATGTGCCAGGGTTGCAAGTCTGATCCCCAATTGGGGAGCACGTACAGGAGACAACCAGTGAACGTGTGAATAAGTGGAACAGCATCAATGTTTCTCTCTCTCAAATCAGTATATTTTTAAAAAATTTAAGAAAACCCAAAAACCATATTCAACCAGTTCTTCATGAGGACCATGCACACTCACATTTTTACATGCTAGCTCTGTACTTCTGATTAGAATTCAGAAAATAGAGCAAGGATATCAAGGAACTACCAAAATGTTTGCTATTGTGAACCCTCACTTGTGCTTAACATCTTTAGGATACCTTAAAAGTTACTGTATAGCTATTTGGGGGAACTATATCACTGTATTTTCCACATACTTGACTATTTGTTTTTATGATAACCAATTCAAGTAGAAATTTCTGAGCCTCATTCTTTGAGGTTAACTGAATTTTTCTTCTTCTTCCAGTGATCTATCCTTTCTCATGCAAGTACTGTTTCAGCTGTTATAGCTTTAGAATATATAAGACCAAAATTTATTGATGATGAAAATAATAGAGATAGTAAATGACTTGTCTAAGGTAACATAGCCTCTTTATACCCACTCAAACCAAGCACTTAAATTCTTTTTAGTGTATTTTCATCTTTTCTCCTAATCTACAACTATTGTTTATAATATATCCCATGCCTTTGGTTTCTTCCCCATGTCAAACTCTTAATTTCTGTAATTTTGTATTTTCCAAATATCTTTTGTATTGTTTCAGTGGAAATAGTGGGGAGAGATTAGATGCTAATATGTAATCTGTCATGATGAACTGGAAAGCAATACATTTCTTTAGCTTGAACATGATACAGAGGTTGAGTTTTTTAACAGTAGTCAGGTTATTGCTTATTGTATAAATAATGAATTAATGCTTTCTTAGAAGACTACACACATAGTTTCTTGACTGTGCCTAGAAATTATTTCTAGTACCTATTTCTGACTATTCTTTGGACATGCAAATTCAAAACCCTTTACATTTTCTCCCCACCCCTTACACATACACACACACACACACACATACACGTGTCCAGTTTATGACCTTTCTAGTCATGTTTGACCAAAAATGTATTTCAGTGTCAGATCCTAAAGATTTAAGGGCTTATTAGAAGTAGTTCTTAAAATCAGGAAACTTTTGATTTTTATAAATTGTACCTCTTGCATCTCTTCTTGTCATTCTTTTTCAAGCCCTTCTACCATTTACTTAGTTGAATTCCTCATATTTTTTCTTGTGAATTACAGTAGTACTTGCCTGTTTTGTCTAAGTAACCTCAGTTTCACTCTGTCCAATCTAGGCTCTGTTACAGTAATTGGTAACCACATACATCAGATTATCTTACGAAGTTTATTTTTTTTAATACTGACATATTCTCAGGTACCACTGTGAGACCAAATTGGTATCATCCATTTAGAAGTTTGTTACTCTCTATCAAAATTAAAATGGACATACCCTTCATTTAAGTGTTTGTATCTCTAGGAATTTAGACTGCAGATACATACTTGGACATGTGTACAAAGATGTAGGTATGAAGATGTTCATGTTAGCATTTTTTATAAAAACTTAAAACATGAAATAATTTAAATGTGTTCATCAATAGAGGACTGGTTAGATATGATAGTATAGTTTTAATTCTGTGCAGTGCTGTGTAACTATAAAAATAATGAGTTTATATTATTTATGCTATAATATTCTATGTGAGAAGAAATGTAATGAAAAAGGTAAGGAGCAGAATGGTATATGAACATAAAAGTATGATACGATCTATGTACATGTTCTTTTAGTTGGCATATTATTTCTGGGGTGATACCTAAGAAACTGTTATCAGTGGCTAAGGTCAAAACTAGAGATCTGTTGTTAGAGAACAATAAACTGTGGCATGCCTTCATTTATCACACACTTGATATCTCTGTGTTTGACAGTCTGACCTATATGAGAGGTGATGACTATGGTTTGTACATCAGGAGTAGCTATTAGCTTTTGAAATCCACAGAATGCTTCAGCCAGCCGTACATACCTACACATGAAAAGGTCTTTTTCTCATGCATTAAAACTGCATGGTCCTTTTGATCTAAAACAATGATAATATCTCTCCTGGCTCCAGTCCTGGTTCTTGGTGTCCTTCACCAAGGAATGTTACCTTCTGGCCTTCTTTCATACATTTGTCAATATGAACTTCTAGAATCTTTTCTGAAACTGTCTTCCTTCCATTGTAGCTTTTACATCTTATGTTTTGGACTGACCCATTCCCCATGACACTGGCATGCCTATGCACACAGACTGAATTTGCCAAACCATTCCAGGTTTTATCTGATGAATTCTTTTTTGCATCCCAGTACTTCAGCAATTGGGACAGTACTCTACAGCTCCTTTCTCACCATCTTGGCCTTCACATTTGTCACAAATCACATTCTTTTACAGAGTTAGTATTCTCATTATACCATTTTATAAATCTTCTGAGGTTACTGAAAGCAGATGTACAACATTTTTACCTCCTCTCTCTGCGTCCTTCTTCCTCCTCCAAAAAATAAAAACAGAAAAAAGATGTCCGTGGGTGCCCTGGCTGACTAGCTCAGTTGGTTAGAGCATTGTCCTGATATGCCAGGTTGCAGGTTCCATCCCTGGTCAGGGCATATTACAGGACTCAAGCAATGAATGCATAAAATGGGGAGAGCCGCAAGGCAGTGTCTGTCTGCCTGTCTGTCTATCTCTCTATCAGTTAAAAAAAATCTTTTAAAATGTCCATAGATGAGGCACCTGCTGCATCTTTTTTAATGGCCTGTTCCTTCCCTTTGTCACATAATTCCCTTTGCATCAGAGAGCAGTTAGTAAGCTTGATAAATCAGTCTAAATTACTTTATTTGCATTCTTATGAGGGTGGTACTTCAGGCCAGCTTCCTATAAGCCTTTTCCAACTTCTGGTGGCTTTGGGTTTGACCCCCAAAATATAATGGTTTCTTTCACCATTTTTGTCAGTCGGTGAGCAGGACAAGACTGGTGTGGGATCAGGAAGGAGTGCATTCCTATGTGTAGCTCAGGCTGCCACTGCTCCTCCACCTCTCACCCAGTATCGTGCAAAGTTCTTTGATCAGTTGGTTTTCAACCAAAGTGCCAAGACAGTTCTTTGGAGAAAAGGTCATCTTTTCAATGGTTGGTGCTGAAATAGTTGGGTAACCATATGCAAAGAAAATGAATTTCAATCCATACTTTACACCATTTATAAAAATGTACTCAAAATAGCCCTGGCTGTTGTGGCTCAATGGATTGAGCACCAACCTGC
Organism: Phyllostomus discolor; assembly: GCF_004126475.2. Taxonomy (NCBI): domain Eukaryota; kingdom Metazoa; phylum Chordata; class Mammalia; order Chiroptera; family Phyllostomidae; genus Phyllostomus; species Phyllostomus discolor. The sequence continues at coordinate 32,937,596 of NC_040909.2, read as the reverse complement.
AAACCAAAGGGTCATGAGTTTGATTCCCAGTCAGGGCACATACCTGGGTTGTAGGCCAGGTCCCCGGTGTGGGGGTGCATGAGAGTCAACTACACATTGACGTTTCTCTCCTTCTCTTTCTCCTCCCTTCCCCTCTATCTAAAAATAAACAAATATGATTTTATTAAAAATTGAAAAAAATTTACTCAAAATAGACCATACACCAAAATGTAAAACCTGTAGCTCTAAAACATCTAAAAGAACACAAAGAAAATCCTTCTGATTGTTAGTTAATGAAAGATTTCTTAGATACAACACCAAAGCATTATCCATAAGAGAGAAATTCAAACACAGACACTCATTAAATTAAGCCCTTCTGCTCCTATCAGACACTTGTAAGAGAATTGAAGAGACACATGAATAACTGGACAATATTTGCAAATCACATGCCTGATAACTGACTTTTACCCAAAATATGAAGATCTCTCAAAATTCATTAGTAAGAAAAACAACACAGTGTTTGTTTTGTTTTGTTTTTATGGATAAAAGAATTGAAAAGCTACTTCAACAAAGACAATGGCAAATAAATACATAAAAAAACTTATAACCATTAGTCATTAGAGAAATTCAAACTATTCAGTAAAACCACAATTAGATACCACGATAAGTCTTTAGGAAGCATTTGTAACTCCTGTTATTGATGGGAATATAAAATATATAGCCATTTTGGATAGTAGTTTAGCATTTTCTGATACAGTTAAATATGCACATATCATATGACCCAGCAGTCCATCTTCTGGGTGTTTATCCAAGTGAAATGAATAGTTCACATAAAAACCTATACTTGAATGTTTATAGTGGCTTTATGAGTTGCCCAAAACTGCAAACAATTCAAATGTCCATCAACTGGTAAGAATACTTCTCAGTAGTAGAGTGGAAGCAACTATATGCAACAACATGGATGAATCTGCGTAGCAATATATGGAGTCAAAGAAGCCAGATGCACAAATCTGTATGCTATATAATTTGCATTACACATTTTAGAAGCAAAACTGTAGGTGTAGAAAATGTATCTCCAGGCATGGGGGGAGGGTACAATTTGAGGAATGATGGAACTGTTCTAGTCTTCATTGTTTTGGTAGTTCCATAACTATGTATTTGTCAAAACTCAAAGAACTGTATGTTAAAAACAGTAATTTTCTTTTATATATAAATTATACCTTAGTTTTTTTAATGAAATAGGATAAAAATAAGAGTAGTAGTCATTTCTCATACTTAAGAAGGCCATTTCAAAGCCTGACTAGTGTATATTTTGAAGTTTAGAAAGCTCTAGACAAAACACAACCATAAAAATGAAAGAAAACATTTATCACCTGGTAGAAATTTCAGAAAAAGAACCATTAGAAAATTTGATAGACTCTTTATATATTTCAGCCCTTTCTGCCAAAGCTTAGTTACATAATGATCACAAAAATTATTTAAATTTAAACCATTAAAAAAGTTGTTAAATTTTTTCTTGTTTCTAAACTGAGGTATAATTGATGTGCAACATTATATTACTTTTAGGTGTACAATATAATTTGATGTTTGTGTATACTGAAATGATTACCACAGTGATTTTAGTTAATGTCCTTCACCATACATAGTTACAGATTTTATTATTAACTATAGTCACTTTGCTATACATTTCCATGGCTTATTTATTGTATAACTGAAAGCTTGTAACTTTTGACTCAATTTACCTTTTTGGCCTACGCCCTACCTCCCACCTCTGGCAACCACCAGTTTTTCTGTAATTATGATCTTGGTTTGTTAGTGTTTCGTTGTTGTCATTTAGATTCCATATATGAGATTGTTCAGTATTCATCTTTCTCTGTCTGACTTATTTCACTCAGAACAATGCCCTCAAGGTCCATCCATGTTTTCACAAAAGACAAGATTTTCTTCTTTTAAATGGCTGAATAATAATTAATTGTCTATATATTCTACATTTTCTTTATCCGTTCATTCACAGTGGACACTTAGGTTGTTTCCATATCACGGTTATTGTGAATGATGCTGCAATAAACATGGGACATGCATATATCGTTTTGAGTTAATGTTTTAGTTTTCTTTGGATAAATACTCAGAAATGGAATTGCTGAATTATACTCTTATAATTTTTTAAGGAACCTTTATAGTGTTTTCCATAGCTGTACCTATTTACAGGCATACCTCACAATTTGGTTCCAGACCACCACAATAAAATGAGTTGTAATATTTTTACTTGTACAGGGTCGCACCTTCAATTTGTAAAAAACTCAACATCTGTTAAGCACAATAAAACAAGGTATGCCTGTACATTCTTTTTTTTATTGATTATGCTATTACGGTTTTCCCAATTTCTCCCCTTTACCCCTCTCTACCCTGCCCCCACAACCCTCCAGCATTTCTCCCCCCTGAATTCATATCCATGGATTATACATATAAGTTCTTTGAGTCTTGTTTCCTATACCATTTTTTTATTTTAATCATTGTTCAAATACAGTTTTCTCCTTTTTACTCCCAATCCAGTCCCCTCTCCCACCCTCCCCACTTCCCTCCCATTACCACCCTCCCCTCAGTTTATGACCATGTGTCCGTTAAGTTTGTTCCTATACCATTTTTTATCTCTCCCTATTTTATGCCTATGAATTATGATTCTTCTTCCCTGTACCTTTTCCCCCCTAATCCTTCCTTCCCCCTCCCCACTGAAATCCCTCCATGTGATGTCCATGTCTCTGATTCTGTTCCTGTTTTGGTTGTTTGCTTAGCTATTTTCATTGCTTTTCTTTTCTTTTAGGTTCATTTGTTGATAGCTGTGAGTTTGTTGTCATTTTACTGTTCATATTTTTTATCTTTTCCTTAGATAAGTCCCTTTAACGTTTCATACAATAAGGGCTTGGTGATGATGAACTCTTTGAACTTGACCTTATCTGGGGAGCACTTTATCTTCCCTTCCTTTCTAAATGAAAGCTTTGCTGGCTAGAGTAATCTTGGATGTAAGTCCTTGGCTTTCCAGACTTTGAGTACTTCTTTCCAGCCCCTTCTTGCCTGCAAGGTTTCTTTTGAGAAATCAACTGATAGCTTTATGGGTACTCCTTTATAGGTAACTCTCTCCTTTCCTCTTGCTTCTTTTAGGATTCTCTCTTTATCTTTAATCTTGGTTAACTTGATGATGTGCTTTGGTGTGTTCCTCTTTGGGTCCAACTTCTTTGGGACTCTCTGAGCTTCCTGGACTTCCTAGAAGTCTATTTCCTTTGCCAGATTGGGGCAGTTTTCCTTCATTATTTGTTCAAATACGTTTTCAGTTTCTTGCCATTGTTTTTCTCCTTCTGGCACCCCTATAATTCGTATATTGGAACATTTCAGATTGTCCCAGGGGTTTATAAGATTCTTTTCACTCTTTTGAATTCTTGTTTCTTCATCTTGTTCTGGATGGATGTTTATTTTTTCCCTTTGTCCCAAATCGTTGCTGTTTCCTTCCTGTCATTGTTGGTTACCTGAATATTTTCCTTTATTGCACTTTAGGTATCCTTCATTTGTTTTTTTCATTTTTCGACCAAGCTTAATCGGTTCTGTGAGCATTTTGATTACCAGAGCTTTAAATTCTCCATCAGATAGGTTGGCGATCTCCTCCTCCTCGCTTAGTTCTCTTTCTGAAGTTTTGCTCTCTTCTTTGATTTGGGACCTATTTCTTTGTTTTGGCACACCTGATAAGTTGTAAGAGTGTGGGGCCTTAGGTATTCACCCAGGCAGGGCAACTGTTGTTGCTGCAGCACTGCCTGTCAGGGAGGGGCCAGAGAAGAAATGGTGCAGCTGGCCTGCTGTCCCTAGCACATTTTCCAATGGACTCTCATGTGAGACTGGGAGTTTCTCCCACCGTAGCAACTGCTGTAGTCCACAGTCACCTTTGAGTCTAATTTATGTCTTCAGTCAGCCCTGCCTGTGCTGTCGGCTACCTGGCAGCAGCTGGCTCTGCCCGCCCAGCCTGCGGTCTTACAGGTCTTGTTGTTCTGGTTGATTTTTTCTTTAATTCCTTGGTTGTCCAGAGTTCCGTGCAGTTTGATTTTCTGGCACTTTTGGTTTATTGATTTTAGATTGGTGGTTATCCTCCTTTTGGTTGTGCATGGAAGTGAAGGGCTTCTACCTAAACCTCCACCTTGGCCGGAACCCTGCCTGTACATTCATACCAACAGTGCACAAGGGTTCCCTTTTCTCCACATTTTCACCAGCATTTGTTGTCATTTATTATCACTTCTTTTATAATAGCCATTTTAACAGATGTGTGAGGTGATACTGTGGTTTCACTTTGCATTTCCCTAATGAGTGGTGATGTTTAATATCTTTTTATATACTTGTTGGCCATCTATACCAGGGGTGTCACGCTCATTTTCTCCAGGGGCCACATCAGCCTCACAATTGCCTTCAAAGGGCCAAATGTAATTTTAGGACTGTATAAATGTAACTACTCCTTAACCGTTAAGCGAGAGCTTAGTGCTGCTGCCTGGTAGAAACAAGGTGGAGGGTCGGATTCACCCCGCAGACCTTGTGTTTGCCACCTGTAATCTATATGGTCAGCCCTTCACATGGAGTTTTCATATCCATGGATTCAACCACCTGCAAATTGAAAATAATATTTTCCATCTGTGGTTGGGAATCCACAGATGCGGAGGGTCTACTGTATTCATCATTCTATGTCATTTTAGATTTTTAGTTAAGTGACTTTAACTTCCCTGGATTCTGGTATCCACATAGGGTCCTGGAAACAGTCTCCTATGGATATCAAGGGACAGCTATATTATCTCCATTGAGAAAATGGCTATTCAGATTCTCTGCCCATTTTTTTAATTGGTTTGTTTTTTTTCTTACTGAGTCGTATGAGTTCTTGATCTATTTTAGATATCAACCCCTTATCAGATACATGATTAGCAATATTTTTTCCCATTCAGTTGGTCACTTTATTTTGTTGGTATTCTTTCCTGTGCAGAAGCTTATTAGTTTGATGTATTTTTTTCTTGTTTATTTTTGCTTTTGCTTTTGGTGTCAGATCCAAAAAATCATTGCCAAGACCAGTATCAGGGAGCTCACCAACTGTATTTTCTTCTAGGAGTTTTATGGTTTTAGGTCTTGCATTCAAGTTTAATCTGTTTTGAGCTCATTTTTGTGTCTGGTGTAAGATAGTGGTCCGTTTGCATTCTTTTGTCATAAACTAAATGACCATATATTTGTGAGTTTATTTCTGGGCTCTTCATTCCATTCTGTTGATCTTTGTGCCTGATTTTATGCCAGTGCCATTTTATTTTTATTATTACAGCTTTGTAATTCACTTTGAATCAAGGAGTATGGTGTTCTTCATTCTTTCTTCTTCATTCTCAAGATTGATTTGGCTATTCAGGTTGTTTTGTTATTAAATGTTTTTTCTACTGACTTTTAATATTCAATGGTGGATCATAAGAATTTGTAATTTTTTAAATCTTAAGGTGTTCAGAAGTATAGCAAGCATAAAGACTGCTCTGTTAAAAGACTACACAATGTTACACATTTTTGAAAAGCTCAAACACTAGCCAAATCAAATAGTGTATCATCTGATGATACTTAAAGGTGATATATGTGACAAATATTTTTTTAAGAGCCAAGGCATGATATACATGAAATTTAGTGGGATGATTTACCAGCCCTAAGGAACAGGGGAAGAGCTTGGAGGTAGATACAAAGTTATTGGCATCTTACCATTTCTTAAGTTGGGTAGTCTGTTCTATTATGCTTTATAGTACAACAATTATTGTTACATTTAAAATGCTGAAAAAAGAGGCCCTGGCCAGCTTTCTCAGTTGGTTAGAGCATTGTCCTGATATACCAAGATTGTAGGTCCATTCCCAGGTCAGGGCACATACAAGATTCAACCAATTAATGCATACATAAGTGGAACAAAAAATCAGTGTGTGTGTCTATCTATCTATCTATCTATCCCCACCCCACCCGCATTTCCTCTTCTCTAAAAAAATCAATCAATAAAATTTTTTTAAAAAGATAGAGAAGTGCCCTTGCTGGGATCTCAGTTGTAGCATCATCCTGTACACCAAAAGATTGCAGTTTCAGTCTCAGAGCAGGGCACATACCTAGATTGTGGGTTCAATCCCCTCTTGGTGCATGTGCAGGAGGCAACCAATCATTGCTGTTTTTCTCTCCTTCCCTTTTGCTCTAAAGGGGCGGGGGGAGAGAGAAGGGGAAGAAATGCTAACAAAGAACAAATAGAATCACTTCTCTTTGCTCTTGCTAATGATATATTTTTGAAACATCTGATTATGTTACTCTTCTTTAGTTTTTAATCTGATGTTCTTTTATCCATATTTAGTTTTTCTAAACTTAAACTAATTCTAGGAGCTTATCTCTTGGTTTTAATTTACATGGAATAATACAGTTCATCTTCAGGATATATGATGTCATTAGCCACAAGTTGAATGATTTTCATTGATTCAGTCTTCTTATCAGAGGTTAAACAGCTATAGTTTCTTTAATAGTTAACAATAATTATTAAGAAAAAGAGCTAATAGTTAAAGAATATTTATGTTCATTAAGTTAATGCTAACTCCTATAATTGATTAATCTCAGTATCTCTGTGGCTTAACACAGTACAAACTTTTTTCTCATTCCCATAACCATTAAGTACAATTAGGGGAAGTAGGGTATCACTGCACCACCCAGTAATTCAGGTACCCCAAATCTCCTGGGGTATTGGTATCCTGCTGGCATGTAGGAGAGGAGAAGATGGAAAAGGCACTCCTGCTTTTTAACTACTTCTGCCCCAAAATGTGCAATACACATTACTGGGTCCTCCCTGGAACCAGTGTTAGTTTGTGGGAAACACAAGGACAGGGGACTGGGATTGGAAAAAATGATTACTCAGCAGACCAATGCTTGCTGTCATTTGAAGATCCTCTCTAGGTTCAGCGCAATGGTAGTGAAAAAAAGGCAGAAGGGCACTGACCCATATGGCTCAGTTGATTAGGCATTGTCCCACAAAGCAAAAGTTCACCAGTTTGATTCCTGGTCAGGGCACATGCCTGCATTGTGGGTTTAGTCTCAGGTCTTGGCACATGTAAGAGGCAACCACTCTATGTTTCTCTCCCTCTCCTCTGTCCCTATCCTTCTAAGAAATAAACAAATTATTATTATCTTATGATATAAACAGTTTATTTTTAAATGCCTTAATAAATATTTTAACATTTATTAGTTTTAATTTCTAATATGATAATATTAATATATAACTAAGTAAAAGTAAAAAATAATTGTTACCCTTAGGAGAAAAGAGATTATTATTAACCCTTGAACAGCATTGGAGTTATGGATCCCTACACATACACACACTCTCCACACACTCAAATATTCATTTATGACTTAAGTTGACCCTCATGTGCAGATTCCCATCCATGGTTCAAAAATACTTTTTTCCCAAACTCATAGATACAGAGAGCAAATTGATGTTTGCCAGATGGAAAGGGGTTTGAAAGGTGAGGGGATTAAAACTTACAAATTGGCAGTTATATAAAAATAGTCATAGGAGTGTAATGTACAGCATTCATTAACTTTTATATGTTTTTTACTTGTTTAATTTTTAAACTATAGTTGACATTCTATATTATAGTAGTTTCAAGTTTTGTATATTTTATGCACGTTCTTGTGTGAGTGTTTTATTTCACATTAAAATGCTTTAAAACAAAATAAGTAATTAGTTATAAGATTGGGATACATTAGTTTTAGACATATCTCTTTTTAAAAATCTAAACAAAATATTCATGATAATACATTTTTGTTTGAAACGTACTGTTGTTTGGGTCCTTATTTACCAAGATATGTTATCTTTATTCTCTAAGATATGTTGGTTTGTCCTTTTTTTTTAACTAAATATTTTATGCACTCTCCTTAATTCTATAAAAATTTGGACTCCAACCTTATTGTAAGATAAAAAGTATGATAACTACTGAATGATAAAAACATCAAATGTAAATTATGTCTCATTTGTTTGAATTTTTTTGTTTGATACAGATAGTCGTACAGGCATTGCAGTGTTCCCATTACTCGATTCTTTGGCAGTTGGTGAAAATTACTGATGGTTCTCCTTCCAAAGTAAGTAAGAGTTTCTGTAGGCAGAAGGATTACTACTAAAATAAAATAGCCTTGCTTAGTTTATATTGAATAATTTGTTATCTATAATAAATTATTTTAAATAAAATATATAATTACTGTTTTTATTTCTTGTTTTATCCTATGAGTAAGTATATTTTACCATTTTGAAAGATAAGCAATCTTCAAGCAATATATATACATAGTGGTATATACACACAAAGTTAAAATTCTTATAAGAAATAACTATCGTAGAAACCAAAAGAGCTCTGATAGGTAACATGCTGTAAAAAATAGAATGATACTGAAAGTGTAGTATGTAGGTTTTGTTTCTGGCATTACAGCACCTGGGGCCCAAACTGTTTAACACTCTTGTTGAAAACAACTCAAATTGTTGTTGTTGTTGTTGTTGTTGTTGTTGTTTCACTTATGACTGACCATGCAAAACAAAAAGAGAAATACAAACCAGAGATTAAGTGAAACTAAGATTCCAGAGAGTCAGCAGAGCACTGAAGCCTAGTTAACCTTGAGGATCTTTTCTCATCTCAACAAACTATAAGTCCCTTCCAAGGTGGAATGTCTAATAGGTAGCACATCTCCCTGAAAAATTGGGATTCTAAAGAGGTACTCCCAGCACAAGTAAAAATTAGAAATAAACCCACACCAGCTCCATTTATGGAGGAAAACGGCCTGTCTTAAATTTTCTCCTCTTTATTCAGTTTGTTATTGAATAAAGGGGGAAAACAGGTCTCCCATGAAGATTTATAACCATGAGCTGGACCTTCTGATTAATAATTTGAGGATTTCTCTGCCTTTGGAAAGCAATCAGAGATTTTGTTTGTTTTTAATTAGAAGGATGGTGATATGTTGGTTAGCTTCCAAGTTTTTTTCTATTTTATTGACAGTCTTGATAAGCAAAAATTGAAGTTAACCTTTTATTAGTAACATATAAGCCACTTGAAAATTACATTGCATTTTCATGTTTTTAGAAATGTTCTTAAATATGGTACAATTAGAGGAGATTGAATATATATAAGCTAAAATTTGATAAGAGTTTATTATATGTTAGTTACACACAATTAACTTTTATTCTGATTTTTTCATTTGGTTGATTTTGTATTCTCTTTTTTTCCCAGTGAGATTATTTTGGTTATCTAAGTTGCTTTTATTTTGGTTAAATGTTGATAATTGCATTTATATAAATTTAGAATCGGCACTTACCTAAAAATAACATAATTAATAGTTAATTCCTTTGTTAAATTGAATTTAAATATTGCTCTTTTACAACTGTATTCTATAATACGAGTGAGAATCTCTGTTATTAAGCTCACTTCTTTCAGTACTTTCAATTTTTTAACTCCATTTTAGCAGAATTAGTTTGAGATTCCTTGCCCTTCTGTTTAATTTTGATCTGACACATTCTCCTAATAAACAAGAGCTTTGTTTTTGTCATTAATCATAATACAGATTTTGTGATTGTCATAGCTACAGTGGCAATGCAGATTTTGTGGCCAACACTGGTTTTCTTTATGCCAGAAAGAATACTGTAGCATCTTTCAGGTGCTTTGCTATTCAGTTGATTTTTATTTATAGTTTTTGTACATTTATGTTATGTTTGAAATTCTTATATAAGTGTCTTTCAAGTTATTTCTTCTCACTTTGAAGATTTTGGTCATTTTTTTATTCAAAATATATTTAGTAATCATTGTTCAGTTGTATCTATAAAGTAGTTTTCTTCGTAATAATCTTAAAAAGCATGAATCTTCAAGATACATGCAAACTTATCTCTCATTGCTAAGAGTCTTCCTTTTATTTTGTTAAATTTTTTAAAAATTATTGTTGATTTTAGGTAGAGAGAGAGAGATAAATATCAAGTTGTTGCTCCACTTACTAGTGTTTATGCATTCATTGTTTACTTTCTATATGTGCCCTGACCAGAGAGCGAAACCACAACTGTGGCATATCAGGATGACGCTCTAATCAACTGAGCTACTCTGTCATGGCTTTTTTTTTTAGAGATGGAGGAGAAGGAAGAAAAAGGGAGAAATGCCAATTTCTTCCCTTTATGCATTTATTTATGCATTCAGTGGTTGATTTTTGTTTTACTTTTTACTTTATGGATTTTTACAGAAATAGAGGAAAAGAGAAAGAGAAACATCAATTTGTTGTTCCACTTATTTATGCATTCACTAGTTTACTCTTGTATATGTCCTGACTGGGAACCAAAGCAGCAGCTTGGCATAGGGGGACAATGCTCTGACCAACTAAGCTACCTAGCCAGGGCAGATTCTTTTAAAACAATTTTAAAACCATATGTATCACATAGACACAGACAATAGTATGGTGATAGAGGGAAGAGGACTGTGAGGTGAGGTAGAAGAGAGCAAAGAGGGAATAATGGGGACAGAAAGAGACTACTTTGGGTGATGGGTGCAAGATGCAAGTATGCAAATGATGTTTTGTTAGTTGTACACTTGAAATATTTACAGTTATGTTAATTAGAGTGACCCCGATAAACTCAATAATAATAATTATTATAGTTACTATTTTAAGGTAGATAAGTTATGTCAAGCATTTTAGCAGTTGTAAAGTGCTTTCCAGAAATTAATGACAATTTTAAAAAATCACTTGTGTTTCAGGTTGCTTGTTTATAAAGTTGAAAGTTGTATTGTGCCAACATTTTCTAGCTCTAAATTCTGTACTTTATGTATGATTAATAACTGCTATACTAAAGATGTCTCAGTAGATATATAAAAATCTTAACAGTACTTACCTCTGAGAAATAGAATTCTTTGGGGACAGGCATAAGAAGAAATTTACTTTTCACTTTATAGCTTTTGATATACTGTTTGAGTGGTTGTTCTGTTGTGGGTATATTTAACAGTGATAATTTTATCACAGAAAAAAATAATTTTTTAAAACTAGTACAAAAAAACATCTTTATTCTTCATCCTAATCTTAGGTTTTGGTTTATCAGGTTTAACTCACAGTTTTTAAGCTTGAATGAATACTAGAAAAATGCTTAGTGTGTTCTATATCTTATTTGCAATAGAAGCATTATTCTTTTGTTTACAAATGTAATGTTAGAGCTCTTGAGGAATTTAGAAATATTTTGATGAAACCTGTTTCTTTTAGATAAGGCCTAGATGGGGGACATTGTTCTTAATACCTTGTTGATATTTTACATTTTGTAAATTACTTTAATATAAGTACTCTAATTAAATCTTAATCCTATAAAGTAAATATTATCATAATCCCATTTTACAGATAAAGAACCTGATTACTTAGAAAAATTTTGAATCTAGAAAATCTACTGGTTTCTCTGTTAGCACTCTTTAAATTCTAGTATTTATTGCCTTTCTTGGGTGACTGAGTTGGTTGGAGTGTGGTCCTATACACCAAAAGGTTGCAGGTTTCATTCCTGGTCAAGGCACACACCTAAGCTGTAGGTTCAGTCTTCGGTCAGGGCATGTACAGGAGGCAACCAACTGATGTTTCTCGCTCACACTGATGTTTCTTTCTCTCTCTTTTTCTCCACCTCCCTCCCCAAATCAAGAAAAATGTATCCTTGGGGTAAGGATTTTAAAGAGTAAAAAATGAATTGTATTACTGAGCTTTTAATACAACTAGTTCTAGGGAGTTTTATTATGGCTTTTAAAAAATTTTAAGGGCGCAGCACAGTAAGTTGGTTGACTACTGAACCACAAACCAGCAATGTCTGTTAATCAGTTGGGTATTTAAAAATTTATGTCATATAGCCCATTTTCTTTCATCATTTTGTATCCATAAAGGCATTTGAATGAGAAGTTACCATGATCTTAAATGGCTTAGTTTGTAATGCTAGTAGGTTGTAAAGTATATGGAGAACTAGGGTAAAAATGTACCTAAAACACTCTTATCCTTTTTTTCCCTTTCTTTCTTAAAATGTAAATGTAATTCAGTAGACTCTTGGGGTCTGTGTATTTAATTTGTAATGATGATCATTTAGAGATAACTTGACAGTCTTATTGCATTAATATTTCTTGTTGAATAATTATTATGTTAATAATAATGGAATGAGCCATTCAGCTATGAGGGAGCTAACCAGCTGACCACTGTGTTTTTCTCTACTCAGTACATTTATACAATGTCCTTTAAATCTCTGAAGAGGTCACTTAATAAATTATATGTATTAGTTTTGGGTATAAAATACAAGGTAAAGTTATTTTTTCATAAATTTAGGCTTTCTCATTATATTACATGTTCATTGTTAAAATAAAATTCCTGAATTTTACTACCCATAGATAACCACTGTTAATATTTTTGTATATTTTCTTTTAGTACTTTTTCTTACATATTTGTCAGTCTTACTGAGATCATAACATATTTACAATTTGTGTGTCCTCTACAATGAACATGGGATTTCCTTTAGCTATTAAAAAAAATGTTAATAATTTTTTAATGCATGCATTAGTCTATTGTGTAGCTATACCATAATTAATTTTACCACTCTGTTCTCTTTGATATTTAGGTTGTAAACATTTTACCTAATAAAATTAATGTTATGATGGGCATTCTGGTCCAAAAGCTTGTTCTGTGTTTTACATTGTTTCATCTTATATTCTTGGTAATGGAATTGCTGAGTCAAAGATGGTACATATTTTAAGGCTTGATACATATTGCCAAATTGCTTTTTAGACAGTACTTTCTAAAATTTACTTTTCTTCTCTCATCATGAACAGTCTATTCAGGAGATTATGAATGATAGTTATATGTGAAGTTTAAATTCAAGTTAAATTTAATTCAACAGTGAACACTATTTTAACAAATGAAATACATGGGAAGACTATATCAAGAACACGATTAGATCTCTATCTAAATGGAAGTTCACTGAGTTTCACAAATGGGTATTTCCTCTGTTCCCCTAGTTTCCAGAGTTGAAGCTCTTTGACTGTCTCACAGGTCATGTTCAGTATACTTTGTTCCGGTGCCCCCTAGTGATGTCCTGTAGAAGGAGCCTTCAGTTTCTCTTCTCTGTAGCAGAAAACATCTTTCTTCAGCTCTTTCTGGACATATACAAAGACATTTAAAGAGCCAGGTAAATAAGAGTTAGGGCTAAAATAATGCCTCTGTTGCCTTTTTTTTTTTTTTCTTTCTTTCTTTCTTTTTTTTTTGGCCTGGGGATCTAGAACCTATTTTCACATTTTTTTTCCTTCCTCCTGGGAGGAGCTATCCTACTCTCTAGAGTCTTAAATTTGCAGTGCTCTCAGCTTTACCCTGCATGTTCTTATTCTACACAACAGTAAGGAAGGCCTGGGGCAAACATCCATGCCTTCTGGATCCTGACCCCATTTCTTATCCTTTAAATGAAAGAAAGTCAGCATTCCTCAGGTAGGTACAGGTCAAATTATCATTGAGGTGTTTAGCTGTAAAATTTAAATATATCATTGCCTTCTTAACTGAAGTGTTTCCTCTGCAAATTGCAATTTGCTTCCAAACAGACTGTCGAAAGGTGGTATTAGGGTGAAGGTGGTCAGACTCATAAGGAGACACATTTAAACCTTGCTGTTCTTCATATAAACATACATTCCTAGAAATGTATTAGAAACGGGCTCAAATATAGAAAAATCTACAAACTACTTTTTACACTTCATCCTCTCCTTTTCCCTTCCCAGTCCTTTAAAATAGCAATGAATAAGAATGAGAGAGCTCACTCAGTTCCTTGCCCCAAATTCCTATAATATCAAAATACAAGTAACACTTCTCCATCTGTAGAGGGGGAAGGGAATGGGACCAAAAGTGGGAAATAATAGGTATCCCTCTAGAGACAAATTTTTAGTAATTTATAACCATTTTACTTTAAAGAATCTTTCCCCCACCTTTTATTTCTTGAGAATTCTATCCTCAGTAACTACCTAATTAGTTTTAACCTTTCTTTTGATTATTCATGACGTCAGAGTTGTTTTTCATGGTTGTTTCTGTTAATAATATATCCTACCTCAAATGTTTGATTGGCTGTTCTAGGAAAGTTAGGGGTAAAAGAGCCAAGTCTTGTCTTAATATCCATTTCTTGTTCAGCTCTAAGAATATTCTCTTTTAAAAAAAAATCTAGAATGCAGAAGTAGATCACAGTTTATACCAAATTCTGAACTTCTCCAAAATGTTATCCAACTCTAACATTCTTAAAACCTCTAGTAGCCAGAAGTAAATGTGTTCAACTTAGAAAATAACTTACAAGTCATTATTTCATCATGCCATTAAGAATGCCATGCTGTGTTTGTGACACTAATCCTGGGCCTCCAGGTTTGGAGCTTGCTTTCTGGTAGGGAATATGTTCCTACCCCTTGAAGGACAGCATAAGTCTGCCTCAGTTTCACTAGTCTGTTTAGTTGGATGCTGTTTTTACTTACACAGGGACAGTGGTCTTTAAAGCACCTTATTTATAAATAATCAAACTTCTTAAGATTTATGATTTAAATAATAATCCAAGACTGAGATCTATTCTAAATAACAATTATTATAAAGTAAAATGTGTTTTATCAGAGTCTTAAAGCAACATTAAGAATTTAAACAAAATGTAACACTTCCTGCTTTCTTGTATAGCGATTACAGATTTTCTCTACTAAATTTAATGGTAAAGGAAGTTTACTTCCCTGCCAGGTCATTTATTTGAATAGAAAGGAAATAGTTGTCTTATCCTACTTAATATCTCCTCAGTGATGTGCTAATGCATTTTCCTTTCTGAGTTGGTTTTTTTATTTTAAAATGTTTTTTTACACCCTGACCAGCGAGACTCAGTTGGGCATCCTCCAACAAACCAAAAGGTTGTTGGTTCCATTCTGGTCAGAGCACATGCCTGGGTGGCAGGTTCAATCCCCAGTTAGGGCACATATGAGAGGCAGCTGATCGATGTTTTTCTCCACATCATTGTTTCTCGCCCTCTCTTTCTCCCTCCCTCCCCTCTAAAAATAAATAAATAAAATATTTTTAAAGTGTTTTTCCCCCAGTGGCCATTGTATAATTAGGAGGTATTTGTTAAATGACTTCTTGTTGCTGACCCAATTTATATATAAAAAAACTCCCTGTTTACAGCGTATATTTCCAGCAGGGAGAGGGAGAAAAAGAGAGGGGGGGGGAGAGGGAGAGAGAGAGAGGGAATGAATATGTGTGTTGGAACGTGATCTTTGGAATTAAATCCAAGTTTAAATTTTTGGTTCCATTTCTTACCACCTGTGACAACTTCAGTTGCTTAATGTGTGACATTCACTGCTGAATAGGGTTGTTGGGAACATTAAATTGACAGAAGTGTTTCAGTAAACAATTATTGTTGTTTTGGTGGCATTAAATTGCAGTCCTAGTCTAATCTTCCCTTGTACCAAAACCAAGAACTGATAATAAATGAGCTATTATTATCTAAGACTATAGGACTATGTAAAATGCTCAGGATCTGGTGTAGATTTAGGATACAATATTGTAGATTTTGTCCTCCATATGTATGTTGGAATAATTTGGGAATTCAAGTCTTTCACTTTGATCCTAACATTACTTTTCCTCTGTCCCTCTGACTCCTCCTTTATCTTTCTTCATCTTTGTACACTACAGGAAAGAGAAATCAGACGATGATTTGGAACTACAGTAGGCAGCTTAAGGGTTCCTGAATCATAACTGAGTGGATTAGCCTTTGAGGCAATGGCAGGAGTCAGCAGGTGGAGATTCAAATAGCCAAGAACAGCAACAACATTGAAAACTAGGTATTACATTTGGGGTTTAAATATTCAATAGTTATTTTACTGTGTATTCACAAAGTTAGCACACTCTCCCTATTCCCCCTAAAAAGAGAAGCTAATAACAAGTATTCATACAAGAAAACAACTTCAAAGGTATTACATGGGGTTTACCCCACCACAGTGGAAAGGCTTCTTGTGTTTCGGTCACTGGTGTGTCTGAAATGAATGAATTTAGTTCATCAGTTTTTATGATATTTAATATAAATAATGACTTAGTTGAGTTGAAAAATAATTTAATGAGCCTCGTCATATATCAGCAACTATGCTCAGTACAGATAAACATAACATAATGTCAAATAAGAAACATCCAAACCTGTAGAGATTTTTTACAAGTTTATTTGAGCTAATCTGACAAGTTCCAGAAAGCAAAATCTCAGTGGATTGAGAAAGTGCTCCAGAGAATGGCAGTTTTGCTGCTTGTTTTATACATGCACTAGAATAACAGGAGACATACAGAGGGTTACATGAAATCAGTTGATGGTAGATTAAGGGGGCGGGAGAAAGCAAAGTGGGGAAATACCTGGAATTGAATACTTCTTTGACATTGGTAGGCAGAGAGTAGTTAATAATTAACATTTACAGCACATAAAGATGATTTGCAGGGGAACAAGATAACAATGAGGGTTTTTTTTTTTATTTCGGGTTCTGGTGCCAGGCCTTGAAGAGTCTAGAAGAGAAGATTACTCTGACATTTCAAAAGTATGTTATCTTAGATGCAAAAAGACAGTAGACAGGCTCACTTAACATAAAATTTGGCCTTTGTCAAGGAAGCTACGGGTCTAGGACGTGACTACCTACCATGACCCTCTTTCAGTTAGGAATTTTTATGTGCAGACCATCCTATGTGGTTATTTTTGGTCTCTGAGTTTGTAAGGCCTGCCATGCAAGCCTCCCCTGAGCTTGTCAGGTTTTGTATGTGGCCCCTTTTTGTCCAAAACAGTTTATGTCTCCAAAGAACTTTATAGGCTAGTACAGACTTGGCTGACTACAGCCTATGGGCCAAATCTGGCCTATTTTTGTAAATTAAGTTTTAATGGAGCACTGCCATGCTCATTCATTTATGTATTATTTAGGGCTGCTTTCATACTATAGTGGCAGAGTTAAGTAATGGGGACAGATACTGTAAAACCCATGAAGCCTAAAATGCTTACTGTCTGACCTTTTACACAAAGTTTGCCAGTCCCTGGCCTAGTAAGGTAACCCCTTGGTCCTGTTTACCAAACTTTGTCAAAAACCCTATTTGCCTATTCTGGGTAACTAGATTGGTTTTGTGCCTTCTTTTTATCAATGAAAATCACTAAATTCTTTTTTTTTTTAATATTTTATTTATTTTTTAGAGAGGGAAGGGAGGGAGATAGAGAGAAAGAGAAACATCAATGTGCGGTTGCTAGGGGTTATGGCCTGCAACCCAGGAATGTACCCTGGCTGGGAATCGAACCTGGGACACTTTGGTTCCCAGCCCGCGCTCAATCCATTGAGCTATGCCAGCCAGGGCTCTAAATTCTTAATAGGCCGTAATTTTAACTTCTGAGACATTTAACCTGGTTTAGTTCCTTATTTAACTACTTTTCTGTGTTAGTTTTCTTTTTTTTAACTATTGATTTTTTAACATTATTTTCTTGTTCAGTTACAGTTGTATGCATTTTCCCTCCACTGCTCCCTGCCACCACAGCCAAAGCCACCTCCCTCCCTTGCTTCCACTCTCCCCCTTGGTCTTGTCCATGTGTCCTTTATAGTAGTCCCTGAAAACCCTTTCCCCCATTATCCCCTCCCCACTCCCCTCTGCTTACTGTCAGATTGTTCTTAATTTCAATGTCTCTGGTTATATTTTGCTTGCTTTTTTCTTTTGTTGATTATGTTCCAGTTAAAGGTGAGATCATATGATATTTGTTCCTCACCTCCTGGCTTATTTCAAATAGCATAATGCTCTCCAGTTCCATCCATGCTGTTGCAAAGGGTAGGAGCTCCTTCTTTCTCTCTGCTGCGTAGTATGCCATTGTGTAAATGTACTATAGTTTTTTGATCCACTCATTTACTGATGCACATTTAGGTGCTTCCAGCACTTGGCTATTGTAACTGTGCTGCTTTGAACATTGGGGTGCATATGTTCTTTTGGATTGGTGTTTCAGGATTCTTAGGATATAATCCTAGCAGTGGAATTGCCTGGTCAAAAGGCAGTTCCATTTTTAGTTTTCTGAGGAAATTCCATACTGTTTCCCACAGTGGCTGCACCAGTCTACATTCCCACCAACAGTGCACTAGGGTTCCCTTTTCTCTACATCCTCTCCGACACATATTTGTTGATTTCTTTATGAAATCAACCGATGTGAAGTGGTATCTCATTGTGGTTTTAATTTGCATATCTCTGATGGCTACTGATGCTGAGCATCTTTTCATATGTCTCTGGGCCCTCTGTATGTTCTCCTTGGAGAAGTGTCTTTTCAAGTCTTTTGCCCATTTTTTAATTGGGTTTTTTTGTCTTCCTGGAGTGGAGTCATGTGTGTTCTTTATATATTTTGGAGATCAAACCCTTGTCCAAGGTATCATCGGCAAATATGTTTTCCTAAACTGTTGATTCTTTTTAAGACAGAGACAGAGAAACATCAGTGTGTTGCTCCACTTATCTATGCATCCACTGGTTGGTTCTTGTATGTGCCCTGACCAAGGATCAAACTCACAATCCTGGTGTATCAGGATGATGCGCTAACCAACTGAGCTACCCAGAGCCTGTTCTGTTTTATTTCCACCCATTGTAAAATATTACTTTGTCAGATATGCTGAAGTACTTTTTTTGTGTGTTGAACTACTTTTATGTATTTACTACTAATTTTTACATGGCTTCAGTTTCTGTCTAAGATTATCTTAATGGTATTTCATGGCCGTGGACAAAAAGACAGCTAAATTTGGTTTTCCTCTAGATATAAAAAATTGTGATACAAAGTGGAAAGGAATCACCCATTTAAAATCTGTGCGTATTTGTGTGTGTAGGAAATAAACTCTCTTTTCTCACTGACTACTATAATCATATTGAGATAGTTGGCTTTTAAGAGGCAGTCTACTTTTACTATCTGTTTTTCTTCCTAAGAGGTTAAAGTAAGTCAAGTTTGAGCCTTTGTGCCTTTGAGAAAACTTCTTTCTAATATGGTATAGCTTTTATCTGGTAAAATCACTCTCATAATTGTGTCAGCCTCATTTGGACTTTTTAATTGCTGAGATATTGCTGGTTAGGTTCTTCATTAATGTATTTTGAAAACATTATCTTATTTTCTTGAAACAGATTTCTCTTCATCTTTTCCAACAGATCACTGATAAACTATTTTAGCCTTTTCACATTTGGGCATAGTAGGTTTCAGTCTCCTCATTGGTTTCACTAGATGTACTGGGAAGAAAAAAAAAAAACTTTAGCCACACTAGTGAAGAAACTTGCAAAGTGTATATAAAATACGTAATATAGCCAAAATACAATTTAAATCTCAGCTTAATGCTATCATTTGACCCATTGGAATTCCAATAGCTAGTTTAGGATAAAGTACTGGATGCTAAGCTGCTTTCTGAAAATAAAAATACCAGTTTCATTTAGGAAAAAGCACTTGAAAGGAAGCACCATATACTTAGTTCATATATAGCTTATATGTACTAAGAGAGAGGAGTACGTTACTCCCCTATTCACTCTGCCTTCAGTTTTCACCTCTATAATACTCAGGCATGCTAAATTGAAAGAGGATTTATTTATGTAAAATGTCATTGTGTTCAAAGTGATAGAAGTACTTGCTAAACATTCCAGTTTCTAAAAATTACCATCTGGATAATCAGCCTACCTTGTTCCTAGGTTCCTCTTTTTCAATTTCTGTCGGGTTGATTAGCTTTTTTGTTTATGTATAAATATACATAAACAAAATAATACATAATAATTTGAGTTTCAAATATCTTCATAATGCTGCCTGTTTCTTCAACATACTAATTTTCTCATAATAACAATCTATAGCAAAATGGTTCAGAGCACACACTCTGGAAGTAAACTGTTTTGATTAATTCATTCTTCCACTTATTATCTGTGGGTTTGAGACCCAAGGACAAGTGTGCATTTAACACCTCTGTGCCTTTTTCTTCATATATAAAATGGGAGTGATAATAATATCAATACTCATTATAGTTGTGACAGTTAGTTAATATGTGAAAAGCTTAGATTAGTGCCTAGTATAGTAAATTCCAGTAAATGTTAACTTCCTTATTATTGAATTCTAGCCCAGAAAAAAGATGAAATACTGTACATAAAATGCTCCTACTTATTCAATGTAATTTAAGCATATCTAATTTTTTCCTATAATAACTGACAGATATTATAGCAGGACAGGAAAGCAGGTATTCCATTCCAGAATATATGGAATATAACAAGTTTTCTTAAATTTTTTTGTTAATTTTTCTTTTCCTTTGATTATCACATATTCTTACTTTTCAAGGGACATTAAGAATAAAGCTCACTCTATGAAATTTGCAATATTTTTTTTAATCCTTACCTGAGGAGATGCTTATTGATTTTCAAGACAGAGGAAAGGAAGGAAAAAAAAGAGACAATGAAACATTGATGTGAGAGAGAACATCTGTTGGTTGCCTTTCATGCATGCCCTGGCCGGGAATTGAACCTAGGACCTTTCAGTTTGCAGGATGACACCCAACCAACTGAGCTACACTAGCCAGAGCCCAGGGTAAACCTTGTAATCTTAATACTACTAGAGTATTAAGCTAGCAAATCCTGAACCTCTTTTTAAAATTTGATTTATCACCCTGAAAATATCTAAAGATACTTATTACCACATGTCCCAGTAATGGCTGCCTGACTTTACTTGAGAAAAATCAGTTTTGGGAATCATAATTCTTCTAACTATTTAAGTCAAATGAAATGTAGTAAGATGCCAGCATAATGAAGTTGAAAATCATGCAATAAATAAGAGCAGTGTTCTGAAATCCACAAGAAATCTAAATTCTCAGCTGTTCAAAGAGATTTACTATATGAGATTAGCTAATTCAGTTATATATATTATGTCTGTTCACATTACCTAAACCTATTGGTGTTTGTATTTCTCTCAGTGGAACTAAGTAAGAAGGTCCAAACCTGTAGAGAACTTTTATGAGTTTATTTGAGCCAAACCAAGGACATGACAGGAAACAAAATTTTAAATGCTCCTGGGAACTACAGCTTTGTAGTTTTATTTATACATTTGGGTTTAAGGAAAGAATTTAAGAAAAATTGTGAAGGAGAGGGATAAAGCAAAGCTGATAGGGTAGGAGAATGTCTATGATTGGGTTTATAGGCTAGTTAACAAGATTATGTGCTCTCTTGAGGATGGTCACACTTCAGAGGTCTGAAATAAAAGGATTACTCTGGCATTTCAAAGGTTTGTTAGCCTAGGTTCACAAGAACAATGTAGGGGGCTTGCTTACAGCAAAGATAAACCTTTCATACCTACCGTGATCTGTAGTTAAGAATTTATGATCAGATCACCTTATAAGGTTGCTTGCAGTCAGGTTTATTACAGAGCTTCTTTTCCAAATTCACTGTCTTGAGCACTCAAATAATATTTAGGTTGTATACAAACTTTACAGCTAAAGAAGGCCTCCAGCTTCTGTTCCCTCAGTTGCTTCCCATTTCCAGTTTCTTCTTAAAACAATACTACTGATTAGCCATTAAGCAGTAGACTATTTACTTGAATCTATAAATTGCCTTGGGTAGTATGGACATTTTGATGTTGTTAATTCTTCCAGTCCATGAATATGGTATATGGTTCCATTTGTTTGTGTCTTCCTTAATTTCTTTTTTCAGTGATGTGTAGTTTTCTGACTACAGGGCTCTTACAAGCTCCTTGGTTAGGTTTATTCCTAAGTACTTTATTTTTCTTTTTGCCATATCAAATGGGGTTTTTTTGCCTGATTTCTATTTCTGATATTTCGTTGTTGTCATACAAAAATGCCTTTGATTTCTGAATATTAACTTTGTATCCCACTGTTTATTATGTTGAGGTATGCTCTCTCTTCTCCCACTTTGCTAAGTATTTTTATCATAAATGGGTGCTGCACCTCATCAAATGCTTTTACCACATCTATTCATATGATTATGTGATTTTTGTCTTTCCTTTGTTTATGTGATATATTATGTTTATTGATTTGCAAATATTGTACCATCCTTGCATCCCTGAGATGGATCCCACTTGAACATGGTATATGGTCTTTTTGATATATTGCTGGATGCAGTTTACCAATATTTTGTTCAGGATTTTAGCTTTTAGGTTCATCAGCGATATTGGCCTGTAGTTTTCTTTCTTTGTTATGCCTTTGTCTGGTTTTGGGATTAGGATGATGATGGCCTCATAAAAAGAGTTCAGTAGTCTTCCCTCTTCTTGGATTTTGTGGAATAGTCTGTGAAGGATAGTGGTTAACTCTTCCTTAAATATTTTGTAAAATTCTTCTGTGAAATTGTCCAGTCCAGGGCTTTTGTGTGATGGGAGTTTTTTGATTACTGCTTCTATTTCACCAGCTGTTATCAGTGTGTTGAGGCTTTCTTCTGCTTCATTCAGTTTTGGAAGATTATAAGTTTCTAGAAATTTGTCCATTTCACCCACGTTTTCAAATTTCTTGGCATACATTTGTTCTTAGTAATTTCTTACAATCCTTTGTATTTCTGTGGTATCAGTTGTAATCTCTCCCTCTTTCATTTCTGATTTTGTTTATTTGGGTTCTATTTTTTTCTTGATGAATCTTGTGATGTTTAATTTATAACTCTTCAGGTGAATTGGCAAGTAATCATCTCTAAAATTCAATTGTTACTTTAGCATAAGGCCCATTTGTTTTAGGATTGACCTTTAAAGAAATCTTTTGCCTCCAACTCCAAAGATAGCTAATTCCCTAGGCTACTTCTTTGTGCACTGACCAGAAAACTTAAAAGAATAAAAGAGCATTAATACCTCCACATCATTTTGAAACGAGAAAAGTCAGTGTTCATGCTATCACTACTAGAAGCAGTAAGCAGAGACCATGACTGAATCTTAATGGGAGCTTTACTCAAATGCTGGCTATCTGAAGAGGTGGGTGGTTGTGTATCCTAAAAATCTGTCTTAACAACTCATCTCAAACCTACTTTTTTATAGGGAGAAGGAAGGGGTAGGTGAGGAATTTGGGAAAAGGTTAATCATACAAGAGTTGTAGTCCTGGTGGTTTTCCTAGTATTTCTTTTATCTGATGATCAACAATTCTTTTTTTTTTTTTTTGGTCTGTAAATATAAACCAGTTTTATTAAGTGTATTTTATTGATTGTGCTATTACAGTTCTCACAATTTTTTCTCCCCTTTATCCCCCTCTGCCCACCAGCATTCCCCCACCTTAGTTCATATCCATGGGTCCTACATATCAGTTCTTTTACTTCTCCATTTCCTATACTATTCTTAACCTCCCCCTGTCTATTTTGCACCTACCATTTATGCTTCTTACACCTTGTACCTTTTCTTCCATTCTTCCCCCTCCACCTCCTCACTGATAACCTTCCATGTAATCTCCATTTCTGTGATTCTGTTCCTGTTCTAGCTGTTTATTTAGTTTGTTTTTGTTTTCTTTAGGTTCAGTTGTTGATAGTTCTTTGTAGTCATTTTACTGTTCATATGTTTGATCATCTACTTTTTCTTAGCTAAGTCCTTTAACATTCATATAATAAGGGCTTGGTGATGATACACTCCTTTAACTTGACCTTATCTGGGAAGCACTTTATCTGCCCTTCCATTCTAAATGAGAGCCTTGCTGGATAGGGTAATCTTGGATGTAAGTCCTTACCTCTTTTAGATTTCTTCAAAGTATAATCCAAGCTTGTACCGCTCACCACATGACAGCAAGTAAGTTGAGTGACAAGGTCTTAGGGCAAGAAAAGCGACTTTATGCAGAAAGCCAGCAGGCTGAGAAGATGGCCAACTGATGTCCTAAAGAACCAGCTTAAGAAAGTACAGAATTCAACTTTCTTTTATGTCAAAGGAAGGAGGAACAGAAGGGAAGAGGTAATTGACAAATGTCTGGGTACTAGTAGAGGTCTGAGAAAGATTATGAAATTTTGTTGTGACGAGTCTGTTGATGCTAGTTGATGTGAATCCAGTCAGGAGGTTCCTGCAAATCTTTGATAAAGTCATTTTTGTACATACTTCCCTTTTCAGGAGAGATACTTTATGATAAAGGGATGTTTTATAAAACTCAAGTACAAGCAGAATTCCTCTAATGATTAGCATGTTGTTGTTTTCTTATATAGAATATTGAATTTTAAATTTTAAAAAAGATATTTATTTATTTATAGAGAGGGAAGGGAGGGAGAAAGAGAGAGAGAGAAACATCAGTGTGCAGTTGCTGGGGGCCATGGCCTGCAACCCAGGCGTGTGCCCTGACTGGGAATCGAACCTGCAATGCTTTGGTTCAAAGCCCGCACTCAATCCACTGAGATACGCCAGCCAGGGATTAGCATGTTTATATGCAAGACTAAGCAGAAGTTAGAGGCCTCTAACTAAGAGGCCATGATAATTAAGATGGTTTGAACAAATGGAGTCAGAGAGGCTGAGCATTTCATTCTGTTACATAAGTTCTTCTTCAGCCATCTTCTTTTTTAATTTTTAAAAAATATGTATTTATTTTAGAGAGAGGGGAAGGGAGAAAGAGAGGGAGAGAAAAATCAGTGTGTGATTGCCTCTTATGCACCCTGTACTGGGGACCTGGCCTGCAACCCAGGCACATACCCAGGGAATCGAACCAGCAACCCTTTGATTTTCAATCTGCTGAGACACACCAGCCAGTGTTCATCCATCTTCATCTTTTAAATGTTGTTCACAGGATGCTTTTGTCACCCTTCCTTACTTATTCTCTTTAAATAATTGTATCTATTTCCATCACTTATGTTGCCGTCTAAATGCTGAGGACCCCCAGATCTCTATTCTTGCTCATGAACTTTGAAGTTATATATTCAGCTGCCTACTTGACATCTGCAATTAGAGATGTTACAGGGGTTTCTGATTATTATCTCTAAAATTCAGCTATTACCTTAGCATTTGTTTCTGTGTTAATCCATCTAGTGAGCAACTACCTAAAAATTACGGTGTAATCATCAACAGCCCCTGTTCTGACTAGTTCCTAAATTCTATCCGTTCTTTTGCTTAAATTTCTTTTCAATCTGTTGTTAATATAAGAAACATCCAAAACTGTAGAGAATTTTTTAGTTTATTTGAGCCAAACTGATGACATATGCCAGGAAGCAAGATGTCCAGTACTGTGGAGGGCACTTTTATGCATTTGAAATTAAAGAAGGAACGTAAGGAAAATTACATGAAGGTACACAAAAGCAAGATAGGGATTGGATTGCAAAATAGATAAGATTGTGTCTGCTCTCTTGAGGGTAGAAATGATGCAGGCATTCTAGTGGTCAGGGGAGCCAAAGGTCTGCAACCCACTATGGGTTCTTGGCTTCACACAGGAAAGAATCAAAAACAAGCCAGCATAGAGTTTAAAGTGGAAAAGAGTTCATTAGTGAACAATTGGGACAGAGAGAAGGTTACTCCTTAGGCAGAGCAGCCTCTCCCTAGTGAAGTTTACTTCTTTTATTGAGACTTACTTAGTGGGGGGCACGGGTAGCGCATTCAATAAGGGGGAGGAATATTCAGGGTTTCTCTGGGAAAGGGTGGAGACTTCTTGGAAGAGCACTGTTAGCCATTTCTTGTGTTTCTTTGGGTTTTCTGTTTCTGATCATGGCAGTGCCAGGTATGTTATTTAGTATGGTAATGTATTACAGTGGGCATATAATGAGGCAAAGGGTTACCACAAGGTGAAATTAGTCACCATGTTGAATCAAGCTGGTCTTCTGCTGGTTCTAAGCCATAAATGGCATTGGGAGTCTTGCTATATCCATCGTAGTACTTGTAGTCCTTATTGGTTATAGATGCTTTACAACATAACCTATTTCAGTCACACTTTAGAAAGGGGGTCTGAGAGTATGGTCATGTATTAGAAGGAGGGGTCTGAAGAGAGGCATTTCAAAGGTATGTTAACCTAGATGCACAGAAAGAATGAACAGGGCTTGCTTAAAGCAAAGATTAACCTTTTACTAAAGAAGTTATATGCCAAGGGCATGACTACCCATCATGACCTGCCCAGTTAGGAATTTACGATTAGATCACCCTGTAAGGTTACTTTCCATAGAACCTGTTTTTTCTTCCACACTATTTACATCTTTGCTGCCAACACTTTATTTCCAGGCCCTCATTCTAGATTATGCCTATGGCCTTTGTTAATATGTAAGGAAATGCAGAATAATGATTAAGAACATGGATATTAGAGTCAGAGTAATCCTAGGTTTCAAGTCTTAATCACTTAGAATCTTTGGGTGCTAGTAACTTAAGTTTTCTCATCTGTAATATAGGAATAGTACCACTTAATTCATAGAATGATGGTGAGATTTAAATTTATGGCCATTAGAATACAGTAGTACTTGGTACATAATAAACCCTCAACAGATTATATCTATTAACTTGCCTCTGTATTCCACATTGTTCTCGTGTTTTGCTTAGATGATTTTTTGCACAAAATTGTAGCACTCTAATAAAATTCTTTCTGCAGTAGTGCTTCACTGCTATCAGACTAATATCCAAATGATTTAACATGGTATTTTTAATGGTCTTTCATTTAAATGGAAATAGATCCTGTTTTCTTCTTCAGTTTTCTCTCTTGCTACTT
Organism: Phyllostomus discolor; assembly: GCF_004126475.2. Classification (NCBI taxonomy): domain Eukaryota; kingdom Metazoa; phylum Chordata; class Mammalia; order Chiroptera; family Phyllostomidae; genus Phyllostomus; species Phyllostomus discolor. The sequence continues at coordinate 32,910,960 of NC_040909.2, read as the reverse complement.
GACTCCCTATTTATGCCCCAGCTACAATAAATTAACTGTCTCAAAAGCACCTCCAGGCTTTTGAACATTCTGTGCCCTCTGGAACACTTTTCTATAGCTAGATAATTTTTCGTAGTTGTTCAAAACTCAACTTACATGTTATCTTCTTTGTGAACTACCTGTGACTACTTTTGACTCAAGGTTTCCAACATAGCACTCTTTATATTCTAATTTAATAATTAAAATTAATAATAATCCTAAATAATACTAATTATAAATAATTATAAATAATAATTAAAATTCAGCTGCCTGTTTCTTTGTTCATTATAAATTTCATCTAATGCATTGTGTATCTTTTTTTTTTTTTTTTTTTTTTTTTTAAGATTTTATTTATTTATTTATTTATTTATTTATAGAGAGGGCAGGGAGGGAGAAAGAGGGAGAGAGAAACATCAATGTGCAGTTGCTGGGGGCCATGGCCTGCAACCCAGGCATGTGCCCTGACTGGGAACCGAACCTGTAATGCTTTGGTTCGCAGCCCGCGCTCAATCCACTGAGCTATGCCAGCCAGGGCGCATTGTGCATCTTTTAAATTAAAGAAGATGGAGGAATGTTGAGGTTGGTTATTGGATATTCATCTACAAGGAATATTCAAGGATTGCAAGGCAGTGTTTTTTTTTTTTTAGTACTTTGCACAAGATGAGCTGTTCCTTCTTCCAAATACTACAGTCACGTTAGCAAAAGGAAACATGTATGTACTTTTTAAAGTATCATTATTTAGGACATAAAGGTCCAAGAAAGGATTTAGTACTGTCATCTGTATAAAAGACCAGCTGAAGGAATTTTAGTTTAATAGAATACTTTTTAAAAGTGATTTCTATATCTGTCTTTGCTCATTTACTCATTACTATTTTAAATATCAATACAATGCTGAATTATCTGCGTGCGTCTTGTTCATTAATAAGTGAGAAGAATATGAGATGTAATACGAGACAGCCCTGGTTTCAAACCCTGGCTAATAATGACTACTCCTAATCGATGTAAATATTAAATTATATGGCACTGAACCCTCAAACCAATGCCTGACATATTATAGGTACTTGAAAATTTTAGATTTCCTTGTATACTTTTCAGAAATTTCCTATCGCATATTATATGGCCATCTACTTAAATCCTGTTCACCCATCCAATCTTAAATTAAAGCCCATCCTCCTATGAGGGTCCCTCCAGCTCATCTCTCTCTGCTGTAGTTAGAGTTAATATGAAAAAAAATTTGAACACTTGCTCTCTAATTAGTCAGACTTCCTGCTAGGATGTTAATTCTGAGGACATGGGCACTGTCTTAAAGTTACCTGTCTTCTCTTAACATTTTGCAGAATGCTGAGAATAGTAGAAACTCACTACAGATTTGTTGCTTAATTGATCTTTTTCAGTGTGCTGCTGTGCCTCCCTCACCTTACAACCTACCAGCTAATATGTGTTGTGGGAATGACTAACAATTTTAATACCAGCCTACGTAAACCATATTTATAAAGGAAAACTTGTTGGAGAAAATGATACTGAGCATTCCATAACTAAATAGAACGGTTTGGGATTATCCATTTTGTTGCCCCTTCCATTAGGAAAACTAGTAAATAACAATATGGTTTTGTTCCCAACAATACATTTGGTTTTATGAATTTCCTTGACATTAAGCCAATTTGGCTCTTTTCCATTTATTATTTATTCTGGATTAGTTTTCTAGGATACTGTAATTCATGCTTGCAAATTTAAATGTGTCTTACAGGAGGATTTGTTGGTATTGAGGAAAACAGTGAAATCCTTTTTGGCTGTTTGCCAACAGTGCCTATCTAATGTTAATACTCCAGTGAAGGAACAGGTAAGAAATTATTAGTTAAGATCTCTCAATAAAAATAGTTCAGATGCATTGAAGAACATGTAAGAAGGTATAATGTTTTCTATTGTAGTTCTTAGCATACAAGTTATTCCCTAATGTTAATGGGACTTGGGACAAGAATGTAGATACCTGAATATTTAAGTTATAAAGCAAGCTAATAAATCTTTTACATGTCTTTTTTACCTTGACAAGTGTGCTGACATAATGATCTGGAAGGCTGGGTTCAACTTAGAACTCTTGACTCCTAAGAATTCTGTACCAGAACTTGGACATCTGGCCTATGAGCTGTCCATTTTTCATCTCACCTTCAGCCATTTTCCACACTAGGAAGAACTTCTCACACATGTATGTGAACACTTTAGCCCACATGTCCAAACTCTTATCAGCATCACTGCCCCCCCCCCCCAAAACATCTCCTTCTTGACCACCTGGGACCTAGGAGTATGCACCACACTGAGGATGTATGCACACAGGCTCTGGCAGCAGAATCAGGTCTTTTAAGGCAAGGAGCCCGTGAGTCCTTGTACCTGGACAGTGGTATAGAAGTAAGGGTGCAGGTGGGCATACACCATTGGTCCAACAGAGTCCTGTCCCTTGGGAAGGGGTGTAGCCCAAAGAGGGTCAAAGTAGGGCCCAAGGCAATACCATTTTCTTTTCTTTTCTTTTTTAATATTTTATTTATTTATTTTTAGAGAGAGGGGAAAGGAGGGAGAAAGAGAGGGAGAAACATCAATGTGTGGTTGCCTCTCATGTGGCCCCCACTGGGGACCTAGCCCGCAACCCAGGCATGTGCCCTGACTGGGAATCGAACCTGCGATGCTTTGGTTCACAGCCCGTGCTCAATCCACTGAGCTATGCCAGCCTGGGTGGCAATACCATTTTCATTAAGTGAATTTGTCAACTAATTTACTTTTTTTGTTGTTAGGAAGTTTAATATAAAATAGAATGGACCTTTTACATGCTGTTTTTTATTATGATGATGGGCTGGAAAAAGAGTATTAGTCTAGCATGGGTGTCCAACATTTTGGCATCGCTGGGCCACACTAGAAAAAGAAGAGTTGTCTTGGGCAACACATTAAATACACAAACACTAATGAAAACAAAAAAATCTTACAATGTTTTAAGTAAATTTACAATTTTGTGTTAGACCACATTCATAGCCATACTGGGCCACATGTAACCCATGGGCCACAGGTTGGGCACCCCTGGAAAGTGTACAGTAGTACTTATCCTTTGCAGTCTATTACAGAATAGGTTATATGGGTCTCTTCTTTATCAACTTATCAGCATCTAACAACTATAGCCTTGATTTTTTTTTGACTTCTCCTAGATTCTGTTTATGCTCCACTTTTAAGTGTCTCTTTCTAAATATCCTTATGTATTTTATGGTTGTGTAGTCAGTCTGATTCTTGCTGGAGGTGGGTAGCAAAGTGCATGGCAGTCTCCAAATGTATGCCAAAATTGTGTTTTCCCATAGAAATCAATTTTTGAAGGGGGATGAGTGGATTGTTTTGAAATATCACAGCCCTCAATAACCAACAAAATCTTTCACATAACAATAAACTGATGACAGGTTTATTTCATGCCATTCATTAAATAGGACAAATTTGGCAACATAACTAAAAGAAGAATCCAAAATATAGTACATTAGAGATTTATAGTACTGCATTATAATTTATGGAACTATACTTTAAGATTTATGCTTAGTATTTGATTAATCAGTATGTGATTGATTTCTAACCTCTGTCATATATTATTATATCAATTTTGTATTTCCAGAGTCACGTTTAACTCATTGTATTTTAGTCAAAATCTCTTAATCAGCTGTTTGAATTAATATAGACAAATAAAATAAATAGATTATATTTGGGGGGAGAGGAATTTTAAATGTGACTAATGTTTAATTTTATTAAGTTTGGAAATTTAAAACTCAATAGTTATAATTTGAATACCCAAAGTTTCTATTATGGTACTATTATTGAACTATATTTAATTTAGCATGTTTTCATTAACATTGATTTGTAGTTGAAGCAATATTTTACTGATTAATTTTCTTTGTATTCCAGGCTTTCATGTTACTCTGTGACCTTTTGATGATTTTTAGCCACCAATTAATGACAGGTGGCAGGGAGGGCCTTCAGCCTTTGGTGTTTAATCCAGATACTGGACTCCAATCTGAACTCCTCAGTTTTGTGATGGATCATGTTTTCATTGACCAAGATGAGGAGAACCAGAGCATGGGTATTTGTAGCTATCATCTTGTCAATATTGATCTTGTTTTACTGGCCCCAAAAAGATATGAGAAAAAATTTGAACTCAATCCTAAAAATTACTAGAAGTTCTCTTTTTAAAAAACCTGTTAATACATTTGTATGATTTAGAAACAAACAAACAAAAATGACAGTGCACAGTGTAGTCTCCTTCCCTTGCTGTAATGAATAATGGTATACATTTTTCATTTCACACATGTGCAAAATGTACATGTGAGACAGATGTTGTTTCTAATTGAGGTGAATCCAGGTTTACAGTTTTTCTGAAGGAAAGCAATCTGAGTTACTGTTCCTGAGTGGTCATCATATATTACTTAAATTAACAAAATATAACTGTTAGGTAATAAGTGCTGAAAGGCCTCAAACCTCACCAGTCAAAATTATGCCAAGTTTACAAATGATAATTAGCAAAATTAGACTAAATATAAATAATCACAAATAAGTTATAGGTTATTTGTGAAATATATGAACTAAGTTTTCTAAAATAAAATTTGTGGCATATCTGATCCACAGATCTATTTGGTGCTATTAGAATGTTCTTTATTTAACACAACATCTTAGAAAATACTAGACTACGCAACAAAGTATCTTCATTTGGAGTCCATATTAATCTCAAAATATAAAATTTATCTGCTACTTAAGCAAAAAGATTTCCAAGTTGTTTCTTTAAAAAAAAGTTTTATTTATCTATTTTCAGAGAGAGGGGAAGGGAGGGAGAAATAGAGGGAAAGACACATCAATGTGCCAGAGAAACATCCATCAGGATGCCCTCAGTCTCAGCATGTACCCTGGCTGGGAATCAAACCAGAGACCTTTTGCTTTGCAGGATGATGCCCAACCCACTGAGACACATCAGTCAGGGCTAAGATTTCCAACTTCTCAAACTATTGATGCTTCACAGCAGGACCAGTTTAGTCGAAAGAGGGAAAAAAAGAAGTTGAGAATAAGTTTGTTTTGGTTTTCTTTTTTATGAATCTGAAGATGGGAAGAGAGAACACTGTCTCCAAATAAGGGCAGGTCAAGACATAAGAGCCCTGACTGGTATGGCTCAGTGGATTGAGTGCTGGCCTGCAAACCAAAGGGTTGCTGGTTCGATTCCCAGGCACAGTACATGCCTGAGTTCTGGGCCAGGTCCCCAAAAAGGGGCATGTGAGAAGCAGCCACACATTGATGTTTCTCTCTCTTTCTCTCTTTCTCCTTCCCTTCCTCTCCCTCTAAAAAGAAATAAATTAAATCTTTTTTTAAAAAAATACATGAGAGGGTCAGTACAGAGCCTGAAATAAATGTGGTAAATGTTATCATCTGGAGCCTTGTGGAGAAAGTTTTCCTAGAACTAGAAATAGACAAACCAGTAGGGCCTAAGAATTCAAAAAATGAGAAATAAACCCTACTTGTTCTGAAAGTATTTGATAGTTGGTTTTATTTCTTTTTAATGTATATGTATATAATAAAGTTTGCAAAATCTATTTTATTTCTCAGCTGACATTACCATGTTTAAGAAAAGCATTGAAAACTAAGTCCCCCATATATTTCTATTACTCCCCATGTATTTTTCTAAAAGAAAATTTCTTTCCTTTGGCATAAAAATTTTCAGAAGTTTTTTCTCCATGGAAATATATTAGCACATAAGGATATTGAAAGAAGATGGCATTAATAATATAAATAAACAACAGTAATATTAGAAAGATAATCTTTTTATATATGGTCTGCTTATCTTAGTCTTTGCTGTGAGAGTCTTCTAGAAGATAGGAACCTTAGTGCCTATCAGATATTTGATAAATGTGTAACTAAGTATAAGCACCCTAAAGTAATCAGCATAGTTAACATTTTTATGCCACCTGGAACAGAATTGTGCCTTTTTGTAAATGTATAAACTGGTTTTGTATTGTTTTACCTTGGATAAAGTTCATAATCAGTTTATCTGTGTTTAGAGGGTGATGAAGAAGACGAAGCAAATAAAATTGAGGCCTTACATAAAAGAAGGAATCTACTTGCTGCCTTCAGCAAGCTTATCATTTATGATATTGTTGACATGCATGCAGCTGCAGACATCTTTAAACACTACATGAAGGTATATTTTTTAATCTCTCATTTTTCTTCTTTCATCTAATTGGCAGAGAAATTTATAATTACAAATGAAAGAAAGGATTGTGACAAGCTAAAATTCACTGCTTTTATATATGTTATTGATGGTGTTCTGATATATTTAAAGTTTCTGGTTTTTATATGAGCCTCTTATCTACACCATTATATCAATTCTGTAAGGTATGACCTCTTCATATTTATATGAAAGTTTTTTAATTTTCATAAGGCCATGTATTCTCTTTATTTAGGAAGTCAGAAGTAGAAGTAAGCTGTAGAAGAAATGGGCTAAGTATGCCAACTGTGTACCATGTTGCCTTCCGGGAGCTAAAGTTACAAAGATTTTCTTGTCTTTTTTTTTTTTTTAAGATTTTATTTATTTATTTTTAGAGAGGGAATGGAGGGAGAGAGAGAGAGAGAGATAAACATCAATGTGTGGTTGCTGGGGGTCATGGCCTGCAACCCAGGCATGTACCCTGACTGGGAATCGCACCTGCGACACTGGTTTGCAGCCCGCGCTCAATCCACTGAGCTACACCAGCCAGAGCTAAAGATTTTCTTTAAATTTCTGCTCTAATTCCATTCTAAAGCTGCAAGGAATCAAATAATTAAATAAGTGCATTTTCCAGTATAGTAAAGGTATGTGTACAGGTTCCTGGAAATATTTAAAACAGATTCCTAACTCCTAAGAAATGTGAAGGTTAATGAAACTGCTCAGATTTGACTTCTGAACTAAGTCTGAGACAAGAAGCATAAATTAGTCAAACAAGGAAGTAGTGGGAGGGCTTGTAGGCCAATTGAACTTTGTGAATATCACAAAGGAATATGAATAGTTTGGGGGAAATGCAAGTAATTTGATACAGCAACATGGGTTGCTTCTGTAAACAGAGCCAGAGATAAGATTTAAAGAAAGTAACAAATTAGACCTAATATGCTGTATGGGAAGTTTTAATTTTTCTTCCTAAGAGAGGTAAAGAGATGTTGAAGTATTTTAATCCCTTCTTCACATGACAGGATTTTGGTAGGTACTTACCTTCCTGACCACTCCTCTTTCCAAAAGCTCCATTTTGTTCCTGACTCCCTAAAAAAAAAAGTGCTAAAATATCTCTGTAATATAGCCTGATATGCACAGATAAGAGATAACTCTTTTTTTGTCTTATTCTCATGTCAGAGACAGTTTTATATTTCTCATGTTCAGAATATCGTGTGCCATTGATCCACTTGTGTCTTTGTCCATGTTTAGGTGTAATCCAATCCTAATTATGATGTAGTAACTAATTCATCATATTTGCCATCAACTGCAATGTGATAAGCACTGTGCTAGTAGCCAGAGATTTAATTGGCATGAATTCTGCACTAAGGAGCTTACAGATTAATAGAGAAACTTAAATGTAAACCTAATAAAATAATGAATGGCTGCTTATGTTTTTTGTGACATTTATATTTGAGACACTGCTGTAAGACTTTTACATACACTCAAATCTCAGGTGTCAAGCAAAACTTTGATTCTCAACCCAACAACCTTTTCATGCTGCTGATACCTGTATGATCAGACACACACATCTGTCAGGCAACAAAGAAGATTGGTTTTCAAACAAATAACTTCTCCAACAGCCTTCTAGAATGACGTTTGAGAACCAAGGTTCCACTGTATTTTTGTTAATTACAGGAACCCTGTGAAGAAGAAAATCATATCATTTTGAAATAAGGAAATTAAAGCTCAGATAGGTCACACAAATATTAAAGTAGCAAAAATGGGGGTTTCATTTTTTAAATATATTTTACTGATTATGCTATTATAGTTATCCCATTTCTTTCTCCCCTTAGTTCCCTTCTACCCACCTCCCACCAGCACTCCCCCACATTAGTTCATGTCCATGGGTTGTACACACAATTTCGTTGGCTTCTCCATTTCTCATACTATTCTTAACCACCCCCTGTCTATTTTGTACCTACCATTTATGCCTCTTATTCCCTCTATCTTTTCCCCCATCCTCCCCCTACCTGCTGATAACCCTCCATGTGATATCTATTTCTGTGAATCTGTTCTTGTTCTAGTTGTTTACTTAGTTTGTTTTTGTCTTTGTTTTTGTTTCCGTTTTTGTGTTTTTTAGGTTCCGTTGTTGATAGTTGTGAGTTTATTGTCATTTTACTGTTCATAGTTTTCATTTTCTTCTTTTCCTTAAATAAGTCCCTTTAACATTTCATATAATAAGGACTTGTGATGATGAACTCCTTTAACTTGACCTTATCAGGGAAGCACTTTATCTGCCCTTCCATTCTAAATGAGAGCTTTGCTGAATGGAGTAATCTTAGATGTAATCTTGGAGTAAGCCTTTCATGATTTCAAATACTTCTTTCCAGTCCCTTCTTGCCTGCAAAGTTTCTTTTGATAAATCAATTGAGAGTCTTATGTGAACTCCTTTTTAGGTAACTGTCTCCTTTTCTCTTGCTGCATTTAAGATTCTCTCCTCTTTAATCTTGGGTAATATAATTATGATTTGCCTTGATGTGTGCTTCCTCAGGTCCAACTTCTTTGAAACTCTCTGAGCTTCCTAGATTTCTTGGAAGCCCATTTCCTTTGCCAGATTAGGGAAGTTCTCATTCATTATGTATTCAAATAAGTGTTCCATTTCTTGCTCTTCCTCCTCTCCTGCTGGCACTCCTATGATTTTGATATTGGAATGTTTCAAGTTGTCCCGGAGGTTCCTAAGCCTCTCCACATTTCTTTGAATTCTTGTTTCTTCATTCTATTCTAGTTGAATGTTTATTTCTTCCTTCTCCAAACCATTGATCTGAATCCCAGTTTCCTTCCCTTCACTGTTGATTCCCTGTACATTTTCCTTTATTTCATTTTGCATAGCCTTCACTTTTTCCTATATTTTGCAACCATACTCATCCATTTCTATGAGCATCCTCATTACCAGTGTTTTGAACTCTGCATCTGATAGGTTGGCTATATCTCTTCATCACTTAGTTGTATTTTTTTCTGGAGCTTTGATCTGTTCTTTCTTTTGGGCCAAATATTTTTGTCTTGGCGCACCTGTTATATATTTAGGGCAGAGTCTTAGGTAATTGCTAGGGCAAGGCAACCCAGGTCTTTGTGTTGTGGCGCTGTTTGTGGGGGAGGGGTCCAAGAGGGAATAATGCTGCTTGCTCAACTCTCGGTGGTCTTTCAGTCACTTCCTCCCCTACCCACAAGCAAATTGAGCCCTTCTGGTGCTGATTCCTGGGTGGGTGGGTGGTTTTGTGTACATTCTAGGACCCTGTGGGTCTCTCCAACCAATGCCCCTGTGAGGCTGGGAGTTTCTCCCACCACCACAACTTCCGCAGATTTTTTCTGTCAGAGGTTTTGAGGCTTTACTTCCCACACCGGAACCCTGGGTTGCATGGTCTGTCTCTCTCCCCAGTTTTTCCTCCCTATTTATCTGCACACAAATGTGGGACTGCACGTTCCACCAGCTGCTGCCTCGCCTTCCCTGGTCCACCAACTGCCACCTTGCCGCTAGTCCTCCCCACCCTAGTTGCTCATCTCCCCTTCTACCTGTCTGGACGAATGTTTCTTCTTTAACTCCTTGGTTGTTGGTCTACCATACAGTTTGATTTTCTGGAAGTTTTGGTAATTTTTTGTTCTTAAATTTGTTGCTGTCCTTGTTTTTGTTGTGTGAAGAGGGAAAAGTGTATCTCGGGATTTGATTTTAGGCTTGTCTAGGTGTAAGGCTTAGCTCTTTCTATAAAGCTTCAGCATAATTATTGTACTGACATGTACAAATAATAAAGCAAGCACAGGATATAGAGAAAAACTTAAGCAAGAAGAACCAGAGAAGGCTCCCTAAACTAATATCTAAACAGGGTTTGGACTGGTGAATATGAGTTTATCATGGTTTATCCTTCTGAACCTTTAACAATACTATACTGGTGTCAAGATGTGAGTCTCTTCCAAAACTTTTATCATCCTTACAAATTTTTGCATACCTCTGATCATTATAGGCTGTAATCTTTTTATGAGTATTCTAATAGCTAGCTATTTGCTACCGTCTGTCCTATAACACTGTCTTAGTTATGTGTCTTTTTGCCCCACTTCTCTATGTGGTCATTACAAAGCTGAGTTTATTAGAGATCTGCTTTTTGAACCACTTTAGTATATTAATATGTCTTTTACTCTTTTTTTCTACATTGAGGTTTTTAATTACACTGAAAGGATGATTCTTTTGAATTAATTTTCCTTCTTTGCAACTCATATCATGGAAGTATACCCTCCTTTTTGAAGATTATAAAAATCCAGTTGGCTGGCTGATAATATACTTTTTCACATAAGTTTATAGGGTTGAGTTTTAGTTTGAAAATAACATCCAGATTTAATGGTTTCAAATAAAGATTTTCCTAATTATTTACTCCCGAGGAAAATATTTTAAATTCTGTATCAAAAAAACTGAATTATAGAGAAATTCATTAACTTTTTCTCAGTCACTATTAGAGAAGATATAAATTGTTTTTACTGCTTATGTTATAGTAGTAAAATATAGGCACATTTAGGGTTGTGAGTACACAGAGTGGTAAATGAAAAGGTAAGTCTGCTGCCCTAATCTGCCCTTCCCCTTTATTTAGGCCCACTTTCCAGAGGTAAGCAATTGTAACTATTTTGAGTTTAGTTCTTCAGGAAGTTTCTACCAGTCTTTTTCTTGATTTGTCACCTTTTAAATAAATAGTGTCTGTTGAGTCCATGTTATAAACAATGAGGCATTCTCTTGACCCTATATGACTTCTTCCCTTCTTTGAATTACCAGTTTTTTAGTTCTATTATTATTAGTTATCTCATAATCTTAAATATCAAATGTATATTCCTTTAAGTTTAAACAAAATCTTTGAATTCTCACTGTGTTTAAGATGAAGAAGTTACTAATGTATTTTTTTCTGTAGTAATGTATTTTTTCACCAACCCATTCCTTTCTGTTTCATTTGAGAGAGTAACATCAATTTGTTGTTCCACTTATTTAAACATTCATTAGTTGATTCTTACATGTGCCCTGACGTGAGATCAAATCCACAACCTTGATGTATTAGGACAATGCTTTAGCCAACTGAGTAACTCGACCAGGACTACCAACCCATTCTTTATCTCATGAAATTTCAATAATTTTTCTTCATAAAATTTCAGTAATTTTAAAGGTACAATTTCTTGCTTTTCTTCACAGTATTACAATGACTATGGTGATATTATTAAGGAAACACTGAGTAAAACCAGGCAGATTGATAAAATTCAGTGTGCCAAGACCCTCATTCTCAGTTTACAACAGGTAAGAAATTTGAAAGGAAAGAGAAAAGTAGAATATATTAAGCACTTCCTTGTATTTAGTATATGTTAGATATCTTACCTCATTTAAATTAAGTCATTATATAAATGTATTACCATGGATGCTTTCAGGTCCAAAGATGTATTACACATCTTTTTGTTGCAAGATAATCCAATAGTTCATATTTCAAGTAGATGAAATCCTAAGGTCATCTACTTTAGGACCAGATGAAATGCCAAATTGGATATTTAAAAAGAAAAATACAGAAACATGTCACATATATTGCAAAAATACATTTCTAATAAATGTCCAGTAAATTAATATAGAGATTTGAGGGGTACATAGGTATGTGTGTATGTATTTAGTCTATAATAAAGGTCTCATTTAATATCAGTGGAAAAAGGATTAGGCCTATTCATTAAATGGTGATGGGTCAATTGACTATATCTTTGGGCAATAGTTAGGTACCCAACATAACTATTATGTACCCAAAATAACTTCTAGGTGGCTTATATATAAATGGTAAAAATTGAAAGTTTGTAAGAAAAATAGGATATTTTTATATCCTGGAGGGGGGAGTTCTTTCTCAAGAAAGAAGTCACAAAGTAAAAAATTGATGATATATATAAATTTAAATACATTAATCATCAACCAGCCCTGTGAACAAAGTTAACAAACAGATGATATTGGGGGGAGATATTTAGTAATGATTTTATTTATCTTTAGAGAGATAGGGAGGGAGGGAGAAAGGGAGGAAAACATTGATGTGTGAGAGATACATTGATCAGCTGCCTCTTGCATGCTCCCAGTCAGGGACCTGGCCTGCAGCCCAGGCATGTGCCCTGACCAGGAATTGAACAGGTGACTTGTCACTTTGCAGAATGATGCCCAGCCCACTAAGCCACAGTAGTCAGGGCTGGGGGAAAGTATTTTTAATCATATATCACAAATCCTATATATCAGTAAAAATATGAAAAATTCCATAGGAAAGTGAGCAGGAGATATGAAAAGCCACTTTTCAGAAGAGGAAATTTTAAAAAGCCAATAAACACATGAAAAGAGGCATAACTTCATTAATAATTAATGAAGTACAAATTAAAAGAGGAAGATATTTATTACTGCTCAACACATTGGCATGAATTAAAATGGTCGATAATACCTATGATTAAAAAGATAAAGAAAAAAGGTTCCTTATGAAATTGCTTTTGTCTTCTTGCAATATAATTTTGCAATATATTTCATAATTTAAGATATATATATTAAAGCAATGTTTTGCTTTTATGTATCTACATGGATATGTGCAAGTGTGTACTATATATGTAAAAGATGTTTCATTGCAACAATTTCTGTAATATTTGAAAAATTAGGAATAGTCTCAATGTCCATTAACAGGAGTGGTTAAATGAACTGAATCTCTGAAGTAGATAAAAGACTTTTAAGATAAAACATTAAATGAAAAGTATACATACTATGTTACCATTTATGTAAAAATAAAAACTTTATATGTGAAATCTGTCATGTTTCTGAACCAGTCTAGAAAACTTCTAAACTTTACCGTTGATTACCTTTGAAAAAAATGTTATTTAGTTGGGGGTGGGGGGAAGAAAACTTCTACTTTGATGTTGTTTTTATTTTATATAATGAAATATATTCTTTGTATTCATTTTAAAATTTAAGAATTGGTAAACAATCACCTGTTGATGAATTTTATTATCTCTAGAAAAACTGTTGGTTTTAGTCATGGCAGATCAGGCCAGGCCAGTCTGTTGCTGAATAAACCTAAAAAAATTGACAAAATTAATAGATGACAAGCTATTTCAGTGGAATGGTGTGATTAGAGTGAAGTGGGAGATTGGGAAGTGAAGAAGTGAAGAAAATACAAACAATACTTCTCAAGATCTTTGCCATGAAGAGAGTCAGAAAAAATAGGTTGTATGTATGGAGGTGGGGGGTGGGTAAAGTGGAGGGGAAACAGGGATAACTGTAATTGAACAATAATATATATTATATACTGAATTTATATATATATACACACACACATATATATATACACACACACACACATGAGAATATATATAAAAATTGGAGGCTGGCAGAGAAGATGGGTTAAGAAGTTAGGGCATACATCTAATAGAGTAGTTAATGATGCAGGATAGAAGAGTATGGACAGCAGCCAAATTGCTGAGTAGGTAAAAGGGAGTGATCTTTAGTACTCCAAGGTTTTTTTTTCCTTTCTATTTTGACACATATATATAACGTATATGTAATTTTAAAAAGCCCTCCACTCTGCTTAAGAACTTTTTTTGTTTATATTGTTACTGGGTGAGAAAAATTACAGCCCCATATATATTCAGTACGAATAGTTCTTTACACAATGTTCTTGTCTAAGATAGAAGTAAAAAACAAAGTTCTCAACCCAGTGTTTTATACATTGCCATTCCTATGAAAATGGCAACAGAAGGAACATTTAGATGTTTATGAATACATAGTACATATCTACAAACATATTCCATTTTCCCAACCCCAAATGTATTTTTAAAAGATTTTATTATATTTACTTTTAGAGAGAGGGGAAAGGAGTGAGAAAGAGGAGAGAAACATGCAAGAGATAGATTGGTTGCATCTTGCTCACCCCTAACAGGGAACACTTTGGTTCGCCAGTTCAATTCCCAGTTAGGGTACAACCCTGGGTTGTGGGCCAGGTCCCCAGTAGGAGGTGTGTGAGAGGCAACCACACATTGCTGGGCAGGGCCCGGGGAGAAGTAAAAAAGAAACAAATTCCTGTTTGTATTTAATCACATAAACATAAAAATGATCTCATGAAATTAGTAATAGATGACTTGGAGAAGGGGAACAGTGTGGCTACAGTTAAATGTAAGGAGGAAAAAATACATATTTTACCATATGCCTATTAAATATTTTAAAATCATATTATTCTAACAATAAATAAATACTTCTTAGCTGTAGTTTTTTCTTCTCCTTCTTCTTTTTTTGCTTCTTACTAGCTGTTTAATGAACTTGTTCAAGAGCAAGGTCCCAATCTAGATAGGACATCTGCCCACGTCAGTGGCATTAAAGAATTGGCACGTCGCTTTGCCCTAACATTTGGACTGGACCAAATCAAGACACGAGAAGCAGTTGCCACACTTCACAAGTGAGTGAGCTAAATATAAACACATTCTATTATAAAGAATCTGGTTTATTGGAATTTAACTAAAATAACTATTATTTGATCCACTTTTTTAAAAGAAAAATTGTAGAATTTTTAAGTTATAAAAACTTTAGAGATTTTCATCTCACCACTCTCAATAGGAGACCATTTTTAATTTGAAAAAACAAACTGTCCATTTTTCATCTTATGAAGTATAAAAAGTAAAGTTTAGCAAAGTATTCTTATCTGGCCTATCAGTGAGAAAATGTTGCAGGAACCTAGCAGTACTGATTTGGTAAACCTCAATTCATAACTGAAAACTGAATGACAGAAGACTTTACCTTACAAAAACTCACAGAGCTGCAATTACTTTTCACAAATTACAGTTTTCTACTGTAAAAAATAAAAGTAAATATTAGTATGCAATATATCATGCAGTTAACATTGTTTAACCATTTGATTTTGCTACTTTTAATGATGATTTTGCTGCCTTCCCAACTGCTTTTGAAATTCTAGCCCATTGAGAGAACCATGCTAGCTATCTGGAAAAATAAAGTGATATTTTCTTATACTTCAGAGATGGCATAGAATTTGCCTTTAAATACCAAAATCAGAAAGGACAAGAATATCCACCTCCCAATCTGGCTTTCCTGGAAGTACTAAGTGAATTTTCTTCTAAACTTCTTCGACAGGACAAAAAGACAGTGTAAGTTGCACATTGCAGAAGTGGCTTTTGTCATGATACTATTGTAATTTTAAATATTTAATATTTGTACTTGTTTTATGAAGATTGATATTTTTTGTTTTCTATTTTTATAATAACAAAGAAATAATTTGCTGTTTTCAAAAGAAAATGTTGACAAGGTAAGTTTTATTTAAAAGTGGAAAACTTAAGAGTAATTGTTATGGATCTCAAATTTTACAAATTGATAGGAAGATGAATCATTATTGCTAAATGAACAGGTATTTGGATTGACAGTTAAAACTTTTCCAAATATAAGTGATAGTTCTAAGGAAAGATTTGGTCAAAAAATAGTAAGCATCTAGTACTTTTCCATAGCTGTTCTAATATGGCCAGGCAGTGAACAATACAGTATCTGCCCTCAGAAAGCTTATGGTCTAATGCAGGGAGACATAACATTAAATGTACAAACAAGAATTTCAGGGACTGAAATAGAATAATATGATAGAGAATGAGTGGTGTTGGGTATTGGTGGGGATGGAGTGGTTTGAGAACTTTTTTTATTTAGGTGTTTACAGGTATACATTTCCTTCAGACTACTACTTTAACTGCATCTTGTAAGTTTTGGTATCTTGCATTTCTGTTTTCATTTATCTGAAAGTATTTTCCCATTTCCCTTGTGATTTCTTTAATCTTTCAGTTATTCAAGAGTATTTTATTTAATTTCCACGTACTTGTGAATTTCCAAATCTTCCTTCCATTATTGATTTCTAATTTCATTCCACTGTGGTTTATAATACAGTTGACTCTTGGTATTGTGCCTTCTGTGGGTTTATACAAATGTACAACACATATATCCATCTTTATGGTATCATAGAGTGTTTTACTTCCCTAAAAATCGTCTGTGTTCTGCCTAATTCATCCTTCCTTGTCTCCCCTCAACCCCTGGCAGCCACTGAATGTTGAGTTTCCATGGTTTTACCTTTTTTTAGAATGTCATATACTTAGAATCATATAGAATGTAACATTTTCGCATCAGTGTTTTTCATTTAGTACTGTGCATTTTAAGTTATTCTTATCTTTTCATAGCTTGCTAGTTCATTTCTTCTAAGCATTGAATAATATTCCATTGTCTGGATGTGCCATAGTTTTGTTTATTGAGCCCTTTACTGAAGGATTATCTTGGTTGCTTTCTAGTTTTGGCAGTATGACTAAACCTGCATCAAGTTTTTATAAGAGCATAAGTTTTCCACTCCTTTGGGTAAATACCAAGGAGTGCAATTGCTGGGTGGCATTGGTAGAGTACGTTTGATTTTGTAAGAAACCACAAAACTGTCTTCCGAAGTGGATGTATGCATTTGGCATTAGTGTTCTGGATTCTGGTCATTCTAATAGGTATTGCATTAAGTATCTCATTGTTTTAATTTGCATTTCCCTGATGACATGATATGAAGCATCATTTCATGTTTATCTGCCATCTGTATGTTTTCTTTGGTGAGGTATCTGTTCAGATCTTTTGTCCATTTTTTAATCAGATTGTTTGCTTACTGAGTTTTAACAGTTCTTTGTATGTTAGATAGTAGTTCTTTATAGATGTATGTTTTGCAGATATTTTCTCCAGCCTATGATTGTCTTCTCATTGTAGACAGTGTCTCTTGCAAAGCAGAAGTTTTAAAATTTTTAATGATTTTATGGTGGGATCTTGCCTTTGGTGTTGTATCTGACAAGTCATTGCTGTACCCAAGGTCATCTAGGTTTTCTCCTATGTAATTTTCTAGAAGTTTCATATTTTGTATTTTACATTTAGGTTTGAAATCCATTTTGAGTTAATTTTTATGAATTTAAGATCTATGTGTAGATTAATTTTTTTGCCTGTGGATGTCCAGTTCTGGCACCATTTGTTAAAAGACTATCTTTGTTCTAGTTTGTTAACCTTTGCTCCTTTGTCAAAGATCAGATGACTGTATTTATGTGGGTGTCTTTCTGGGTTCTCTATTCTGTCTTATTGATCTATGTGTCTGCTCATTCACCATTACCACACTATCTTCACTACTGTAGCTTTTTCTCCACATTATTGAGATATATTTGACATATAACATTGTATGGGTTTAAGGAGTCCAGTGTGGCAATTTGATATGTGTATATATTGCAAAATGATGATACTGTAGCTTTATAGTTAAGTCTTACAGTTGTGTATCATCAGTCCTCCAACTTAGTTCTTCGCTTTCAGTATTATGTTGGTATTCTGGGTCTTTTGGCTCTCCATATAAATCTTAGAATTGGTTTGTTACTGTCCACAAAATAACTTGCTAAGGTTTTGATAGGAAATGAGTTTTTAGATCGAGTTAGAACTGACTTTTTAACAGTATTGAGTCTTCCTACCCATGAGCATGGAATATCCTTCTGTCCATTTATTTAGTTATTTCATTTCATTTATCCTCATATAGCCCTTGTATGTGTTTTGTTAGATTCAGACCTCAGTAATTTGTGTATGGGGGGTGCTCATGTAAATGGCATTGTATTTTTAATTTCAAATTCCACTTGCTCATTGCTGATATCTAGGAAGTGATTGACATTTGTTTGTATTGGGCAACCTTGCTCTAATAGCTTATTAGTTCCCTAAGTTTGTCAGCTCTTTGGGATTTTCTGCATCAGTTTTTCTTCATGTTAGCTGTGATCAAGAACAGTTTGATTTCTGCCTTTCCAGTCTGTATACTTTATATTTCCTTGTCTCATTGCATTAACTAGAATTTCCAATACAATGTTGAGAAGGATAAGAGGGGACATTCAGCCTTGAAACAGATTTAACAGAAAAATTTCAAGTTCCTCAGCATTAAGTGTGGTGTTAGTTGTATTGTCTTTTATAAATGTTTATTATCAAGTTGGGAAAGTTTCCCTCTGTTCCTAGTTAACTGAGAGTTTTTATCATAGATGGGTTTGGAGTTTGTCAAATGCCTTTTCTGTAGCTATTGATATGATCACTTGATTTTTTTTATCCTGTTGATGTGACAGATTATATTAGCTTTGTAATGTTGGACTAGCCTTGCATACATGGATTTGGTCATGATATATACATATATATATTTAGTTTTCAAGTTAGGACTTTGCTCAAAACATCTTTATTGTTATTTTTATTTATTGAATGTTTTGGGTGACATTGGTTAATTAAAATTGTATAGGTTTCAGGTGTACATTTCTATAATATGGTCTGTATAATTCTTTTAGTAAATATTTGGACTCTATTTACTAATTTATTGAGGATTTTTGCATTTATGTTCATGAAGATACTAGTCTCTAGTGTTCCTGTGACATCTTTGCCTAGTTTTGGTATTAGGGTAATGCTGACCTCATAAGATGAGTTAGAAGATACTCTGTCACCTTGGCCAGGTACTCAGTTGGTTAGAGCCTTAGCACATCACCCCAATGTGCCAAGGTTGAGCTGATCCTTGATTAATCCCCTGTCGGGGCACATACAAGAATCAGCCAATGAATGCATAAATAACTGGAAAAACAAACCAGTGTCTCTCTCTCCCTTCCTCTTTAAAATCAGTAAATAAAATTTTTTTAAAGGAAATATTCTCTCTGCTTCTGTGCTCTAAGAGATTGTAGAGAATTAATGTATTTTCTTCCTTAAATATTTAGTTGAATTTACCAGTGAACCCAGCTGAGCCTTGTGCTTGCTGTTTTGGAAGATTATTAATTGTTGACTCACTTTATTTAATAGAATATAGGCTTATTTGGGTTGTCTGTTTGTTGTATCAGTTTTGGCAAATTGTGTGTTTCAAGGAATTGGTCTGTTTCATCTAGATTGTCAAAGTTTTGTGCATGGAGTTGTTTATAGTATTCCTTTATTTTCCTTTTAATGACCATAGGTCCTGTATAGTGGGTGTGTCCTCTTTCATTTCTGCTGTTAGTAATTTTTGTCCTTTTTTTTTTTTCTCCTAACTAGCTTGGCTGGGGGCTTATCAATTATATTGATCTTATAAATTGTAAAGGAACCAGCTTTTGATTTTGTGAATTTTCTCTGACTTCCTGTTTTCAATTTCATCTCTAATTTTTGTTCTTTTTTCCATATTGGATTTAATTTGGTCTTATCTTCGTAGTTTCTTAAGGTAAAAACATACTGACTTTAGGTTTTTCTTTTTTTTCTAATATGTATATTCATTGTTATAAATTTCCTTCTAAACACTGCTCTTACTGCATCTCACAAATTTTAATAAGTTGCTTTTTCTTTTTAATTTAGTTCAAAGTACTTTTAAATTTCTTGTGATTTTTTTATATCTGTGTGTTATTTAGAAGTGTATAGTTTAATCTCTGTATATTCGGGGATTTTTTTCCAGCTATATTTCTTTTTTTTAATTTTTTATTTAAATTTTTTAAAAATGTATTTTATTGATTATGCTATTACAGTTGTCCCATTTTCCCCCCTTTAGTTCATGTCCATGGGTCATACATATAAGTTCTTTGGCTTCTACATTTCCTATACTGCTTTTACCCTCCCCCTGTCTATTTTCTACCTACCATTTATGCTACTTATTCTCTGTACCTTTTCCCCCTCTCCCCCCCTCCCACTTCCCCTCCCCTGTTGATAACCCTCTAGATGATCTCCATTTCTGTGATTCTGTTCCTGTTCTATGTTTGCTTAGTTTGGTTTTGTTTTGGGTGTGGTTGTGAATAACTGTGAGTTTGCTGTCATTTTACTATTCATATTTTTAATCTTCTTTTTCTTAGATAAGCCCCCTTAACATTTCATATAATAAGGGCTTGGTGATGATGAACTCTTTGAATTTCACCTTAATCTGGGAAGCACTTTATCTGCCCTTCCATTCTAAATGAAAGCTTTGCTGGATAGAGTATTCTCAGATGTAGGTCCTTGCCTTTCATAACTTGGAATACTTCTTTCCAGCCCCTTCTTGCCTGCAAGGTCTCTTTTGAGAAATCAGCTGACAGTCTTATGGGAACTCCTTTGTAGGTAACTGTCTCTTTTTCTCATGCTGTTTCTAAGATTCTCTCCTTATCTTTAATCTCGGGCAATGTAATTATGATGTGCCTTGGTATGTTCCTCCTTGGGTCCAACTTCTTTGGAAGTCTATTTCCTTGGACACATTGGGAAAGTTCTCCTTCATTATTTGTTTAAATAAGTTTTCAATTTGTTGCTCTTCCTCTTCTCCTTCTGGTACCCCTATCATTTGGATGTTGGAATGTTTAAAGATATCCTGGAGATTCCTAAGCCTCTCCTCATTTGTTGTATTCTTGTTTCTCCATTCTTTTCTGGTTGAATGTTTCTTTCTTCCTTCTGTTCCACCCTGTTGATTTGAGTCCCAGTTTTCTTCCTGTCACTGTTGGTTTCCTGTACATTTTCCTTTATTTCACTTCACATAGCCTTCATTTTTTTTTCATCTAATTTGCGACCATATTTAACCAATTCTGTGAGCATCCTGATTACCAGTGTTTTGAACAGTGCATCTGATAGGTTGACGATCTCTTCATTGCTTAGTTGTATTTTTTCTGGAGCTTTGATCTGTTCTTTCTTTGGGGTTTTTTGTTTATTTGGTTTTTTGTTTTGGTTTGTTTGTTTTTGGCTCAGTGCTCCAGCCATATTTCTAATGTTGATTTCTAGTTTAATTCCATTGTGATCTGAGAGCAGACATTGTATGATTTCTATACTTCTAAACCTGTTAAGATGTGTTTTATGGCTCAGAATGTGGTCTGTCTTGGTGAATATTTCAGGTGACCATGAGGAAAATATGTATTCTGCTATTGTTGGATAAATTTGTCTGTAAATATAAACTATATCTGGGTAATTGGTGTTGTAGTTGAGTTCAACTATATCCTTACTGATTTTCTACCTGCTGAATCTGTCCATTTCTGATAGAGGGTGTGAACTCTCCAACTCTGATAGTGGATTCATCTATTTCTTTTTGCAATTCTACTGGTTTTTGCTTCACAGGGTTTGATACTCCACATACACAATAAGGATTATGTCTTTTTAGAGAATTAATCCCTTTATCAGTCTGTAGTGCTGTGTAAAGTCTGCTCTATCGGAAATTAATATACCTCCTGCTGCTTTCTTTTGATTAGTGTTAGCATGGTATATCTTTCTCTATGCATTTACCTTTAATCAGTATGTATCTTTATATTTAAATTGACTTTCAGTAGACAACCTATATTTGGGTCTTGTTCTTTGATCTAATGTAACAACCTCTGTCTTTTACTCAGTGATTTAGACCATTGACATTCAAATTGATACTCATACAGTTGGATTATTATCCTACTGTATTGTTGCCCTTGTTGTTTGCTTCTACTTTTGTCTTCCATTCTTTTTCTGCCTTTTGTGGCTTTAATCGAACATTTTAGGATTCTATTTACTCTCCTCTCTTGGTATATCTATACTTTGTTAACACAATAATCCAATTCATCCCTCCCATCCTCTGTAACATTGCTGTCATTCACTTCATTATTATACAGCAAACATAATTGCATACATTGTGGGTATTCTTTTTCTAAAAAAAATTTTTATTTTAGAGAGAGGAAATGAGGGTGGGGGGGAGAGAACCATCGATTTGTTGTTCCACTTATTTATGCATTTATTGGTAGATTCTTGTATGTGCCCCGACTAGGGATTGACACCACAAGCATGCCATATCAGGACAGTGCTCTAACCAGCTGAACTACCCATCCAGGGCAGGTATTATCATTTTGAACAAGCTTATTTGTTAGATCAATTAAGAATAAGGAAAGTAAGTTTTTATTTTACCTTCATTTATTCCTACTTCAATGCTCTTCCTTACTTTATGTAAATCCAAGTTTCTGACCTTTATTATTTTCCTTCTCTCTAAAGAACTTCTTTTAACATTTCTTGCAAAGCAGATCTAGCAACAGAGTCTCACAGTTTTTAATTGGGAAACTATTTCTCCATCTTGAAGGATAATTTTGTAGGGCACAGAATTTTTGACTGGTGGGTTTTTCTCCTAACATTTTAATATTTCACTCCACTCTCTTGCTTACATGGTTTCTGAGAAGTTAGGTATAATTCTTATCATCTTCCTCTGTAGCTAAGTTACTTTTTTTCCTCTGGCTCTTTTCAGTATTTTTTTCCTTATTTTTGATGTCCTGTAGTTTGAAAATAATGTATCTAAATATAGTTCTTTTTGCATTTATCCTGCTTAGGATTCTTGAGTTTCCTGTATCTGTGGTTTAGTGTCTAATATTAATTTTGTCATTATTATTTTAAATAGTTCTCTTCCTTTCTCTCTTCTCTTTATGACATTCCCATTATGCATATATTTTACCTTTTACATTTGTACTACAGTCCTTAGATGTCGTAATGTTTTTTTTTTTCATCTCTTTATTTTTCAGTTTTCAAGGATTCTGTTGAGCTTTCCTCCAGCTCATTCTTTCCTCATCCATGTCCAGTCTGCTAACAAGCCATCAGAGGCATTTTTTTTCCATCAGAGTTGTTAGCATATTAATCATAGTTGTTTATTCCAAGTCTGGAAATTCTGGCCTTTCTGCCCTGTCTGGTTATGATCTTGCTCCATTTCTTCCCGTTGTGTTTTTTGCCTTTTGGTATAGCTTGTAATTTGTTCTCAATAGCTGTACATTATGTACTAGGTAAAACAAACTGCTGTAAATAGGCAGTTAGTAATGTGGTGGTGAGGTGTAGGAGGAGGGGAGCATTCTATAGACCTGTGATTAGGTTGCAGCCTTTTAGTGAGCTATGTCTCTGAACTGTGAACCTCACATGGGCTTTTCTGGGGCGGCAGGGTTCCCACCTTCAGGTGGAACAGGATGAGTAGAGTAGGTTGGAGTTGACTGTTTCCCTTGCCAGTTAGTCTCCAGTACTGTGGGGGGGCTCCCCTTTAACTGGGTACCCTGGAGTTTCTTACTCTCAGACTTGTCTACAGTGTGCCTCCAGGAATTCATGAACTATATAGTACAGATTTTCTGACCCCAGCAATGGTTCCCAAGGGGATTTGTGCTCATGTGTTTGTCTCAGTAAGCTATGACCTCCTCTGTTGTGTCTCTACAATGATTTTCCACTCTTACAGATCCAAGAGTTGCTTTTTTCAACTTTTTACTTATTAGGATGCATTGGCAACTTACAGACTCTTTGCATGCAGAATTGGAAACCAGCCTATTGTGATTTTATTTTTAAGCCTGGCTTTTTAGGAGTTGCTGTTAGGTCAGAATAGCCAGCATTTGGTTGGAGGTTGTATTTAAGCCACCTGTGCCAGTGAGGTTTCCCCACTATGTTGATAGATGTGTAGGGTTTGGGGAATGATTTCAAAGCTGGCCCCATCCCCTGTTCTATTTGCTCATGAATAGGTGCAGCTTAGCATATGTACACAACCTTCTCATTCCAGGAGGGCTCTTGGTGTTGGTTCTCTTAAATGTCTGGCTGTTCTACTTTCTCATTTGTTGCCTAAAGTATAAAGAGCTGCCAACACCCTTAGGCAAGAAATACTGTATACTGTATTCCAAGTAAAGTCAGTCCTCCCAGATAGCTGGAAAGCTTCATCATATAGTCTGCCTCAGCCTCTGGGCAGAATTTTTATGCCACTGAACAGGATCTGGGTGCTGGGATAGTATCCCTCTGATTCCAGAACAACACCCCTCTTCTATGGTCAGGTCCAGGGTTACCCCTGGTTCTTGGCTTTCTCCTTCAGTTATGGAATTTCTGCTCTACAAGGGAGCTGAGGTGAGGCATTCAGGGCCCAGTTTTCTTAGCCTGCTGTGCCTGGGGTAGGAAGTACTACCCATCAAGTTGGGGTTTGTGGGGGTGGGGCCTCGTTGCTCCCAGCTGCTGTCCAAAATAGAATATCCATAATATACAGATGGCCTGCTTCTTCCAGAGCAGCTCTAAACAGAAAGAAAGGGAGCCCCCAATCTTCTTATCCATGTCTTCCCAGAGCAGAGCTCCCAGAGTAGAGTTTCTATAACACACAGTTGTCGTGAAGGAGAAGGGGACAAGGGAATGATGCAGGATGTTGCTCAGTGCTACAAACTGTCATTGTTATTACTGAGATGTGGAAGATATTCTTGAATAAATGTTTTCTCCATTTTTTGTACAACCTTAAGACAATTTCAAGACTTTAAATGATTGTCTTTTATAATTTTCACAACTTAAAGGGTCGTTTGGCTGGGGAGAGACTGAATGCAAAAAGTGTGTCCTTAGAGATTCTTTAGAACCTTCTGAGAGCGCTTCATGTTATGAAAATATTGAGTACCTCCATGAAAATCACCGCTTCTTCTATTGTGTTTCTAGTCATTCATACCTTGAAAAATTCCTTACGGAGCAGATGATGGAAAGGAGGGAAGATGTATGGCTTCCACTCATTTCCTATAGAAATTCGTTAGTCACTGGAGGTGAAGATGATAGGATGTCTGTGAACAGTGGAAGTAGCAGCAGCAAAACTTCCTCAGTAAGGAATAAAAAAGGACGGCCCCCACTTCACAAGAAACGAGTAGAAGGTAAGTCTGTTTTTACACTGTGAGACAAATAGCTCTCCTGGTATTATAGAGATAAAAAATAGCAAATAATCTGTTGAAGCAAAGTGATACTGTTAAGCATATTATGTCCTTGTATATTTGATACACAGTGAGAGATTCAGGCAGAAATGTTGGAATTAATAATGTGGGGCAGAAAAAAAGGAAAACAAAAGTTAAAAGAGCATGGAACACAGAGGAAGATAGGCACAAAGGAAAAAAAGGACATAGTTATGGTAGTTTGTAAAACTGATCCCATACTATAGTTCTCTAATACATTAAATTTTAAAATAAGATAGTTATAATGTTATTCTGTAAAAACTCATACTAATACAGGAGAGATTCTGGTAAGCTGAGGGTAGACCTCTGTCACAAATTAAATATATCAGAACAGCTTTCCATTGCTAACACTTGAATGGATCATTTACTTTTGTATATTATAACAGTGATGGCCAAATGTGGTTTCATAAACCTCATGAACTGTGGGGAACGAGGAGTTGAATTACAACATAAATGTGATCAGTGGTCAATATTCATATATCAAAAAAGACTAAAAATTGCTTTACAAGTAATAGAACAAAGTATTACTTTTTAATCATACTTTATTGATTATGCTATTACACTTGTCCCAAACTTCCCCCTTTGCCCCACTCCACCTTTCACCCTCCACTCCCTCAAGCAGTCCCTGTACCATTGTTCATGTCCATGGTCATGCATATAAGTTCTTTGGCTACTCCATTCCCTATACTATACTGTACATCCCTATGGATATTTAGCACAGTAATCCAGATTTTACACCAAAGAAACTAAAGCCTAGAGAATTTAAATAACAAAAGAAGAATATGTTTTGGTAGTGGAGCTCCCAATATGATTTGATTACCTTTGGGACTAAGAAAAACATTTATAGACCAGATAACCTAATTTGGTAATTGTTAAGTTGCAAAAAGTGAAAACTTGCTCAATATCAGTTTGAAATTTACCAAGCAGCTCAGGTTATTTGCCTAGAACCTTCAGGCAGCAGAGTCCCATTTGTTTGGAGTAACCATGAGAGCTTTGCAAGAATGTTTCCATTGGAGAATCTTGAGGGGTTAGCAGGATCTCTTCCAGAAGAGTAAGTTCTTCCTGAAGTTATTCATTCATTAAGTCTTAACCAAACACCTTCCTAAGAACCATGCTAAGTGCTGGAGATGAGGTGTTAATAAAAGAGCTCATAGTATAGATAAGAGACAGAAGCATGCAGTTTTCAGTTCAGCATGGTAAATGCAATGATTGGCCAGAAAAATTCTCTGGAAACATACAAGAAGTGGCCAAACTTTTAATGAATCAGGAAAGGTATTCTGGAAAAGATGACATGTAGTAAAGAGCTGAAAAGTGAGTGTACCTGGTTAAGAACCATTCTTATGATCATAAAATTTTAAGTTAAGAGAATAAAAGTTTTGAATTAAGTATTAAACGAAAAGTGGTATGAGTAAAAGAAGATATAACATTCTTGCTGAGTAAGAAGAGGTTTAGTAATGAGCCTCACACAGGTGGAATGACCTTAACCTAACAATAGTAGACATTTCCAGGGACAGAAAAGCTAATAAAACATATACATACATCTGACAAAATTTTGGACACCTGAGACATGCACACAGAGACATAGAATGCTTGACAGCAGATGAGGAACCTAACATGGACACATCTCTGAGACTTACTGGGGGAGAAAAACAATGGAAAGACATAACAGTAATATTTTTTAGGTCTTCCATATTAAGAAAATAATTTAGAATTTTTATAGATACGATGTTTATAGTTAAGTAGTATTTTATTAGTATGTGGTTTAGGTATACAAATGCTTTAATCTGTTCTAGTCTAGTCAGCTTCAGAAGAAGGAAAAAGTTCCCAGTACCTTGAAGAAACTTAAATCTAATTAGCGATAACATATATGTACATGACAAATATACACCGCCATTGCAGGACAGTGCATACTTTAGTCTTAGCAAGGATGGTTCTATTTCCTCTGGAAGTTAAAAGGGAATGGTAACTAGGGCTGGGTGGGTGATCATGCAAGATTTCCCTTAAGAGGTAGGACTTAGAGGCATGGAAAGAATGAGCCTTTTAACCCTTCCCCACATAAATGACTTGGAAAAGAACTTTTTCCTCTGGTGACCAGTGTTCAGTTGTGTAACAGGATTTGCTGATTTCTCATTAAAGCCCTCAGACTGTTGCTGCATGGGGCCCCTTTAAGACCTACAGGCCCCTTATTGCTTGAGTAAAGGAAGTTTGCAGGGTTTTCAAACTGGCTCCATTCTCCTTTTACCATGAGATATAGAGGAACTTGGAATAGATGATAATGTAAAGACAGTTAACATTTCATGGTTTTATACATTACCTCATTTAATCTCTACAAATATATGAGGTAAGATACTGGTACTCCTATTTTGTATATGAAAAACCTGAATTTTGGAAGTTTAACTCAAAAGTCACACAAGCAAGTGAGGATGCAAAACAAGGCAGTGTGGAGAGGACCTGAACAGACCAGGTAGCGGCTGGCAGAGCAGGCAGTCCCACATTTGCATGCAGATAAATTGGGAGAAAACTGGGGAGTGAGACAGACCCATGCAACCCAGGGTTCCAGCATGGGGAAACAAAGCCCAAAACCTCTGACTGAAAAAAACTTGTGGGGGTTGTGGTGGTGAGAGAAACTCCCAGCCTCACAAGAGAGTTCCTTGGAGAGACTCACAGGGTCCTAGAAAGTACACAGACCCACCCACCTGGGAATCAGCATCAGAAGGGTCCAGTTTGCTTGTGGGTAGTGGGGAAAGTGACTGAAAGCCGGCCAAAAGTAAACAAGCAGCACTGTTCTCTCTGGGAACCTTCCCCCCATATACAGTCCCACAACATGACAACATGGGTGGCTTCACCCCTTACTACATAACAGGTGCACCAAGACAAAAACAAATGGCCCAAATGAAAGAAGTAACAGCTCCAGGAAAAATACAAGTAAGCAATGAAGAGATAGCCAACCTGTCAGATGCGAAGTTCAAAACACTGGTAGGAAGCTCACAAAATGGTTGAGTATGGTCACAATAAAGGAAAGAGTGAAGGCTATACAAAGTGAAATAAAGAAAAATATGCAGGGAACCAACAGTGAAGGGAAGGAGACCAGGACTCAAATCAATGGTCTGGACCAGAAGGAAGAAACAAGAATTCAAAAAAAAAGCAGAGCCTTGGGAACCTCTGGGACCACTTTAAACATTCCAACATCCAAATTGTAGGGGTGCCAGAAGAAGAGAAAGAGCAAGAAATGGAAAACTTACTTGAAAAAATAATGGAGAACTTCCCCAAGCGGGCAAAGGAAATAGACATGCAAGTCCAGGAAGCTCAAGAGAGTCCCAAAGAAGTTGGATCCAAGGAGGAGCACACTAAGGCACATCATAGTTACATTACCCAAGATGAAAGAGAAGGAGAGAATCTTAAAGGCAGCAAGAGAAAAGGAGCCAGTTACCTACAAAGGAGTTCCCATGAGACCATCAGCTGACTTCTCAAAAGAAACCTTACAGGCAAGAAGGGGCTGGAAAGAAGTATTCCAAGTCATGAAAGGCAAGGACCTACATCCAAGATTACTCTAGCCAGCAAAGCTTCCATTTAGAATGGAGGGGCAGATAAAGTGCTTCCCAGATAAGGTCAAGTTAAAGGAGTTCATCATCACCAAGCCCTTATTACTGTATGTGAAATGTTAAAGGGACTTATCTAAGAGAAAGGAGAAGATCAAAACTATGAACAGTAAAATGACAATAAACTCACAACTATCAACAACCAAACCTAAAAAAATTCAAAAATGAACTAAGCAAACAACTAGAACAGG
Organism: Phyllostomus discolor; assembly: GCF_004126475.2. Taxonomy (NCBI): domain Eukaryota; kingdom Metazoa; phylum Chordata; class Mammalia; order Chiroptera; family Phyllostomidae; genus Phyllostomus; species Phyllostomus discolor. Next base: position 32,882,266 of record NC_040909.2, on the reverse strand, counting down.
AACAGAACCAGAGAAATAGAGATCACATGGGGGGTTATCAGTGGGGTGGGGTACAGAGGGAATGGGGGAAAAGGTAGAGGGAATAAGAAGCATAAATGGTAGGTAGAAAATAGACAGGGGGAGGTTAAGAATAGTATGGGAGATGGAGAAGCCAAAGAACTTATATGTACGACCCATAGACATGAAATAAGTGGGGGAGGGGGGTTGCTGGTAGGGGGTTTGCAGGGCAGAGAGGAATAAAGGGGTGGGGAGATATGGGACAACTGTAATAGCATAATCAATAAAATATATTTTTAAAATGTTAAAATAGTTCATGCTGTAACTTATACCACAGTTCACTTCACCCGTGACATTCTGTGACTCTTAACTGGAATTTTACAGATGAAAGTCTGGATAATACATGGCTAAATAGGACTGACACCATGATTCAGACTCCTGGACCCCTGCCAACACCACAGCTCACATCTACTGTCCTGCGGGAGAATAGCCGGCCCATGGGAGAGCAGATTCAGGAACCTGAATCTGAACATGGTTCTGAACCCGACTTTTTACACAAGTAAGTAGTACAAGTTCATTTCTTGATTAAAAAAAAAAACAAACCTGTAACTGTTAAAGAAACTAACTAAAACTTGTTGTTCATCAAGTCATGAACTGGTCAGTTCATGAAAAAACAAAGCCACAAATAAAGGTTAAATAATTTACATTAGAAGATGTATAATAAGCCTGAAAATGCATGTTTGCAGTTTAGAGACTTTTCAGTGCATGATTCTTCACTAACTGCTACTTTCAGGTGGAGTTTGCACAGTCATTGGGCAGGTCTGTGTCTTCTGACGTACTTGGCAAGAAAACATTCAGGTCAATTCACTGACAAAAAGAGCCTATACTAGTCTGAAAACAAAGATGTAGACTGTGTTAGTTTTATCATCCATTTAACTAACAGTACTTCATCTTGATTAAGTTTATATTTTAAACTATTTGTAGATCAAGAATGAGTAAGATATTTGATAAATTCTAAGAAACAGTTGCCTTTTTGCTAAGAGAAAATCGAGATCTTACCTTTTCCCACAGTAGCAATTAAAATGTTTTCTAGTATCCGTGCTCTGAAAAATGTGATTGTGTGACTTTTGCTATTAAAAAAAAATCTTAACTTTTTCTTTGTTTTTTTCACCCAACTTGGAAATTCTCTTAGTTTCTCACTTGTGTTCCTACTCATACTGGGGTAATGCTATAAATTACTCAGATGGATAAGAGAGAGAATTCTCACTTGAACTCAATAAATTAAGCTGGTTAGAAATGGAAAGAGGAGATTTTAGAGCTATTCAGATCCTAAATTTTCATAAGGCAGCTTCGCATTGAGGATCTGCCTTTCTTGAAAGCTGAAATGGTAATTGTCAGCCACTCCATAACTGGGCATTCTTAGATGATTTTACCATATGACCAGCTTCCTACAAGGTGGGTTCTCCTCATTAGAGCTGCCTGCCTTACTTCCCTGAGTTTACCACTTGTCAGTTCCTCCTTGCTGCAGTCTGCCACCTATTCTAGATTTATAGGTTTAATCAAGGTGGTAGCCCCACATAATTATGTAAAGACAGCTTCTTAGAGAGAATTTCATACAACAGATTTTATGTACTAAAAATTATTAAAGTTTACATCCTGTAAAAGTCCCAAAAGGTGTGTTTATGCAACTATTCATGTTCCAGTAAGTACTGAATAGAGGTGAAGACTTTCCTCAGCATGCACCTGATTCCAAATCTCCTCAGAAGGGCTGAGAAAAACTGTTGCGCCCTACCTTGTTCAACTCAAGGGTTCTGAGTACCAGGCCAGCGTCATTTTTGTTCTGTAGGGGACTGGCTGCCCAGCTAGGAACACTTGTGAGTATGACAGCAGCTGAATGCAGAGATCTGGGAAGCACTCATTTGGCAGGGATTTGGGGAATGAAGCTGATGATTTAAGTACATGTAGAGTAGGGGAAGAAAAAGTTTCCCCCACCCTCTTTGGGCTCTGGGCTGACTCTGAAGAGTCTGTTACCAATAAAAGGACCTTTTTTTATTTACTGCTTCTTAATTGCCTTCAGCTCAAAATAATTTATCTCAAAGTGGCATATTTGGGGATTTCCTTCACACCTAACAAATAGCCATGGCCAGTTTCTCTTGGAGACTTAGGAATCTTTCTGGTCAGCATACTGCCATTTGTACAAGGGCAGATCCTTTGATGATGCTCTCACCCTTGACCCTAGAATAAATCCATCTAACTTCCCCTACATGGGGATTAGGCCAGCCATTTTATCATCGGATTTACTAGCTAATATCATTATCTACTGCCACAAGATGAATAATAGTGCTGTCTCTTAGTCCTCAGATGCAGATCTCTTGGTTAGGCCAGCCAAAATTAGAAGACTTAAATCGGAAGGACAGAACAGGAATGAACTACATGAAAGTGAGAACTGGAGTGAGGCATGCCGTGTAAGTGTCACATCCAGTATCACAAGAACATAACTATGTGATGCTGGTTATTTTGTGGAATTACTTGGATTCCTCTGATGTTTGGTCTTAGGAGTTAAAATCATAATTCAGGTTATGTTATGCAGCATAGGACAGGAATGGAAGGCATGGGCCCTTGAGGTTTTAATTGTTTAAATCCTGTGCAGCATGCTACTTGCCAAGTATGGGGCTTTGGGCAAGCTGTAAAACCTCTGTGCTCAGGTTCCTCATTTGTAAATTTGGGATGATAATAGTACCAACTACTTAAAGAGTTTTTGTGCAAATGGATACATAGCTAAATAAATGTTAACCACTATTACTGTTATTGAATTTAAATTATATTCCTTTGTGCCCTGGATGGTATGGCTCAGTGGATTGAGTGCTGGCCTGCGAACCAAAGGGTTGCCAGCTCAATTCCTAGTCAAGGCACATGCCTGGGTTGCAGGCCAGGTCCCTGGTGGGAGGGCATGCAAGAGGCAACCACACGTTGATGTTTCTCTCCCTCTCTTTCTCCCTCCTTTCCTTTCTTTCTCCCTCCTTTCCTCTCTCTCTAAAAATAAATAATCTTTAAAAATTATATTTCTTTTTGATGAGTTGAGATGAAATTTTGAACCAAATGAATGATCTGTAATTGCATTAGAGTTCAGTATCATAATCTGTGCCGTCAGTGTATCGGTTGTAATTGGAAGGTGTATTTTTATCGGTTAGATAACCTCAAGTAAGAGCCAGGACTCCAAATTCAGTGAATATGAACAGCTTTCTGACTGTGCTTTTTCCTTATCAGTCGGGGCCTAATGGAGGAAGATGCTGAGCCCATCTTTGAAGATGTGATGATGTCATCCCGGAGCCAGTTAGAAGATATGAATGAAGAATTTGAAGACACCATGGTTATTGATCTGGTAAGGAAATTCAATACATTTTTATTTTGTTAAAATATGTGAAGGTGTTGTTGTAAGACATTTTTGTTTTCAGAAACCAGAGGAAGAGGGGATAACACTGACCAGCAATGGGGAGGGCCAGTGTAAGTCTTGTGGGCATTTGGATGAGCTTCGTGGTTTTCAAGCCTGCTTTCAAAGCAGTCCAATTTTGAACTCTGGCAAAGGGTGAACTGGTTGCTTCTTTTTAACTTTTTGGAAAAACAAACACTAGATCTAATAAATAATCTTTTAAAAAATTATTTCTTTCAGATGAGTTGAGATGAAATTTTAAACCAAATGATCTTTTACTTTTATGCTCTTGTACTTTTTTCTTCATTTTTAGTAACATCTTTATAGAGATATAATTACAATTAATTGAGCACAATTCAGTGTTAGCTTACTCAGAGTTGGGGTGCCACTATCACGCCAATTTTAGAACATTTCATCACCCCCAAAAGAAAATCCATACCCTTTAGCAGTCAACCTCCGCCATTCTCACCAGCCCCAAGCCCTAGGCAACCACTGTCTACTTTCTGTCTCTACAGATATGCTTATTCTGAACATTTAATATAAATGGAACTATACAATATATGGTCTCTTGTGATGGGCTTCTTTCACTTTTTTAATGTTTCAAGATTCATCTATAATGTTGCATCAATTCATCCTTCTTTTTTAAGTATATTCTATTCATTATGCTATTACAGTTGCTCCATTATTCTGTCCCCTTTATCCCCCTCTGCCCTGCATCCCCCCCTCCCTCCAACAACCTGGCCCCACCCCCAACTTAATTCATGTCCATGGGTCACACATATGTTCTTTGGCTTCTCCATCTCCCATACTATTCTTAACCCCCCCCCCCCCCCCGTCTATTTTCTACCTACCATTTATGCTTCTTATTCCCTCTACCTTTTCCCCCATTCCCTCTGTACCCCACCCCACTGATAACCCCCCATGTGATCTCTATTTCTCTGGTTCTGTTCCTGTTCTAGTTGTTTGCTTAGTTCATTTTTGAATTTTTTTTAGGTTTGGTTGTTGATAGTTGTGAGTTTATTATCATTTTACTGTTCATAGTTTTGATCTTCTCCTTTCTCTTAGATAAGTCCCTTTAACATTTCACATACAGTAATAAGGGCTTGGTGATGATGAACTCCTTTAACTTGACCTTATCTGGGAAGCACTTTATCTGCCCCTCCATTCTAAATGGAAGCTTTGCTGGCTAGAGTAATCTTGGATGTAGGTCCTTGCCTTTCATGACTTGGAATACTTCTTTCCAGCCCCTTCTTGCCTGTAAGGTTTCTTTTGAGAAGTCAGCTGATGGTCTCATGGGAACTCCTTTGTAGGTAACTGGCTCCTTTTCTCTTGCTGCCTTTAAGATTCTCTCCTTCTCTTTCATCTTGGGTAATGTAACTATGATGTGCCTTAGTGTGCTCCTCCTTGGATCCAACTTCTTTGGGACTCTCTTGAGCTTCCTGGACTTGCATGTCTATTTCCTTTGCCCGCTTGGGGAAGTTCTCCATTATTTTTTCAAGTAAGTTTTCCATTTCTTGCTCTTTCTCTTCTTCTGGCACCCCTACAATTTGGATGTTGGAATGTTTAAAGTGGTCCCAGAGGTTCCCAAGGCTCTGCTTTTTTTTTGAATTCTTGTTTCTTCCTTCTGGTCCAGACCATTGATTTGAGTCCTGGTCTCCTTCCCTTCACTGTTGGTTCCCTGCATATTTTTCTTTATTTCACTTTGTATAGCCTTCACTCTTTCCTTTATTGTGACCATACTCAACCATTTTTATGAGCATCCTAATTACCAGTGTTTTCAATTCTGGATCTGGTATCTTGACTATCTCCTCGTCATTTAGTTTTTTTCTCTGAAAACAGAGTTTTGATTTGTTCTTTTATTTGGCTCATATTTCTTTGTCTTGGCACATCTGTTACATTGTAAGAGGCAGGGCCTTTAGTATTCACCAGGGTGGGGCAGCCCACTTTGCTGCATTGTGGCACTGTTTGTGGTCTCTTCCTGTAACCCCACAAGTGAATTGCTACCTCATGGTGCTGATTCCTAAGTGGGTGGGCCTGTGTACATTCTAGGGTCCCATGAGCCCCTCCAATGGACTCTTCCTTGAGACTGCGAGTTACTACCACTGCCAGAATCCTCACAGATTTTTACAGCTAGAGGTCAATTTGAGGCTTTCTTTTCCCACGCTGGAACCCTGAGTTGCATGGTCTGTCTCACTTCCCAGTTGTTCCTCCCAATTCATCCATCCACACGGGAATGTGGGGCTGCCCAGTCTGCTAGCTGCTGCCTTGTGATGTGTTCTCTCTGCCCCAGCCGCCTGTCTCAGCCCCTCCTGCCAGTCTAGATGAATATTTCTTCTTTAACTCCTTGGTGGAAGTTCTAATTGGGTTTTTTTGTTGTTGTTTTTAAATTAGTTATACATCTTTTGGTTGTGGGAGGAAGCAAAGCATATCCACCTACACCTCCATCTTGGCTGGAAGCTTCTAGTCTCTTGTACTTTAAATTGGAGAGTGACAATATACCCTATGGTCCAACACGACCAAATGCAGAATATTAACTAGGTATATTAAGACATTCACTTTGTCGGGAATAGTAATGCTTGGTGATTGTGTTTTGTTTGTTTTTAATTTCTATCCATTAGTGATACATAAATTCGATATGTATACATATGGGAATTATAGATTAAATGACGTGGAGAAGAAAAAAAAAACAGTGAGACCACTCAATGAAACAAGATTTGCAAGTGTTTGACAATAACTGAAGTTGAGTGATGGGAACATGAGTATTTATCATATTCCTTTCTCTCTTTGTATTAATTTGCTGAGGTTGCCAATAAATACCACTGAGTGGTTGGCTTAAATAGCAGAAGTTTATTCTCACAGTTCTGGAGGTATCAGTAGGGTTGATTTCATTCTGATACCGCTATAACTTGTGGATGACCATCTTTTTTCTTTGCCTTTACATGATCTTTTCTTTCTTCTAAGGACACGAATTATATTGGATTAGAAACCACCCACCTTTTAACTAATTTCCTCTTCAAAAGCCCTGTCTCCAAGTAACAGGCACATTCTGAAGTACTTGGGGTTAAGACTTTAACATGAATTTGGAGACATGTTTTATCCCATAACATTCTGCTTTATATGTTTTGATTTTCCCTGAGATCATGTCATTCCAATCTATTAAATTCTGTCACCTAGCATTTGACCCACTTTATAATGCTATGATTGAATGTTCTATGTTTATAGGCCCCAAATTATTTTTATGCATTTACATACTCAATCGATTCATAATTTGAAAGCTTTTTCTTGTCTAAGTGATAATTAAAAGCCAGCTATTTTTTAAATGTATGCTCCATGTAAAAAGCCAGGTCCTTTTTCTTTCAAAAGTGACCCTTAGTAATTCTGTATATTTATGGCACCACTGGAAATACTAGCTGCTTATTATCACAGTTCTTTGTCTTAATTCATCTCCAGAAAAAAAATGAACTAACTAACTGGCTTCTCTTTCCAGCCCCCATCAAGAAATCGGCGAGAGAGAGCTGAGCTGAGGCCAGATTTCTTTGATTCTGCAGCTATCATAGAAGACGATTCAGTAAATGTTAAATTATTACTACCTTTTATTTATGGTTCTGGGTCTTGTTTTTGCATGAATTTAATGATTGTGTTTCTCATTTTCTAGGGATTTGGAATGCCTATGTTCTGAAGTCTGAAGAAAACTTATGAATCTGGAACTCTATTATTTAGAGCTAGAGGCCTATATACTGTGATAGCTTGTATGGGGAAAAACACTTTTGATGTGGTCTGATTTGTTTTTTAATCAAATGGTTGAGGTCAATCCCCTTTTGCAGTGACAGAAGAGGAGCATGTAAATTACCCAAGGGAGTGTTGATGAATGTCACCTCAGAAAGACTGACCTGAAAAATCATTTGTGTCCTAACATTGGACTTGCCCAAAACAGATGTGTTTTTTCTGGAAGGAGGAAAACATTTTAAATTTTTAAAACAGTTGTCAAGATAAACACTGTTATACACCTGTTTTATGAAAACTCCGCATTGAGTAAAAAAATATTTTTAACTTTATTTTCCTGTTGTACAATTTAAAAACCGTTTTAACATTTTGCCTTTTTATGTTTTAAAAGCTAACCATTTTTATTAAACCTATGAGTAAGCAGCTCATTTTAATTGCTGAAGAGTGTTTTGGAGCTCACTGGATTTGGTTGACTTGATGGAATACAGAAATATGGAGGAGCAGAATACTGACATGCTAAGATGAAATTCTGACAGTGCATCTCTGCCAAAAACCACACGCCCTCTATGGATATGGATTCCCAGATTTTATATACTCTTGAATAAAAAGGTTTATTTTTATTTATAACGGGCATAAAATAAGAAATGTCCATGCAGCCATTTTTCCAACAGATGCTGTACACCGTTCATTTTATATAGAATAGGGATTCAAATACAGTACATTTTCTATCGGTATTTGTTCTGTGCATTTTTAGCAACTTCTACCAGCAAATAAAGTATTCTCAGTAAAACAAAAATGGTTCTCAAGTTATCAGTTTGCTGTTTTTACCACTTATTTCATGCCCTGCCAAATTCAAGTTACATAGACTTCCATTTTCTTAAAAAGATAATCATAAAGAACTCCTTTGCCATGCAAAAGTAATTTTAAGTGTAACATAACTGTGTCTATTTCCCATGCACTTAATACCTTTATTATGCGCTAATTTTGTGAATTAAGTTTACCAATTATAGAAGTATGTGCTGCATAGAAGTCTGTGCTTAGAGGGTGAAGTTCCTAAGCTTACCTTGAAATACAGCTACATTTCAGTGTTAAATGTGCATATTAAGAATAATTCTTTTGAGGAAAGAAATTACGAATCTTCAGGACAGCCTTCAATGGTTTAGAGTTACAGTCTGCTTAGACCTATTATGACTTGATACTGTTGTTGTTTTTAAAAGCCCACTTAGTTGCTTCCTTTCTGATTTTTAAAGTAAGCCTCGATGTCCAAACCAATCCATCCACAACTGTTTCCGGGCTGGTTTTTTAGTAGCTGCAACAGAATCATGAGGCTTGCCCTTTTACTAAAAATGAAAAGCATTTAAAAAAAAAAAAAAAAAACAACAATCTGTGCACCCAATGATTATCTTTTGTCCAGGAAAGCAAAATGCATTTTCTTCATCCTTTTAGTAAACACAAAACAGATTTTTCTCAACATCTGTATAGTTCTGGGGGGAAAAAGAAAATTCAGTTGCCAAAAAATGTTTTATCTGCTAATTTAGCAATTCCTGGGCTCCAGTTAGGGGGGCTGAGGTCTCACTTTCATCCAGAGATATGGACTTCACTGAAAGTGAAGGGGCAGGAATGACTGGACAGTCTGCCACACCAGCCCTGCCTGTGGTTCTGGCCAGGGAGCAAGCTGGGAGGTGTCCTGGCACAGGCACAGATTGATCCTTTGCTCGACAGTCTCATGTGGAAAACAGATGCTGACTTAGAACTGTAGGCTACCATGCAACAAAAAAGGCATAATAGCTACTCCAATGGGTTTCCAGTTCAGTTTGAAATCAATCGAAATTTTGTATTTTCAGTGTCTCCTTGATTGGTTTTGCTAGTAATTCTGTAAATTGTACATTTGCAATATGAGGTTTTTTTTCCTTTTGTACAATTTGAAACTGATGCTTCACCTTTCCTTTAATAAACTATTCAAAATCAGGCTGTGGTAGTCATCCTATTGTACTACTAGGAAAGCTTTAAAGAGATGATTTTCTGTCCTGCAGCTCTTGAGAGTTTGCTCTTTCAGATATTTGTTAAATGATGGCAAAATCACTGTATCAGTGAGTTTTTCTTTTAAAGAAAGCAGGAATTTGGGACCAGCTCCTTAATTTTCTTTCATTCCTTGAATTTCCCATGAGAGAATGGATAGGCCAGGTTGTCAGTGGTTCAGGAGAAAGTCTTGCTGGCTGAGTTTTGGAGGAGGCATCCAGAGACTATCCACTGGTCTATAGCCTGAGTGCTCCCTGTGCCTGAGATCTAGACCCTGGGCTTATGCATGGTTGCCCCCTAGCAGTGGTCCTTTAAAGACCACCTAGATTCTACTCTAGAAGTGAGTTTTTCTTGACACTGATGCTAGAGGTCACACCTTATACTTTATGGATCTGGCCATGTATTTTGGGCCATGTTCATTAGGTGGCCTAAGATGTCTGCAGAAAAAAGCAGGGATGTAGGGGATAAATCAGCAGGTGAGCTCTCTAGACAGGTAATATGGATCGGTTTGTCTCCGTGGCAGCTCCTCTTGAGTGGTATATGTTTATGAAACAAGACCAGGGCTTTACTTATGTGTGACTCAATCTTGGGATAACCTTGCCAACTTCCCAGCTATTATTTGACTATGACTTGAAGTCCATCAAACATGGAAACAAAGGCCTAGCGCCTGCTCAGCCCATTTCAGTGTGAATAGACAAAAATCTCAGGTAAGGTTCCATTCCTGCTCTCCTAAGTACCTTGTTCTATAGGAGTCTCTATCGAGCATCACGTTTTCAAGTACAGCTTTCTTCTCCGAAGAAAACAAAGGAATCACTTCTCACCATCCAACACAGTACATCTGCCCAAATGTGTTGGCTAGACTTCACAGAGACTAGACTGGGGTACTACCTAATAAGTGGCCACAGCTCTTGCTTGGAGATCCCATGCTAACAGGTGCAAAGAACATGAAGACCAGTAGTTCTTGCTAAAAGAATAAGGCCACCAGAAGGACATGAAACAGGTAAAGTCTAGACTAGTTTAAGAGTGGGGTGAGGGTTCTCCGGAGGCTTCTCTGAGTGGGCAGACCACATCTAAAGCACCAGCATCCATTCATCCAGAGGCAGAGAATTGGGCTGGGGAAACCAAGACATAGAAGGGAAACTGGAAGAACTCAAAACAAGCACTTTCTAACAAGCACTGGAAGGATGCATGTGGATGTGCTCCCCAGTACTCTACCAATTCAAAAAAAATGGCCATAAAGATGATACAGGAAAGATTCTCCAAACCAGTAGCTCTTTGGCTCCTTTGAGACATAGTGGAGCAGACCACCACTTTTCTAATCCCACCTCCCTCATGATTTGAAAGGTAATAACCCTGAATAATGTAGAAAATAGGCTAGGCTTGGGGTTCAGAAAAGTCTGCCTGGGTTCAAATCTCAGCTTCACCACTCAGTTGTGTGGCTCAGGTCGAATTGGTTGACTGACTTGGAGCAGGGACACTTGGCAGGTTTTCCCTACCCTCTACAGCTCTCAGTCTAGAGACACTTGCCAACATTCTACTTGCTGAACCCAAGTTCTCACTGGTTTCAAGAATCAACATTTTTCTTTTTCCCCTTAAGATGAGAACACCAGTTGGGAAAGGCATCCTGTGGTTCACAGAGGCTGGTCTATCTGACAGTGTTTCCAAGGTCTTGCAGCATTAGGTTTCCTTGGCCACCAGCTTGTTTTTTGGATGGGACTTCTCCCTCTGTCTCTCCTCCAAGACTTATTAGAAGCCTCTTGCCCAAATGTTTTATTGGGCTGGTTCCCCTATTATAGCAGGCCCAGGCACAAAGCCCTTCTCAGCATCCAGATTTCACAACCTGTTAAAACACTTCTTGGATTCCTTCCTCAAAAAGGAAAAAATAAAAAGCACAAGTTTATGTTTGCTACTATTCTTACATGGACTATACCACAGTAGTCCCCAAGACAGTTTAAATCCTAGACTGGCTGAACCCAGAAATCGTAGTAGCCAGGGTTAAGCTGTTGAGCCACGTAATGACCAACCTGCCTGATTCTTCCTTAGCCAGGAGGCCTCAAAGTCCAGTAATCTGTTATACCTCCTTTCCCAACTTCCAATGGCTTAACAGTCTTCCTGCTGGTTCTATACTAGGTTCCAAAGAGGAGTACAAAGAACCTCTGGCCAAATATAGTATCTGCTCCTCAGGAATTTACCGCCTAGTTAGGAATATAAATACATGTATAGGGTTGAGGGGAAACACCATCAGTTGCTTAAAACCTGCTATAAGAAGAATCAGTTTTAGTTCATGATTTGAGATGGAGACCTCAGGTCCTTGAGCATGAGTAGACTGGAGAGCAAGTGTGTTCCAAGGTAGAGGAAACAGGACTGGGATCAAAAACCTAACTAGGCAAGCAAGGAGGGGACAGACAAGAACCTTCTATGTGGGCCAAAGACATTGGAGAACGGCATTATCCACTGGAATCTTGCTAGAGCAGAGGAAAGCAACAAAATCTGAACCTGCAATTAGTGTATTAGCTCAGAACAGCCTCAGGAAGTGGATGAAGACAGAGATGAGAGTACAGACTGTTGCACAAGTACTCAGAGCTCAGCTAGAATGGAGAGTACCATTCTTCAACTAGAGAGGGAGGAAAGATACTCGACTAAAAATATAACTCCTGAGGTCTTAAGTCTGGCTTCCTGGAATGGTGGGGCTTCCTGGTAGAAATGGGGAAAGTGGACGATGATCACATACTGGCTTTCATCAAGATGAGTGTTAAATGATGCAACATCCAAGCAGGGCTTACAGACCTTTGGAGCCATGGGGCTGGAACAAGAGAGTCATCAGTGGTGGGGAAGACCCAAAGCTCTCACCACAGAAGAAAGCACGCTCTATGGGGCACACTGTAGCAGCACTCCATGGTTGGTTTTTCTGCTGAAACTACTTAAAATCTCTGGTTCTGGAATGACTCTTAATGCTTTACATATTCTAAATAAAGTTAAATTCTACAAGGATAGGGGGAAACAGACAAAAAACACTCAAGTCTCAAATTGATAACATAATCACCCAGTTACTGATCCAAATAACTTGACCATGTACCTTCATCTTAAAGACAGAATTACAAAAGTCTTGAACTCACCTTAGGTTTATTATTGGTATGGTTGTAGTGGTTCTGAAACTTTTATATTTACTACAGGATTAAGCAAATAAGTAAAATATGTTGCGGATAATGGGACTTGATTTTATCACTGTGGGAGAAGACAGGCATAAATATAGAATAGGGAAGGCAAAGAAGAACCAGTGGGTTAGACTGAAATGAAAAATTTCAATATGAATTCATGATTTTCAAATTTTATACTTACATATGTAAAATATATATTTATATATACATGTTCCCTAAACATATATACACACATACTTGTATAAATATTTCCCAGTCTGCTGAAAATACCTACAAGCACTGACACCCCAGTATCAATGGGACCACCCAGTACCAATCACAACTTCTAAATTACATGTAGAAGAAACCAGGGCTCTGGGAGAAATCACTATTCTAGGGCTGATACATTATCATGTGTCAAAAAATAAGGAAGTACACAAAAAGTTATTGAGTCATATCAAAAGGATTAAGCCAGCCAGGATTAAGGAGCGCCCAATGGCCAAATAAGGAAATTTGGGGCATCAAAATAAATAACATTAACCTTTAAATCCAGTAGTCTAAATTTTTTGATTGATAAACATATTCATTCATTAAAACATTTATGAAACACCTACTGTGTACCAAGCACAGATTTTAATTATGAATAATATATGACTCCCAATCTCAAGAAAATAACTCTTGGGATAGGGTAAGGATAGGGCAAGGAGAAAAAGTAACAAACTACTACAATATGTGCTTTGCCTGAAAACTTGATAGGGTAATATCAGAGTAAGAAAAATTAATTATTTCAGGAAAAATGTTTTTAAAATCTAAAAGTCTAAACTGACACTAAAACAATATGAACAGAAGAGAAAGCTCTTTCTCCCAATAGAGTACCATTATGCAGACATAATGACAGGATTAGAAACATAGTATTTTTACATTCAATATAGAATAGCTGATTGAGGAAGGAACCATCAATGGATACTTGAAAGTACTGGATAGCTTTTGCACAGCTAAAGAAAACAGTATCAAAATAAAAAGAGAACCAACTGTATGGGAAAACATATTTGCCAATGATACCTCAGACAAGGGTTTAATCTCCAAAATATATAAAGAACTTACACAGCTCCAATCTAAGAAGACAAGTAACCCAATTAAAAAATGGGCAAAGGACTTGAACAGACACTTCTCCAAGGAGGACATACAGAAAATCCAAAGACACATGAAACGATGCTCAATATTGCTAGCCATCAGAGAGATGCAGAGTAAAACCACAATGAGATACCACTTCACACCAGTCAGAATGGCCATCATAAACAAAGCAACAAACAACAAGTGTTGGAGAGGCTGTGGAGAAAGGGGGTCCCTAGTGCACTGTTGGTGGGACTGCAGACTGGTACAACCACTATGGAAAGCAGTTTGGAACTTCCTCAGAAAACTAAAAATGGATCTGCCTTTTGACCCGGCAATTCCACTGCTGGGACTCTATCCTAAGAATACTAAAACACCAATTCAAAAGAACCTATGCATCCCAAATGTTCATAGCAGCACAATTTACAATAGCTAGGTGCTGGAAGCAACCTAGATGCCCATCAGTAAATGAATGGATCAAAAAACTATGGTACATTTACACAATGGAATTCTATGCAGCAGAAAGAAAGAAGGAGCTCCTACCCTATGCAACAGCATGGATGGAGCTGGAAAGCATTATGCTAAGCGAAACAAGCCAGGCAGTGAAAGACAAATACCACATGATATCACCTTTTAACAGGAATCTAAACAACAAAACAAAACAAAAAACTAGCATAATATAACCAAAGACACTGAAATAGGGGATAGTCTGACAGTGACCAGAGGGGAGAAAACAGGGAATTTCAGGGGGGAATGGGTAGGGTTTACAGGAACAAATTTGGAGGACACATGGACAAAAACTAGGGGTGGGGAGTAATGGGGGGGAAGGGGGGAGGGTTGGGTGGGTGGGCTGGAATGGGAGTAGGGGGGAGAAAGCTGTACTTGAACAATGATTAAAATTAAAAAAAAAAAGAAAGTACTGGATAAAAGCTTGTTGACAGATAGGCTTCAAGAATGTTCCCAAATTAGTTATTAATTACAAAGAGAAAATGGTAGCCTTTACAACCACTATCTTAACCAAGTGACCTCAGTCAATTCTATCAATAATGGAAAAACTAACATCACGTGTTTCCTGATGTAATACGTGGAATGAACACTCATGTATTACTCTTACCTGGATCTAAACATCTGGAAAAAAAACAACTCAAATGGAGGGACATTCAACAAAATAATTGGTGAACACTCTACAAAAATGTCAGTCATAAAAGAATATGGAAGATAATGAGCTTTGTTTCCTAGGAAATAAAAACTATTTTGGGGAAATAAAGGGTCATGATTCTGTAACTTCCTCTCAAATGGGTCAATAAAAATAATAATACAAATGTATGGAAGAGATTAAGCAAATGTAGAAAACGTTAACTGGAGAATTTATGTGAAGAGTATATAAAACAACTCTTGCAACATTTTTAAAAGTTTCAAATAAGTTTTAAAATGTGAGAATACATTTCTGAACTAACAGGGTATTCATCTTACTGAGGATCTATGCTGTTAGACACACATGCAAACCTCATTTAATCCTCAACAAGTCCTGGAGGAATTAAAAGATAGGGAGTATCATTTAAAAGTAAGGAAACTGAAGCCTATGCAGATAAATACTTTACCCTTAAAAGCTTATTATCTCACCTGTAGGAGAAGAAAAGTAATTAATTCTTCCAGGGGTGAAGAGCAGGGGAGGAGGGGGAGGGAGGGAGCAAAACAATACACAGAGGTGTTAAATAAGGGACAGCTTTAGGTGACACTATGTACTGTTTCCTTTCTAGTTTTCATGATTTTTCAGATTTCTATCATAAAAAAATGAAATGTATGCTCAAAAATATACCAATTAATATTTTTAATCAAGCAAATAATTTAACAGTAAGGCACAAATGAAATCTTTCTAGAATTTAATAAAAGTAGCCATTCCAAGTAATTACTGTTACTTGGATTCTCAGGTTTCATGATTGCAAAAAAGGCCAGGATGAGTTCTAAGAGCCAGGTAACTAGCTTGGTTTATCTTCCTTTGATTTGCTTACAGTGGAATATTTGCATGCTTCCTCCAAGGACGCTGTACCTTCTTGCTGGCTAAAACATCCAGGTCACAGCAGATTCGGGCACGTGTAGAGGAAGGCTGAATGATGTCATCCACAAACCCTGGTGAAGCACAGAAAAGGGAGATCATCTGCACCCCCAGATGATGCCACCCTCCAATCTTGTGCTCAGCCTGGGCACCATCTCTGGAACCCACAATGTGAGCTGGCCCAACTTGATATAAGAGGGGCTAGGCCCTGTGAACCCTCTCCTGCATCCTTGGAGCTCCCATTCCTCTGGCAGGTCCCCAACTTCACAAAAAGAAAAAAGAAAAATGTAACTCCCCTCCCTGCCAAGATGAATTCAATAGGAAATGAAGAAAATAAATGTGAATTTTCAAAAATAACTACAATTCCTCCCATTCCTGTACACAAGTCCCTCTATAATATGACACTAACACTCCAACCATCAAGAAGTAGAGTCTAGCCCTGGCTGGTGTGGCTCAGTTGGCTGAAGCATCGTCCTAGAAACCAAAAGGCTGTGGGTTCAATTCCCACTCGAGGCACATGTCTAGGTTGCAGGTTCTGTTTCCAGTCAGGGTGCTTACTAGAGGCGGCAACCAATGGATGTTTCTTTCTCACATCAATGCTTCTCTTTCACATCAATGTTTCTCTTCCTCCCTTCCTCTCTCTAAAATCAATAAGCATGTCTTGGGGTGAGAATTAAAAAAAAAGTAGATACTTTCTATGTCTTTATCTGGCTCTATGACTTGCCACAAATGTGGCAAAACTGGCACTGTGCAACTTCCAAACCTAGGTCCCAAGGCACCTTGTAGCTTCTCCTCTCTGTCTTTTGCTGCCCTCAGGATACCCTGTAAAGCAGCACTGACTAGCCTCCTTAACAGTAAGAAACCAGATGGAGAGAGTCTAGTGAGAGCCAGCACGAACCATGGAAGACACCATCTTGGACCAGCCACCAGCCATCACTGGACCAGTGATGACTGCCCAGGGCCAACCCCAAACCTTAACAGTACAGATTTGACTATAATAGCAAAAGTCCCAGTTATTGGGACTTTTGGAAAAAAAAAAAAAAAACAAGCAAATAACCCAACAAATGAGCCAAGCTGCCCTCCTGCATAGTGCCTACCTCTTACTGCTGCAGGAAAAGGGTTGGCAAACTTGTCAATATATTCTGCTTGAGCATCTTCCACATTCTTATGCCCTTTGAAGATGATCTCCACAGCACCCTGTCATGAGAGGAGTTCATGAATTTAGGTGGAGATCCCAACCTGGACAGACTTCCCTCAAGTCATTATCACTGTCTGTGGTTGCAAACTACTTGGTAAATCCAAGTGTACTGAGTAAAGGGCCAGCTCTAGGTGGCAGGGCACTGAGGTGGGCACTGCCTGGAGTCACCCATCATGTTTCCGGGGGCTGTGAGATAACAGTGGTAACAGGCAACTTAGGCAAAGCCAAGAGCTTGTCTCCCCAGATTCCATCCCACCATCAGCCAATCGCACTTATCCAAAGATGTGCGGCCTAGTTTTCACTACCAGATCCAAGGTTCCTGCATCAGGAGGAAGTAAAATGCTGTCTTCCTAGTCCATTATCCTGAGCCCTGACTACAGAATTCTACAGCCAGAGGAGGACACACACTGAACTGCAAAAGCAGATATATGGGGGACTAAAGATAAGCTTTCACACGGGACCCCTAAAAGTCAGCTGGGGGGATTATCTAGCTCAACCCCAATAGCTATTTCAAAGCAGGAAAAGAGTAGGGAATAGGATGAGCAACAGGAAGTACCCTGCCCAAAGTCACCAGGGTCAGAAGTACAGTTCAGCTTCTATGGGCTCAAAGGAAGGGCTCTGGGGCACTCCCTAGGAGAAGAGATAGGGTTTGGGAAAACATACAGTTCTCTCAAAGGCTGGTTCAGCCATCTCATCCCTTTACTGACGATCTCAAAACCTACTCTGGGCTCTTGCCACCCTGAGACTGAAGATACCAGCATGGGCTTCCTGAAGTGAGAGTGCAGGACAGGAGGAAGAGGGGGTCCTGGGGCCCCAGGAGGAAGACTTGCCAAGATCTAGGCCCCAGCTCTCTGGAGTCCTGGCCCATCCTGGGAGCCCTGGCCTCAGTCCAACATTTCCCAGCTGTAATTTAAGCTCCTGCTGGGAGAGTACAGTCCTTAGACCCAGGAAAAGGGAAAGCTGGAGGTCCTCACCTTTGCTCCCATGACTGCAATCTCCGCTGTGGGCCAGGCATAGTTGGTGTCACCACAAAGGTGCTTAGAGCTCATGACATCATAGGCACCACCATAAGCCTAGAACAGACCCAAATGCCAAATGTTAGAGCTCAATACAGCTAGATCATGTCCCTAAAAGACTCCAAGAATCCAAACGAAATAAGGACAAAAAGCAAGAATAGCTTCCTGGGCTACTGAAAGCCCACACTGTCTGTGAGGCCGGGGAGCCAGAGCAGAGAACACTAGGCACAAGCCAGAGGCCTCTCACAGTTAACATTCGCCGTCTTCATGGCTCTTTCCCACTGCTGCCTTCAGTTCCCAGAGAGGACCATGGACATCTCAGCAGGGTGTCTTTCCAGGGCTAAAAATGCTGCCCTCACACGACCCTTTTAAGGGTGAGTGAGGTATACTCCTCCTTCCCCCGTTGAAACTCTTGGCCAGACCTCCAACTACGATCATGCTGCCAGGAGTGAGTGGGCTCACTGCCTCCAGTGTAAGCTTCTCACCTTCCTGGTGATGACTGTGACTTTGGGCACAGTTGCCTCAGCAAACGCATAGAGAAGCTTGGCGCCATGCCGGATGATGCCCCCGTACTCCTGTGCTGTGCCTAGGTCATGAGGAAGAGTTAGTAGATACCCACAAGAGCCCTCACAAGGTCTGCCTGTCCCTCTCAGCTGTGAGGTCTTCCTCTGCTTCCCAAAGGGCTGGGAGAGGACCACCCTCACCGCCCCATCTTCTAGACACCCAGAATATAGAGAAGTCATAAATCTTCAGGGAATTTTACAAAAAGATCTCCAAATAAAATGGGTACCTCATTGGATAAAGCCACCTCTCCTGGCCCCCACCTCTGTCAATGACTTACCAGGCAGAAAGCCAGGGACATCAACAAAAGTGATGAGTGGAATATTGAATGCATCACAGAATCGGACAAAACGAGCCCCTTTCACAGATGAATTAATATCCAAGCATCCTAGAAGAGAGGTTATCCACGCTGAGCTTCTGGGCAATTCCCAGTTCTGCTCACAGCACCCACCTAAGAGCTGCTTTATTTCTAATGAAGACACCAATCTCCGCATCGGAGAATGGTAAAGGGGAACCCTCACACTCCAGGGGAAAAAAAGGGCAGACAAGAGAACCCACCTTGGCATTGACCAAAGAGGGCCGAGGAATGGCCTCAGCCCCACAGGCTCTGTTGCTGGGAGTACAGCCCAGCACAGTCAGGCTCTGCCTCATAAACTGAAGGACCTGAGGCACAGCCTGGTTTATCGAGTGGAACCAGTACTCGGAGGTATCACTCTGGGACTGGTCATGGAACCAAATTCTGGCTTCACCAACTATAGCCATGTGTCCTTGGGAAATTCCTTCACGTTTCTGAGGCTGAGGTTCCTCACCTGCAAAGCAGGGACGTTACCACCTCCTACCAAGGTTGTAAGGATTAAAGGAAATGGCATCTACAAAGTGGTACAAAGTAAAGAGCTCAACTACTAGTAAATCTCCCCTCCTAGAATAGTTCTGAACATATTCTATGAGGCCAGCATTACCTTCATACCACCAAAGAAGCATATTATGACAGAGAATGCAGCCCAATGTCCCTCATCAACACGGAAGCAAAAATTCCTAAAATATTACCAAATGAAACCCAGTAAGATATAAAAGCTAGTGCTTCATGACCAAGAATTCAAGGTTGATTTAACTTGTTCAAACCCATGAAACTATTAAAGTAGAAAAACCATATGACCATCTCAACAGATATAGAGAAAGCATCTGACAAAATTCAATATTCATTCACAATTAAAATCTAGCAGTAAACTAAGAGTACAATGGAACTTCTACCATCTTATAAAGGGTACCTACAAAAAAACAACATACTCATGGATCAGAAGAATAAATAAATCTCCAGTAGGATCTATACTAGTGCTGTCCAGAACTTTCTATGATGATGGAAATGTTCTCTGGTTCTGCTAGTCAACATGGTAGCCACTAGCCACATGTGGCTATTATGCACTGGAAATAGGGATAGTACAACTGAGAAACTAACATTTCGATTGTATTTAATTTTAATTATTTACTTAAACTGTTTTAATTATTTGATTTTTAAAATTTTTAATTATTTTTAAAGTTTAATAGCTAGCATTAAACTTTAAACTGGACGAATCTATATTTTCAAGCAATCCCTACCGAAATCATAAGAGATTCTTTTGTAAAAATTGATAAGCAGCTTCTTTACAAAGGAGACAGAATAGTCAAAACGGTACTTAGAAAAGGAACAAAACAGGAAGAGTTATACTAGCTGACTTCAAGACCTCCTTATAAAAAGAAGGGTTTCTCAACCTTGGCGTGATTGACATTTCGGACTGAACAGTTCTTCACTGTAGGGGTTTGTCTCATGCGCACAGGATGTTGAGCAGGCTCTCTGGTCTCTGCTCTGGACAGCACATGCCCTACTGGTACCTGTAACAACCAAAAATGTTTCCAACATTGCCAAAAGTTCCAAGGATATCAAAATTGCCCCAGGATGAGAACTATACAGCTACAGTAACTAATACAGTACTGCAGAGGCATAAAGGCAGGTGAAAACAACAATGAAACAGGACACAGATTATGAAAAAATAGACCAACAAACTGATTTTGGACCAGGCACCAAAACAGTTCAATGTGGAAAGAAAGACTTTTCACAAATGGTGATGGAACAATTAAACAACTATGGGAAAAAAACGAAAGTAGACTTTGTTTTATCTACAAATTATATACAAAAATAAACTCAAAATGGATTTTAAACACAAAACCCAGAACTACAAAGCTCATAGAAGATAATATATGACTCTCTCTACAACCTTGTAGTAGACAAAAGATTTCTTGGCCAGGACACAAAAAGCTCTAATAATTGATAACAGCACTGATAAATGGGGCTTCATTAAATTTTTTTAAATGAGTCAAAAGATAGCACTAATTAATTGAATAGGCAAGTCACACACAAGGAAAAAAATATGTGTAATATATACATCTGACAAAGGACTGACTCACATCCAGAATATGTAAAGGACCCTAGAAATCAGCAATGTTTTATATCTTGTTTTGGGTGCTAATTACAAGCCTGTATATAATTGTCAAAATCCATCAAAATGAGCACTTGAAAGTTATCCATTTTATCGTGTGTAAATTATAACTCAATAAAAGAAAAATTTCAATCTCCCTTCCTCCATCTTCTATTCAAAATCTGTGTTAATAACTGAAATAAAGAATCTAAGTTATGAGTCACAGAAAGACAATTAAAAAATTATAAAAAGTACAAAGAGGCTAGAATTAAAATCAAAGAAATGAAAATACAAAAAGATGAGCACTAACAACCCAAGTAGGATGTAATCATCTGGAAAATGAATGCAGTCAGAATGGAAAACCTGTGGCCCTGAGCTGCCAGCAGGTTCCACATCCAAGAGCTGGACCTTTTTAATTTTTAGGCCCTGGTCCCAGGCTTGTGAGATCCCCTGGCATCCAGAGAGTGCCCAATGAGCCCTATTCCTACCAGGACAAACTGAGAACCAGAATGGAGACCCCCTCTGTGAGTTTCAGTAGCTGCCATTTAGTAACAAACAGGGACTGTGTAAGTTCATGAAATGAATAACGCTTTCTTCTTTTTTTTTTTTCCTTTTTATTTTTAGGGAGGGAAAGAAGGAAGGGACGGAGGGAGAGAGAGAGAGAAACATCAATGTGCGGTTGCTGGGGTTATGGCCTGCAACCCAGGAATGTACCCTGGCTGGGAATCGAACCTGGGACACTTTGGTTCCCAGCCCGCGCTCAATCCACTGAGCTATGCCAGCCAGGGCTGAATAATGCTTTCTTCAAAAGAGCAGTAACCTACTGAACTTCCATACATTGCCACTCCATCAATATCACAGAGTTACTGAGTCAAGGAACCACAATCAAACCAAGTGCTCAGGCTCCAGCCAGGACCGGGGTGGGTCCCTGGAACAGACATCCTAGATACCTGTAGATAAATTGCCCAGGAGGAGCCAAACAGTTTCTTAAAAAGTGGGCTTGTGAAAGTCAACCTGTGCTTCATGGCACAGGAACCTGCAAATGCAGTTGCGGACAAGAAAGACCTTTAAGCAGACACAAGAAATCATGTGAAATCCACACCAGAGACAGACACAACTAAGAAGAGGAACTGAAGGGATATGTGAACAGTTGAGAACTACTCTAGGACAAAATGCATTTTCAGTATGTGTTAAATTCCTAATTTTTAAAACTTTTTCTAAACACAAAATGGTAGAGTAGATAGCTCTTAGCTCCTGTCCTCCAAGACAAATATAAAAAAAAAAACGACAGGCAACTGTAAGAACCAACTTTGTCAAAACTCTGGAATAGGCAAAGCATTATAACTAAGTGAAAGCTACATGAAGAAAAAAGGCAATTTAAAACAGTATGAAAGCTGTGTAGCAGTTTTAATTATACTTTGCACCACACTCTCCCTGGTTCAAGAGGGAGTAAAGGCGACCTTAGTCACAAATTATTGTGTAGATCTGTTCTAACTTCTCTGGGGGCTATTTGAAGATTGATACAAGACTCTTATCTCTGTTTCACCTAATTCAGAACTCACTGGGTCACAAAAGTGGCTGGCACTGCTCAAAAATATTCTAACGCAAAAAAACAAACTGCAGGTGGTTGAAATAACCTAAGGCCTAGGAGGAAAAAAAACAATCAGTTTCTCTGAGTAATTAGGGCATTCAAGAGCACCTGTGTGTGCAGGGACCTTAGAAAGGAACAGATATTCCTAGGACCAGATACATACTCAGAAAACACCTGAGGAGAAAATAGCAAGTACATTGACATGAATGAAAATGAAAACACAATATTATAAAACTAAAGACCTAAGGAAGACTCTAAGCTTTAACCTTGAGCTGGTCCCTTAACTCAATTTAATTCTGGCTGAGCGTTGAAGGAGAGCACTACCACAGAGCCAACTTGCAAAACTAGGAATAGTGTTTTCTTGGACTGTTTTAGCACCTGATATTCAAGGAAATCTCTGTCAAAACACTAGCTAGACACAAGTAAAGGAACAGAGACTGCAGTGATCCCACAAAACAAGGAAAATAATCTTCACAAAACTAGTTAGCAAAGGTCAATGGACAAATGGACTGCAGCATTCAACTATTAAAAAAAAAAAAACAAATCCTGGAAAAGGAGACAATATGATTTCTAGAGTTTCCACGTTGTAATATTGTAATATTCAAATTTTCAGTGTTCAACAAAAAAATAACAGGGCATACAAAGAAACAGGCAAGTACAGCCATTCAAATAAAATAAATTGACTGAATCTGTCTCTAAGGAAGCCTAGGCTTAAACTCACAAAGACTTTAAAACAACAGCCTTAAATATGCTTAAAGAGGTAAAGAAAAGCAAAGAACTAAAAAAATCAGGGAAAACACAATATATGAAGAAAATAAGACTATCAGTAACAAGACAGAAAATACAAAAAGGAAGCAAACAAAAATTCTGGGTCTGAAAAGTACAATAAATTAAATGAAAAATTCATAACAGGGGTTCAAAGTAGATTGGAGCTGAGAGAAGAAAGGACCAGGAAACTTAAAGACAATTTGAATTATCCAGTCTGAGGAGTAGAAATGAAAGAAAAAAAAAATGAAGCATGTAGAGACTAAGGGGCCTATGGAATAGCATCAAACAAACCAACATATACAGCCAAGAAGTACCAGAAGGAGAAGTGAAGAGAAAATAACAGAGAGATTATTTGAAGAAATAATATTCAAAAATTTCCCAAATTGACTCACAACATGAAACTACAAATCCAAGAAACTCAAACTCCAAGGATGATAAACTCAAAAGGCCCACAATGAGATACATTATAGTCAAACTCAAAAGACAAAAGATAAGATCTTGAAAGTAGCAAGGTAAGTGACTCATCAGATAGAAGAGATCCAAAATAAGATTATCAACTGATTTCTCAGCAGGAACAATAGAGGCCAGAAGACAATGAGATGACATTCACAGTGCTAAAAGAATAAAACTGTCAACCAAGAACTCTATATTTGGCAAACTGTAGTTCAAAAAATGAGGTGCAACTTAAGACATTCCCAGATAAACAAAAACTGAGGAGAGTTCATTATCACTAAGCCTGCTATACTAGAAATGGTAAAGGGAGTCCATCAAGTTAAAAATGAAAGGATACTAGGCAGTATTGTAAGGCTATGTGAAGAAGAAATAAAAATGTCCAACCCTGGCTTCGTGGTTCAGTTGGTCAGAGCATAACCCCTTACATCAACAGGTTGTGGGTTCAACCCCCAGGCAGGGTGGATTCCTAGTTGGGGAGCCTGCAGGGGGCAACCAATTGATGTTTCTTTCTTAAGAAAAAAAAAGATTTTATTTATTTTTAAAGAGAGGGGAAGGGAGGAAGAGAGGGAGAAAAACATCATTGTGTGGTTACCTCTCATGTGCCCCCCACTGGGGACCAGGTGCACAGCCCAGGCATGTGCCCTGACTGGGAATCAAACCAGCGACCCTTTGGTTCACAGGCCGCCTGCACTCATTCCACTGAGCCACACCAGCCAGGGCTGATGCTTCTTTTTCACATTGATGTTTTTCTCTCTCTCCCCACCCTCTTCCTCTCTAAAAATCAAGAGACATATCCTTAGGTTGTTACAGAACAACAAGGCGGAGGGGGGCGCCTGGGATGATATACTATTACCGAAAAGGAACCAACCAGGTTCATTATGTCCGCCACCAGAGGAAAGACATCTCTCAATGCCAGAGATTTGTGAAAAGAAAAGGAAATGTTCATTTAATGCTACACAGACTTAAAGTAGTGACCTAATGTCTTCATCAAAATCCCAAAGTCCCTTAAAACACCCACAAACACACACAGTCCTTCCTTCCCCCCTTTGTCTGGGGTACCATAGCTCAGAAAAGAAATAGAAGTACGTGGTTCAGGCAGCCCCCGGTTCTTCCCAGTAATCTGTCTCAGCTGGTAGGCCTCCCTTGGTTCCCAGCACCATCAGCTGTGTCCCGGGATCTCTGCTAAAACTGGGTGGTGGTTCCCCCTTCTAAAGCTGCGGGGGTCCCCACCCTGACAAAGCCACAAGGTTCTCCTCTCTATTACCACAGCCGAGTGTTCCTCTCTGCACAATGGCCACGGAGTCCCCACTCAGCCAAAACTGCATGGTTCCCCTCTCCTGCACTAGCTGTGGTCCTCTCTCTGCACTGCCACACCCGTGTGGTTCTCCCTACCAGGGCCCCAGCCATGTGGTCCTCTGCCTCCCAAATGGCTGCCGTATCTGAGTTTAAATCCCCGCGCCAATCTTCCTCTGCAGCCCCATTTCCAACTCCTCCCACAATCAGCTACACTTGCCAGCACTCATATCCTTCCAGCTTTACTGGGCTGCCATCCTGAGTCTGGGCAGGCGTGGCCACATGTCCTGGGGCCAGTCTTCTCCAAGCTCCCACGCAGGTGCTGTAACTCAGGGGACCTGCCCCCAGTTACATCTTGGTGGAAAAGTTACTTCCATTCCCCTGGCTCGGAGCATGGCTACAGCTATTTAACATATCTATGCAACCAGTTAAAGGTTATAGATGTGTTAAATGACCACACCAGAGGTTAGTTGCAAAGCTGCTGCTATGCAAAACAGCTCTCAATGGCCCTGCTCCATTTGTCCCTTCCCCCAAATCACACCTGTAGGGGGGTGAAGACATCTTAATATTTCCTGAACACCTTGAGTTCTGGACCCCATTCCAAATCCCTACTGGGACCCCCCTCTTGGCTGCACCCTGTTACAAGGTGAGACTTAAAAACAATTATTTTTTTAAAAAAAAGAACAACCTTTTTAAAGATTGAAAGATCTCCGATAAAGGCAACTACATAAAAAAATACAAAAACCAGAATTACTGTATTTTCTGTTTGCAACACTACAACACGATTTACAAAAAACAAATGCAACCCAGAAAGGTTAGCTGGTGAATTCTACAAAATGCTTAAAAATGAAATTATATCAATTCTCTATGGGCTCAGAATACAAGTCAAAAAGTATATTTGCTAACTCATTTGCTGAGACCAGCAGTACCCTACAAACAAAACAACACAAAGATATTACAAGAAAACTACAGACCACTGTCTCTCATAAACACAGATGCAAGAATCCTCAACAAAAATTAGCAAATAAAACCCAGCAAATGTGTAAAAATAATTATATACTACTTTCAAGTAGAATTTACCCAAGGTATGCAAGGCTTATTTAATATCTGAATATCAATTCATGTAATCCATTACATCAACAGTCTAAACAAGAAAAATCACATGAACAAATCAATAAATTCAGAACAAGCATTCACAGAATCCATTACCTACTCATGATAAAAACTCTCAGGAAACTAAGAAACAGAGGGGAACTTTCTCAACTTCATAAAGAGTATCTACAAAAACACTACAGCTACAACAGTGAAACACCAGAAGCCTTCCCACTAAGATCACGTACATACAAGAATGTCTTCTCTCACCACTTTATTTTAAAATTGCACTGGAAGTCCTAGCTAATATAATTTTTAAGCCTATAAAAGGTATACAGACTGGGAACAAAGAAATCAAACTTTGTTCACAGATGACGTAAGTGTCTCTAGAAAATCCTGAATACTCACAAGAACTCTGCTGGACCTAATACACAACTCTAGCGAGGTTGTAGGAAACAAAGTCAGTACACAAAATCCACTGCCTTCCTACACACCATCAATGAATTTGAAACTAAAAACACAATTACCATTTACATTAGCATACCCCACAAGAAAATACAATCAATCTAACAAAATTAATTAATCTAACAAATTAGATAAATCTAAGCATATGCATACAGGATATATGTGAGGAAAACCACAAAACTGACAAACAAAAGGAAAGAACTAAATAAATGGTATCCCATGTACACAAATAGGAATGAATACTCAATATCAAGAGTTCAGTTCCTTCCAAATCGATGTTTAGATTTTATGCAATTCCACTCAAAATCTCAACAAGTTATTTTGTGGATATCAACAAACTGATTCCAAAGTTTGTACACAGAAGCAAAAAACCAGGACAACCAACACAATATTGAAGGAGAAAAAAGTTGGAGGACTGACAACACCCAACTGCAAGGCTTACTATAAAGCTACAATAATCAAAGCAGGCCAAAGAAAAGATCAGTGTTCCAGGAGAAGGAAGAGCTACCTGGGGCTCGTATTTCAGTAAGCACCCACTTCCACACACCAAGATTTGTTCCAGTTACTATTGCTGTGTAGCAAATCACCCCAAAACTTAGTGGCTTCAAACAACAATCATTTTATTAATGTCTGAAAATAAAAATTGGAGCCCTGGCTGGCGTAGCTCAGTGGATTGAGCACGGGCTGCAAACCAAAGTGTCGCAGGTTCGATTCCCAGTCAGGGCACATGCCTGGGTTGCAGGCCATGGCCCCCAGCAACCACACATTGATGTTGATGTCTCTGTCTCTCTCTCTCTCTCTCTCTCTCCCTCCCTTCCCTCTCTAAAAATAAATAAAAATAAAATCTTAAAAAAAAAAAGATGCAAACCATTAAAAAAAAAAAGAAATGTGCTTGGATTTTCAGTAGCAAGGTCATCCAATGTTACAGAATAAAAAAGTTGTTATGGAAAAAAAAAAGAAAAGAAAAATTTGAAAACTGCCCCCTAAAAAATTTAAAGTGGGCAAAAGACCTGAACGGATACCTCACCAAAAAAAGCATATAGATGGCAAATAAGCTCATGAAAAGATGCTCTGCATCATTTATCATCAGAGCAATGCAAATTAAAACAACAAAGAAATATCACCACGTACCTATTAGAATGGCCAAAATCCAGAACACTGACAACAACAAATGCTGACAAGGACGTGAAGCAATAGAAACTCTCATTCACTGCTAATGGGAACACAAAATGGGACAGCCACTATGGAAGACAATTGCGCTGTTTCTTACAAACTAAACATACTGTTACTACCCAAGCCAGCAATCACACTCCTCAGTGTTAACCCAAATGAGTTGAAAACATATATCCACCCCTAGCTGGCGTGGCTCATTGGATTGAGTGCCAGCCTGCAGACCAAAAAGTTGCTGGTTTGATTCCCAGTCAGGGCACATGCCTGGGTTGCAGGCCAGGTCCCCAGTTGGGGGCATGAGAGAGGCAACCGATTGCTGTTTCTCTCACACATCTTATTTCTCTACCTTTCTTTCTCCCTCCTTTCTCCAATCTCTAAAAATAAATAAATAAAATATTTTTTTTAAAAAAAGAAGGAAAACGTATGCCCATGCTAACACCTATACACAGGTGTTTTTGCAGCTTTATTCATAATTGCCAATACCTGAAGGCAACCAAGATGTCCTTCAGTGGGTGAACAGATAACTGAACTGGTACATCCAGTTCAATGTAATCCAGACAATGGTTCAGTTCAGTGGTACATCCAGACAATGTAATATTAATCAATGCTAAGAAGTGAGCTATCAAGCCATGAAAAAACATGGGGGAAGCTTAAATGCTATTGCTAAGTGGGAGAAGCTAATACAGAAACACCACATACTCTATGATTCCAACTATATGATCTGACAAAGGCAAAACTATGGGTAAAAGGATCAGTGGTTGCCAGGGGTACCAAGTTATCATGGTTAAGGGAAGAAAGTGATGAATAGGTGGAACACAGAGGATGTTTAGGGCACTGAAAGCATTTTGCATGATGCTGCCATGGTAGGTACATATCATTAAACATCTATCAAAGCCCATAGACTGTACAACACCAAGAGTGAACCCTAATGTAAACTATGGAATTTAGGTGGCAAGGACATGTCAATGTACTTCCGTCAGCTGTAAAAAATGTCCCACTCTGGTTCAGGACACTGATGGCAAAGTGACTTGTGAATGTGCAAAGAGCCCAGTGTGTAGGGGAACTCTCTAGTTTCTACTCACTTTTGCTGTGAACATTAAAAAGCTCTAAAAAATAAAGTTAATTATTTTTTTAAATATTGTACACTGTGACCATGTTGGATATATTCCAGGAATGTAAAAGTGGTTCAATATACAAAAACCAATCAATTTAATATACTGCATAAATGAAATAAAAAACAAAAACTAAAAATCATCTCAATCGATACTGAAAAGGCATTTGATAAAATCTATCACCCTTTCATGATGAAACACTCAGAAAAGTAGGACTAGAATATTTCCTCAACATGATGAACGACATATAAAAAACCCACAGCTAACACCACAATCAGTGATGAAAGGTGAAGTGTTCCTAAGCTGACCATTTCACCACTGCTATTCACCACTGTGCTGGAAGTTCTAAGCAGAGGAAATCAACAGGAAAAATGAAAAATAAAAAGCATCTAAACTGGACAGAAAGAAGCAAAACCACTTTTACTGGCAGAAACATGATCCTATATATGGAAAACCCCAGAGAATCCACAAGAAAGATACAAAAGGTAGTAAACAAATTCAGCAAAGCTGCAGGTTACAAGATCAAAAAAACAAAAATCAGTTGCATAGCTGTCTTTCTATATACCAATAATTAACAATTTATAAAGGAAACTAAGAAGGCATTCCATGTAGAATAGCATCTAAAAAAGGAGTATATTTAACAAAGAGGTGAAAAATCTATACTCTAAAAACTATAAAACATTGCTAAATAAAAGAAGACCAAAATGAATGGAAAGATTCCCTGTGTTCATTAACAGTGTTAAGATACCAATACCATCTAAAGTGATGTACAGAGCCAGTGCAATCCCTCCCAAAATTCCAACAGCCTTTTTTTTTTTTTTTTTGCAGAAGTGGAAAAGCCAAAGCCAATACTCAAATTCATATGGAATTGCCAAGAGTCCCAGAGAACCAAAACAATCTTTAAAAAGAAGAACATGCAAAGACACATTTCCCAAAGTTAAAACTTACTACAAAGCTATAGTAATCAAAAGGGCAGTACTAACATATGGACAGATATATAGACCAATGGGATAGTATTGAGAGTAACAGTAATAAACCCATACATCCATAGCCCATTGATTTTCAACAAAGATGCCAAAGGATGCCATTTCGACAAATGGTACTAGGATAACTGGATTTCCACATGCTAAAGAATGAAGTTGGACCCCTAAGTCACACCATATAATAAAAATTAACAGAGAATTGATCAAGTCTAAATGTAAAAGTTAAAAGCATAACATTCCTAAAAGAAAGCAAGGAAAGGCTTTCATGGCATTGGACTTGACAAGTTCCTAAATATGATGACAAAAAGCACAAGCAATTAAGAGAGAGGAAACGAACTTCATCAAATTTAAATATTTTTGTGCATCAAATGACACTGCCAAAAAAGTAAAAAACAAACAAACAAAAACACCAAGACACCCTAGGGAGAAAATATTTGTAAATCATATACAAGAGTTTAATATCCAGAATGTAAAGAACACCTATAACTCAACAACAAAACATAATAATAATTTTTAAAATGGGCAAAGTCTTGGATAAATATTTCTCCAAAAACATACAAATGGCCAATGAGCACATAAAAATGCTCAACATCACAAATCATTATGGAAATATAAACAAAAACCACAAAGAGATAACACTTCACACCCATTAGGACAGCTATAATCAAAGCATATCAGAAAATAAGTGTAAATGAGAATATAAAGAATTTAGAACCCTTGTGCATTACTAGTGGGAATGAAAAATAGTGCAGCCTCTGTGGAAACTACACAGTGTTTCCTCAGAAAATTAAAATTACCATATGACTCAGTAATTTCACTCCTAGGTGTATGCCCAAAAGAACTGAAAAACGTATTCAAACAGGTGCTTGTACACCCATGTTCATTGCAGTATTATTCACAATAGCCAAAAAGTAGAAAGAACCCAAGTATCAATCGACAGATGAATGATTAAACAAAATGTGATATATACAGGCAATGGAATATTATTCAGTCAAAAAAAGGTAAAATTAAGGACAAACATTGTACGATTCCACTTACATGGACTATCTAGAATAGGTAAATTCATAGAAACAAAGAGCAGATTTAGATTACCAAGGGATAAGGGCAGGGTGAAAAGGGAGTCTCTATTTGGGATGATTCAAAAAGGTTTTAGAAATAACGGTAATGGCTGCACACTTAAAAATGGTTCAAATGGCAAATTTTATATATGTTTTACTAAAATAAAAAATAATTAAAAAAAACACTTTTTCTAAAGACAAGAAAAAAATTACCATGGCAGAAACAAAAGATGAGGCTGGGTCAATAAAGGGAGAGTGCATTCGCCCTACACAGGAATTCAAAACAAATCTAAGAAGGAAAATAGCGAGGAGGAAAGCAGTGTCTGCAGTCCCTGCCCCGAACTTGCAACCCACCCAGAGCACAACCGTAGAAGAGTCCCCACCACCTGACTATGACTCAGATCTGGCCACATCACGAGAAAACCATAGGGCACAGGCACAGGCACAGCAAGGTCTGTTAATTTGTCACATACCAGCTATGTATCTGGCACCACTGAAGGCACTGGAGACGAAACTGTGAATAATACACCAAGACTCCTGTCCCCATGGAACTCATTGTTTAGTGGGTCAATCATAAACCTGACTGAAAGGAACTGAAAGTGGACCTCTGAGAAAGTGAAGAGCTTACATAAAGTTGGGGAGGAAAGTTATCTATAAACCCTTAATATAGGAAAGTATAAAAGAGGCATTTTGAAAAATTAATATTAAAATAGAAAAGAGCTTTCACAACAATATCTGAGTTTTTTTCTTTGGACACCGAAGGCCACGTCTCAAGAAAAAGAAGTAGACACCAGGGCTGACTCCCCGCAACCACCAACTGAGGTTTATAAGAGTTTCTCCCTCCTACCTGAAGCCACCTTAGGTTGGTTGCCAACAATTCCAACGGTCCTCCCGCTCATTCTTGCAAAACCAACAATGATGTTCTTGGCATAATTGGGCATGATCTCAAAAAATTCTCGCTCATCAACAACCTGCAGGGATAAATTTACTTCTGAGCTCAAAAAGAGAAAGAAGACACAACTGCATTACAGAATTACAGAGCTGGAGAGTGGCCACCACCACAGGTTCTCCGACGAAGCACGACAGCAGGCAGAGGGACACCTTCTCCCTGCTGGACGCGAAAACCCAGGTAAACACTACTAGGGGAGGGTTTACCAGTGAGGACTTTTTAAAAGTTTCTATTTGAATCAGGCACTATTTATTACACTTTTTTACTTCATTTTGAAATCATTTCAAACCTATATAAATTTTTCATAATAGTTTTTAAAAATGTGTATATCTTTCACCCAGATTCCCCATGTACTAACATTTTATCACGTAAGTTTTACCATTCTTTCTCTCTCCCTACCTGCCTCTCCCACTTTCTCTCAATCTATCCCTATTTTTGTGTGTGTGTATCTGTATACATTCTTTCTAAAGATTCTACAAATATATGTACATATATACACACAAATATTTTGCTGAACCATCTGAGAGTAAGTTATAGATATGATGCCTCTTTTTTTTATTTACTGATTTGAGAGAGATTTGTTGTTCCACTTATTTATGCATTCATTGGTTGATTCTTGAATGTGTCCTGACCACAGCCTTGACATATTGGGACAACGCTCCAACTAAGTGAACTACCCAACCAGGGCCAAACATGCAACCTCTTTACCTTTATGTCTCTCACTGTGTATCTCCTATAAACATGGACATTCTTTTATATAACTACACTGGCATTAACAAAATCAGGAAATTGATATTAATACTATTGTTTATTATAAACCTTATTCAAATTTTTTCAGTTATTCCGATAACATCCTTTATAGCAACCAAAACCCAATAATAGAATCTGACCCAAGATCACATGGTGCTTCAGCGGCCAAGGCTCTATAGCCTGCTTTAATTTTTTCCCTTCAGTCTTCGTCCTTCACAATCACGACATCTTTGAAGACCACAGATCGGTTATTTGATTATTTGCCTTCTGTTTGGATTTGTTTAATGTTGCTTTGTGTTTAATTTCAGGTTAAGCATTTTTGACAGTAACACAGGAGTGTTCCTCTTAGCAAATCACATCAAAAGACACAAGGTGTCAATTTCTCCATTAATGGTGGTGACACATGCCAGGTTTCTCCCTTGTAAAATTACTATTTTTCAATTTGGAATTAAGCATTCTGTAAGGAAATACTTTGGAACTACATAAAACCCTGTACCTCATTACATTTTCACCCACCAGGTTTACCACTCATTGATGACTCTTGCCTGACCCAGTTACTGCTGTGAGAGTTGCCAGCTAGTGATTTCTCTACCTCTATTTTCCCTGCATTTCTTAGTCAGCATTTTACGGTCAGACAGGTCTTTGCCTTTCCCATTTAATTACTTGTACCACCCACAAGTATGAACTATAGATTCCTATTTTATTATGTAGATTGTAATCTTTTACCATCATTATTTTATGTTCAAATTGCCCCATATTTGCCAGTGAGACCTCATTCAAGGTGGCTCCCAAACCTTTTCAATATTTCTCCAACATTCTTTGAGTATACCTTATATTGTGGAATTACCTTACTTTCGGGTTGATCTTGTGTTTTGGGATTTTTTTTTCCCCAGCCTGAGGTGTAGAATTAGCCATTTCTCCAAGGGACCCAGGTTCCTTTTGGGGAAAGTGAGTTAGTGAGTGAGTGTGTGTGTGTGTGTGTGTGTGTGTGCTTCTAAGAAGCTGTCCTAGAGTTCAGAGCTTGGGAATCCACAGAGAGACACACACACTTATTTCTAAAACTGGTATTAAAAACCACAAATTCGTACTCATAACTCCAATTCTAGTCCAACTCAACTACAGGGTTCATTCTAGCTCTCCCTTCGATATTCATGAACTCTTGTACAACAGAAGTCTTATTCCCATTATTCTCAAAATGTACTTGTTTATTCATTCCTCAAATACAGACAAAATGGTTTCAGAATTGCTTACCCATATTGCCTGCAAAAACATAAATCTAACTAAAATTCATTATTTCTTTACCACTATTTTCATCATTTGACTAAAGGTAGTTTATTTTAAAGATTTCCCCTAGTCTTGTTGATCTTATGTTTTAATATATAAACATAACATAGTTTAATAATGTCACTCCTCATCCTTTCTACCCACCCTCTGTTATTAAGCTTATCATTTTCTGGTTTATCTTCCATGTATATGTATTACAGAGATGAGGGTATACATTTATATCTTTTTAATTACCCCTCTCATCTTAGATCAAAAGTAACATACTATACTTTTGCGCTTTGGGTTTCTTCACTTAACAATATATCCTGGAAATCACTCCGTATCAGTTCATAGACATCCTTTTCATTTTCACTTTCACATAGCACTCCATCATGTGGATACACCAAATTTATTCAACCCATCTCTTCTATGTTGTCAACATTTTGAAGCTTACATTCAGATTGTTTAAAATATTTTTCAATGATAAGTAACAATGTCAACAGTAATCTTGTACATCTATAATTTTGTATGGTAAGAAGTACATCTTCAGGGGAAAAAAACCCACAAGTGGAGCTTCTGGGTCAAAGTGTAAATGCTTATTTAGTCTTAGATATTACCATATTCTCCTAAGAGCAATGTGTGAGAACATCTGCTTCCAGCAGAATTACCAATGGTAAGTGTTTTCACTTACCATTTCTCAAATACAGAGAAAATACCAAGTTTTTTGTATTTTGTTAAACTGACAAATGAGAAACGATAACTCAGTATAATTTTAATTTGCATATCTAGCATTACAAGTAAAGTTGAAAAAATATATACTTTACCAAAACTGACCACAGTAAAGATAAACTTTAAAGAGACATATTCACATTAAAAACAGAGAAAGTTATCAAAAAGCTAATCCTTCTTCTCCATAAGAGCAATACGCTCTGACATCGTGGCAAAATTTCTACCAAATCTTTTTTTTTCATCTTCCTTTCTTTTTATTGAATTTATTGAGGCTACATTGATCCATAAAATAATATAGGTTTCAAGTCTACAATTCTACAACATATCTCCTGCACATTGCATTGTGGGATTACAATCTCTAGTCTAGTCTCCTTCATCACCATTTATCCTGTTTACCCTCTTCTACCTGCCACCACCACCCCTTCCCTATAGTAATCACCATACTGTTGTCTGTGTCCATAAGGTCTGTTTTTTTTTAATTTTTGTTTATTGATTGAGAGGGAGAAAGGGACATTTGTTGTGTACCTATTTATGCATTCATTGGTACATATGTACCTGACCAGGGATTGAACCTGCAACACTGGAGTGTTGGGACAATAACTAACTGAGCTACCTGGCTGAGGCCCATGAGTTGTTGTTTTTGCTTAATCTGTTCACCTATTTCACTCAGCCTCCACAGCCTCCTGCCCTTCTGATAGCTGTCAGTCTGTTCTCTGTAACTATGAGTCTGTTTCTATTTTATTTTGTTCATTAGATTCCACATATACGTGAAATCATATGGTACTTGTCTTCCTCTGACTTATCTCACTTAGCAGTATGCCCTCTAGGTCCATCCATGATGTCACAAATGGTAAGATTTCAACTTTTTTACAGCTAAGTAGTATTCCATTGTGTAAATGTACTACTGCTTTTTTATCTACTCATCTACTGATGGGCACCAGGGCTGCTTCCAAATCTTGGCTATTGTAAGTAATACTGCAATGAATATAGGTGTACATATATTCTTTCAAATCCGTGTTTCGGGTTTCTTCAGTTATAGTCTCAGAATTGGAATCACACAGTCATAATGCAATTCTGTTTATAATTTTTTAGGAAATTCCATACTGTTTTCTACAGTGGCTGCACTAGTCTGCATTCCCACCAACAGTGCACTATGGTTCCCTTTCCTCCACATCCTCACCACCACTTGTCATTTGTGGATTTATTGATGATAGCCATTCTGACAGGTGTGAAGTGATACATCATACTGTGGTTTAAATTTGCATTTCTGATGACTAGTGACATTGAGCATCTTTTCATATGTCTATTGGCCATCTGTATGTCCTCTTTAGAAAAGTTTCTATTCAGGTCTGTTACTCACTTTTTCAGTTGGGTTGGTTGGGTTTTTTTGGTGTTGAGTTGTATAAGTTCTTTATAAATTCTGGGTACTAACTCGTTATCAGATGTCTCATTGATGAATATGTTCTCCCATTCAGTGGGTTGTCTCTTCATTTTGTTGATGGTTCTCTTGGCTGTGCAAACACTTTTTAGTTTGATGTAGTCCCATTTGTTTATTTTTTCTTTTGCTTCCTTGCCTAAGAAGATATATCAGAAAAATATTTGCTATGATAAATGTCAGATATTTTACTGCTGATGTTTTCTTCTAGGATTTTTATGGTTTCAAGTTTTACATTTAAGTCTTCAATCCATTATGAGTTTACTCTTGTGCATGGTGTCAAATGGCGGTCTGGTTTCATTCTTTTTGTACATATCTGTCCAATTTTCCCAACACCATTTATTTTTTCTAATTTTATTTTAATCATTGTTCAAATACAGTTTTCTCCCTTTTACTCCCATTCCAGCACCCCCTCCCAACCCTCCCCACTTCCCTCCCATTACCACCCTCCCCCTAGTTTTTGTCCATGTGGCCTTTAAGATTGTTCCCGTGAACCCTTCCCAATGTCCCCTGAAATTCCCTCTTCTCTCCCCTGTGGTCACTGTCAGCCTGTCCTCTATTTCAGTGTCTTTGGTTATACTTTGCTTGTTTCTTTGTTTTGTTGTTTAGGTTCCTGTTAAAGGTGAGATCATATGGTATTTGTCTTTCACTGTCTGGCTTGTTTCGCTTAGCATAATGCTTTCCAGCTCCATCCAAGCTGTTGCAAAGGGTAGGAGCTCCTTCTTTCTTTCTGCTGCATAGAATTCCATTGTGTAAATGTACCATAGTTTTTTGATCCATTCATTTACTGATGGGCATCTTGGTTGCTTCCAGCATCTAGCTATTGTAAATTGTGCTGCTATGAACATTGGGATGCATAGGTTCTTTTGGACGGTCGTTTTAGTGTTCTTAGGATAGAGTCCCAGCAGCGGAATCACAGGGTCAAAAGGCAGATCCATTTTTAGTTTTCTGAGGAAGTTCCATACTGCTTTCCATACTGGTTGTACCAGTCTGCAGCCCCACCAACAGTGCACTAGGGACCCCTTTTCTCCACAACCTCTCCAACACTTGTTGTTTGTTGCTTTGTTTATGATGGCCATTCTGTCTGGTGTGAAGTGGTATCTCATTGTGGTTTTAATTTGCATCTCTCTGATAGCTAGCGATACTGAACATCGTTTCATGTGTCTTTGGATTTTCTGCATGTCCTCCTTGGAGAAGTGTCTGTTCAAGTCCTTTGCCCATTTTTTAATTGGATTCCTTGTCTTCTTAGAGTGCAGTCATGTAAGTTCTTTATATATTTTAGAGATTAAACCCTTGTCTGAGGTATAATTGGCAAATATTTTTTCCCATACAGTTGGTTCTCTTTTAATTTTGATACTGTTTTCTTTAGCTGTGCAGAAGCTTTTAATTTTGATGAGGTCCCATTTGTTTATTCTTTCCTTTATGTCCCTTGCTCTAGGGGACAAGTCAGTAAAAAAGTTTCTGCGTGAAATATCTGAGATTTTCCTACCTACGTTCTCCTCTAGGACTTTAATGGCGTCACGTTTTATATTTAAGTCTTTTATCCACCTTGAATTTATTTTTGTATATGGTGTAAGTTGGTGCTCAAGTTTCATTTTTTTTTTACGTGGATGTCCAGTTCTCCCAACACCATTTGTTGAAGAGGCTATTTTTACTCCATTTTATGTTGCTGCCTCCTTTGTCAAATATTAATTGACCATAGAGACTTGGGTTTATTTCTGGGCTCTCTGTTCTGTTCCATTGGTCTATGTGCCTGTTTTTATGCCAGTACCAGGCTGTTTTGATTACAGTGGCCTTGTAGTATAGTTTAATGTTGGGTATTGTGATCCCTCCTACTTTACTCTTCTTTCTCAAAATTGCAGCAGCTATTTGGGGTCATTTATGATTCCATATAAATTTTTGAAGTGTTTGTTCTATGTCTGAAATATGCCATTGGTACTTTAATAGGAATTGCATTGAATGTGTAAATTGCTTTGGGTAGTATGGACATTTTGATGATATTAATTCTTCCAATCCATGAACACGGTATATGTTTCCATTTGTTTGTGTCTTCCTTGATTTCTTTCCTGAGTGTTATGTAGTTTTCTGAATACAGGTCTTTTACCTCTTTGGTTAGGTTTATTCCTAGATATTTTATTTTTCTTTTTGCTGTTTCAAGTGGGATTTTTCCCTTGATCTCTGCTTCTGCTGTTTCATTGTTGGTGTACAGAAATGCCTTTGATTTCTGGATATTGATTTTGTATCCCGCTGTTTTGCCAAATTCATTTATTAGGTCCAGCAGTTTTTTGGTGGAGTCTATAGGATTTTCTATGTACACTATCATGTCATCTGCAAACAGTGACAGTTTTTTTCCTCCTTTCTGATCTGGATGCCTTTTATTTCTTTTTCTTGTCTGATTGCTGTGGCTAAAACTTCCAGTACTATATTCAATAGAAGTGGCCAACACCATTTATTGAATAGACTGTCATGACCTCATTGTATGTTCTTGCCTCCTTTGTCAGACATTAATTGACCATATAGGTGTGGGTTTATTTCTGGGCTCTCTACTTTGTTTCATTGATCTACATGTCTGTTTGTATGAATATGGACAAATCTTACAAATTTAAGATTGAGTGAAGAAGCAAAACACAAAAGACCACACACCATGCAATTCTATTTATATAATACAGAAAAACAAGAAACACTCACTTACACTGTTAAGTCAGGGTGGTGGTTTTTCTCAGAAGCTTGGGGAAAATAGTGACTAGATCAAGCACCAGGAAGGCTTCTCTGTTTCTCTATGTAATATATTTTATTTTGTCTATTCTATGTAATTTTGTTATTTAGGAAGGTTTATATTTTTTATGTGGTTACCTTTATAACTCTACCACTTTAATGCCATCAGTCCCCTGGGTTTAACAATTAGAGACATCAGCAGGAAGTCAGTCACTCAGCAGAGGGAGAAAACCAGAAGCCAGATTCCAGTGAGGAGGAAAGGAAGAGACAAGAGGAGTTTAAATAAAAGAAAAGAATTTTTGGACAGCAGTTAAACAGACATACACAAACAGGTTATAGAGAGAGAGAGAGGAGTTTTTTTTTTTAGCAGACAAGAAATCTATACATGTTCATATACATATATTGCTAAGAGAAAGGAGTTCTGAGAGAAAGAAAAAGCTAAAGATTTTAAAAAACAGTCAAGAAAGCAAGACCCCCAGATGGGAGATGGGGAAGGATAGAGTTGGGAGTCCAGGTGGAGACACTTCATCCTTTCAGCCCAGGGAAACATGAAAAGTACAGTGAGAATGAAAAAGTGGTCACTTGTGGGGAGTAAAAAACCTGATGCTCTCAGTATTCTCCATGAAGGCAATGCCCATGTCATCTGTTCAGAATGGGGAGTGAAGGAAGAAGTTAGGGGCTGGATCAGGCCATAGGAAAAGTGAAGAGCAGGTATGGAGAGGAGGCCCACAGCACACATTCAGGCCAGAGAGGCACACTGGGGGCCCAGCTGAAGCTAGAGTAGGGCTCTGGGGTTCTCCTCCAGGAGCCTCAGACCCCACAGGCAGTATTTGGAAAGATGACTGAAGACTTGCATCAGGGGCAGGACTTTACAACAGAGCAAAAGGGAAATCAGGGGCTCATGACTGAGACCCTAGTTCACCCTCTTCACAGTACTTTTTCAGATCTAAAACTACCCATGCTACATATGCATTTGTTTTTTCTGTCTCTCACCCAAATGTGAGATCCCTGAGGCAGGGATTTTATCCATCACTAGGAACAGGACCTAGCCATTAATATCTGGCAGGATGGCAGAGTCCAGCTGGCACAAGAAAGCAGAGGCCAGGAGGGGTTGAGGGATCCAGAGGAATGGGAAGATTGAGAGGTGGGGAGTCAAGGAGCAGAGGTGGTGGGAGAAGGGCAGGCAGAACTGTGGGGATCAAGAGAGTATTAAAGGCAGAGTTCAGAGAAGGGCACACTGATAGAAAGGTTTTGTCTTCACTGTTCAAATGGTACTCAATAGGCTACATAATCTAGCAATGAGGAGAGACAAAGTCTGGCCATGGTTGCTGACTTAGGCTGGCTCCTCAGAGTATAGGAGGAGAAGAAATAGTCACTGGAGGAGCCAGGGCCCTGGGAGAGGCTGTGCCCACAGAGCCATCTGCTTTCATTAAGCAAGGACCACTGAGAGCACTGTGTGCATATGAGAGTATGAGGGAGATGATGGCCATTGACAAATGTCCCCAGTGTGCCCTGACATTGCCCTCTCTTCATAACAATCCACGAGTCTGCTACACCCACAAAAAGGTAC
Source organism: Phyllostomus discolor (assembly GCF_004126475.2). Classification (NCBI taxonomy): domain Eukaryota; kingdom Metazoa; phylum Chordata; class Mammalia; order Chiroptera; family Phyllostomidae; genus Phyllostomus; species Phyllostomus discolor. The sequence goes on along the minus strand of NC_040909.2, from coordinate 32,842,167 downwards.
ATATGACTCCTATCTCCCTAGGCCTACATATAGTCAAACACACACACACACACACACACACACACACACACACACCCTGACATTGTTAGAGGATACTCTCTGTATTCTCCTTTCCCTAGGAAGACAAAATGTCTTCTAAGTGTAAGGCTCCAAACAAAGGTACCTAACAAAGGGTCACCCTCGCCCAATTCCAGACTCTAGGGATATGGCCCCTTCTCTGTGTGCCTCAGAGTGCCATCAAAAGACCCCTGAGCTCTGCTGGACCAACTGGTCCTTCTCCCTCCAGCCCTCAAGTCCATCTGAGTCAATAGATGGCTACAACTGGGTGGCTACAACCACCAGCTCTTCCCAAAACACACTACTCAGTAGTTCCTGGTCTGGGTCTACCCCATGTTCTGCCTTTATTGCTGGATGTTAAGGCCTGTGGATTCAGCATTTCCTCACTAGGCCAAAGCACAATGACCATGGACATGGCTGAGCTAACACAGACAAGGCAAAAAGACACAGCACTTACAGAGTGTATGATGTCCACCATGTCGTAGGCTTTGGTAGATTCCAAAGGGACAATTGTGTCAAGTTCAGGAACCAGACGGTCACTTTGGATAGGAAAAGAAGCAGATATAATCAACACTGAAGAGTCAGTTGCTTTCTGTGGGTGGGGGATGGGAGCGGAAAGGAGGGCTGGATGATGTGTACTTACTGGGCTTTCAAAGTAGTTCCCAAAGATGTATTCCTTTGTTACCACCATATTAAACCTATGCTTGCTATTAATCTAAAAGATCTTTCTGTTTTAACTTAGAAGGAAAAAAATGGGCTTATTTCCCTGAATGTGATTCCTTCATTTATCCTCTCTGAATAACTCCTACATCCTAGGTACTGTGTGGGGCACTAAAGGACATTGTAGTGAACACCGGTCCCAGTTTAACTTCCTGAAACCTTAAAAATAAAAGAATGAGGACTTGGAAATGCAAAGTCCGAGTTCTGCTGAAATTACTGTGTATGTACATTCTACTGGAAGGCAAATCTGCAAGAGTTCCTTTAAAGAGAAAAGCTGCTAGCCTCCTGGCATGATGAGTGCCATCAAAAGGCTCCTCGCTCTCTGCTTCCTCCAGCATCTATGTGACTGAGCAAGGAGCCCGAACTAGGGCCCACTCCCATGCCACAGGACTCAGTAACATGCTCCTCTCCAACAAGCTCTCATCCCTTCCTGTCCTACATGGGCAGGAAGGGGGTGTTCTGACCCTGACATATACATTTGCAATGAGGTTTGGCCTTGGTCAAGCCCCACGCCCAATCAAGCCCAACTTCCCAGAGAGTTCTGCACTGGGGTATTGAGTATATCCCCACCAGATAATAAATCCCCCTTACTTTTCATTTGTTCCTTATGCATATGCACATAGCTTTCCTAGGACACTAAGAAGAGGAACAGCTGGGCCAAAGCAGGTTATTTGGACATTTCTGGACCCCTGGGCCATAACACCTTTAAATGCTGTCCTAAACTTTGCAGGAACCCCAAATAGTAAATATTCTCAGAAAAGGAGGCTGTGCCCACTGCTTCTGGCCCTTGGGACTACCCTCCCTTTCACGACTACACACAGTGGGCCACTGAATGTGTCCCCTAAGGAATGGAGCGGGGGCTGACAGGGTAGGGCCCTGGGGACATGACACTCCAGAGCATGCCTGGCCCAGTCAGGGACCTACAGGTGAAAGCCCAGGTCCACCCAAGAGAGCAGTGTCTGAAAATCGCTTCTTTCTGAGAAATACAATTCCAAATCCCTCTGCAGAAGAAAGTCCAGACCAGGTGAGTGCTTCAAAATCAGAGAAGAAACAAACTGGAGAAGAAAGCAGCCAGAGGCCCAGAGCAATAGGTTCCGATCTGGGCCTCCGATTTACCCTCCCACATCAGGCTGTGGTCCCAATAGCAAGAAGGAAAGAAGGTTTCACTAAGTGGCCAGCAATACACCCTTCTCCATTACTGCCTCAGCTTCTGGCCACAAGCATAAGAACACTTCCTAAAAGGCCTGCTGTCTCCACCATTTGCAGTTACTTCACATCAAGACACACACAAAAAAACTTTCATCTGTAATTCTGGACAATCAAGAACTCTTAGAAATCAAATTTTCTGGCCACTCTTTATTCCCAAGCTACCTATGAGATATTACAGAGGAAAAAAGTAAATAAAAGTAAAATCTTTCTTCGCTCCTATCCAGACATGCCACTGCCAGGCCCACACCTAGGCCAACTGCACTCCATAACCTGACCCAGGCTGCCCAACGAGGAAGACCCTGAACCTCCAGCTAGGGCAGAGGGGTCAGACACGAGTAAGCCAGCTTGCAAAATGGGACAAGGTGCTCCAGCCTGCAACTCACCTGGGATCATGGCACTCGCGGATGGGAGCCGGGTCCTGACTGCTGAGGGGTAGGTAATTGAAGAACTCCCGGAGATTACACAAGGCATCCACATCATTTTCAAAAGCTCTGTGGGCAACACCTGAGAAAACAGGAAGGATATAATGTGCCAGGGTGCCTGTTAGCCACAGAATACTGCCTTGTGCCTGCCCCTTCTGGAGCATGCATGTAGCAGACTGCCTATAGCTCTGTCCTCCCCACACTCTGCTGAGGATGACGGGTACCACATACCTTCAGGCTGACCTTCAGTTCATGCAGTCCATTCCCTCTGCTATGTACCTCTGCAAAGATCACTGCTTTCTTTATTCAGGTCTTTGCTCTAATGTCACCTACTCAGAGAAGCTTTCCCTGATACCTCTCTAAAACACACTCTTCCCCACCAGTGCCCTTACTTTCCATCCCTGTAGTGTGTGGGGGTTCTCTTCACACTTTTCCCTGCCTCACCTGTTCCCTTCCTTGTATACTGCCTGACATCTCCCCTAGAATATCAGCTGCAGCGGGGTAGAGACCAGGCCTGTCTTACCCCTGTAGTTCCACATCAAGAGTAATGCCTGGTTACATGTGAATTATCTCTCAACAAAGCTGGGAAATAAAAAATGAAAGAATAATGGATGGCATATAATGTCATGGTACTCAGCAATGGTAGAAGGAGTGGAAGAAAGGAGGGGGACCACCTGGCCCTAGTGAGGATTCAAGCCATCATTCCTCAAGAATAGTCTGAAATCACACAACAGCCAAATAAGGCCATAGACAGGAGAGAGGAAGTAGGGCCAGAAGCTCTTTCTCAGTTCACCCCACCAGTCTCCCTGCTTCCACTGTTGCCTCTAGTCTCTCCTCCACATGACAGCCAAAGTTAGCTTTTTAAGTCAGATCATGTCATCTCTGCTCCAGTCACCCCAGCCCCTGCCATTCATTAGGCATTCTGGCCACTCTCCTTCCTCAGGGACCTTGCAGGTGTGGCTCAGTGGCTTGGGCATCATCCTATAAATCAAAGGGTCCACAGTTCTATTCCTGGTCAGGGCACATGTCTTGGTCACAGGCCAGGTCCCCAGGTGGGGGCGTGAGAGAGGCAACTGATGGATGATTTTCTCACACATCAATGTTTCTCTCCCTCTCTTTCTTTCTCCCTTCCCCTCTCTCGAAAAATAAATAAATAAAATCTTTAAAAAATACCTGTTTCACTGGTACCCTCTTAATGAGGTCTGCTCTCATCACCCAACTGAAAACTGCAACAATCCCAACCCCCTTCAGTCTATTCTACTGATTCCACAGTACATATTACCTTATTTTATTAAGCTCATTGTTTACTGTCTGTCTTCTCTGCTGGAATATAAACCCCATATAGGCAGGGATCTTTTTGTTTCTTTCACAAATGTATTCCTAGCAAGTAGAACAATGCTCGACACACAGGCATTAAATAACTACAGGGGTGGGCAAAAGTAGGTTTACAGTGGTGAGTACACAAAAAGTTTATTCCTGTATCATTAATTATTGGATTATTTTTTCATATGAACTATAAACCTAGTTTTGCCCACCCTGTATTTGGTGATGAATAAAAAGTATGTTCAACATGACAAAATTCTTTCATTCAAGATTTATAAATCGGCACAGTCACTTTGGAGGACAGCACGGCAGTTCCTAAAAAAGTTAGACAGAGTTACCATTTGACCCAAAAATTCCACTTCTAGGTACACACCCAAGAGAAACGAAAACATGTCCACACAAAAACTTGTACTTGGATGTTTATAGAGGCACATTCAGGAAAGCCAAAAAAGTGGAAACAATCCAAATGTTTGACTGATCAATGTATAAACAAAATGTGGTACATCCATACATTGAAATATTATTCAATCAAAAGGAATGAATTACTGATTCGTGCTACAATATGGTTAAGTATATATTATTATGCTAAGTATAATAAATCTGTTGCAAAACACCACATATTGTATGATTTCATTTATGTCCATTACATATATATTCAGAATAGACAAATCCATAAAAAGGGAAAGTAGATTAGTGACTGCCTAGAGCCAGAGTATTTGGAAGGAAAGGAGGAGCAAACAGGCAGAGAGTTTCTTTCTGGGGTGAAGAAAATATTCTAAAATTGACTGTGGCAATAATGGAACGACCTGTGAACATACTAAAACCACTGACTTGTATATCTGAAATGGGTATTTCACATGTATGGTATGTGAACTATATCTCAATAAAGCTGTTACCAAAAGTGTGTGTGTGTGTGTGTGTGTGTGTGTGTCAGGGGGCATGTGCACATGTGCATAGCCTCTTCTGGATCTCTCTCTGGGGATACAGAGCTAAGTACCTCATACATGGCCCATCGAAGAGCCTCGGGCCCATGAAGAACACCAAATGCTGCCTTAAAACTAAAACTATGCTGCAGAAGGAAATTTAATGACACAGGCAAATACTCATCATTTTAAGCTGCCGAGAGAAAAAAAACAGGCTACAAAAGAGAATTGTGCACCTATGTTTGAGTATGTATATGTATATACACAACCAGCTGCATGAAAAAACTGCAAGGGTGTAACCAAAAAAAGTTGTGGTGATTATCTATGAATGATGGAATTCCTAGTGGTTTTTATTCCTGTGTTTTCTAAATTGTCTACCACAAACATGTAATATTATTGAAATCAGGAAAAATAGATATTTCATCAAATCTAAGATGCAATCAAGACTCAATATGATTTTATGTCCCAATAAGAAATAAAAACTCCTGCCAATTAAGCCATGAGACAGGAGAACATGACAAACTGTGGGGGAATCAACAATGAGAAACATTCTGATACTAAGTGTGTCCTAGGGACAGAGCTGAATGCAGCTGATGGAAAAGGGAAAAGAATGTCTCAAGGCTGATGCCAACCTGATACTGGGGAGGAAACATTTTTGTGGGTGGGGGCATCAAGAGCTCTCACTTTTTGTTTTGTTTTTTTTAACCCTCACCCAAGGATATGTTTACTGATTTTAGAGAGAAAGGGAGGAAGAGAGAGAAAAAAAGACAGAGAGAAAGAAATGTCAATGTCAGAGAGAAACATCAATGTGTTATCCCCCCATGCGCATCGTGACTGGGGATAAAACCCATAATCTAGGTATGTGGCCTGACCAGGAATTGAACTCACAACCTTTTAGTGTATGAGATGACATTCCAACCAAAGGAGACACCCTAGAGAACACCTACTACATCAGACAACTCTACCAAGCCTGGGAGACATGGCAGCTCTATCTAAAACATAGAAACAAACACAGGGAAGCTGCCTAATGAGGAGACATAGAAACACATCCCAAATGAAAAGCAAGAACAAAATCTAGAGAAAGAACTAAACAAAACAGAGTTAACCAATTTACTAGATGCAGAGTTCAAAACACTGGTTATAAGGATGCTCAATGAACTTAGAAGAAGAGTAGATAAACTTAGTGAGAACTTCAGCAAAGAGATAAAATGAAAGTAGAAAGCACAAAAAAAGAACAAGTCAGAAATGAAGAATATATTAACTGTAATGAAGAATACATTACAGGGAATCAACAGTGTAGTAGATGAAGTAAAGGATCAAGTCAGAAATTTGGAAGATAAGGAAGAAGAAAACACCCAATCAGAACAGCAAAAAAAAGAATCCAAAAAATGAGGATAGTATATGGAGCCTCTAGCACAACTGCAAGCATATCAACATTCATATCAAGTGGGTGCCAGGAGAAGATAGCAAGGAATTGAAAACCTATGGTAGAAAATAATGACAGAAACTTCCCTGACCAGGTGAAGGAAATAGATATACAACTCCAGGAAACACAGAGTCCCAAACACGATGAATACAAAGAGACCCACACCAATACACATCATAATCGAAATGTTAAAGACAATGAGAAAATCTTAAAAGCAGTAAGAGAAAAAGAGTTTAGTTACCTATAAGGGAGCTCCTGTAAGACTGTCAGCTAATTTCTCAATAGAAACTTTGCAGGCCACAAGAGACTGGCAAAAAATATTCAAAGTCATGAAAAGCAAGGACCTATAACCAAGATTACTCTACCCAACAAAGCTGTCATTTAGACTAAAGGACATATAAAGAGCTTCCCAGACAATAAAAAGCTGAAGGAGTTCATCAGCACCAAACCAGTATTATATGAAAAGTTAAAGGGGTCTTCTTTAAGAAGAAAAAATACATATAAAAATATTAATAATCAAATGGCAATAAATACATATCTATCAACAGTTGAATCTAAAAAGCAAAACAAACAAGTGGAACAGATTCATGGATACAGAGAACATTTTGATGATTGCCAGACAGGGGTGTTGGGGAGGTTGAGGGGATGGGCGGAAAAGGTGAAAGAATGAAGAAATACAAATTGGTTGTTACAGAATAGTCAGGGGACTATAAAGTACAGCATAGAGAACATAGTCACCAGTATCGTGGTAACTATGCAGGGCAAGGGTGTCAAACTCTTTTTCACTGGGGGCTGCATCAGCCTAGCGGTCGCTTTCAAAGGGCCGAATGTAATTTTAGGACTGTATAAATGTAACTATTCCTTAACCAGGGGCAAGGAGCTAGGCATTGCCACTGGGTAGAAACAAGGTGCTGGGCCAGAAAAAACATGGTGGAGGGCCAGATTCGGTCTGTGGGCCTTGTCTTTGCCACCTGTGATGTAGGGTATCACATGGGTACTAGATCACTTAGTAAGTTATGTTGTGTCTGATCACTGGGTTGTACATCTCAAGCTAATATAATATTGTATGTCAACTGCAATTGAAAAATAAAAATTAAGCCCTGGCTGGCGTAGCTCAGTGGATTGAGCACAGGCTGGGAACCAAAGTGTCCCAGGTTCGATTCCTAGCCAGGGTACATTCCTGGGCTGCAGGCCATAACCCCCAGCAACATTGATGTTTCTCTCTCTCTCTCTCTATCTCCCTCCCTTCCCTCTCTAAAAAATAAATAAATAAAATCTTAAAAAAAAAATTTAGATTAGTTTAAAAAAAAAAGAAAAAGAAAAATTATTTAAAGTGAAAAATAAAATCTAAGACTTCACTAATAATAAGACACAGGTCTATAATATGCACACTAAGAAAGAAATGATGACCCAGTGAGTTAACCACAGTACGATGCAGTGTATAAATCAGTCATACCAGTCTCACATTGCTTTGAAATCTTTCAAAAAGGCAATTACTCCTATCTTCGGTTATACTGCTTGTTGTGTGGTAGACAATTCTTTTACAACTTGGTTTCTTTTTCCAAGAAAATGTGGAATTCCAATCATTACTCCAACAACAGATATCCTCACTAATATCAGATTCATGCCCTGCTCCCAATTTCATACCTCTCAGTATAAACAGTAACTTTTTGTTTTGATGCCAAAGTACCACACAATCTTCATACATTTTAAACTCAGCATGTGTGACAAATATTACCTAAGAGGTAAAAAGCTATGACCAAGTTCATGAGTCATGAACTTGGCCATGATCATCGCATTACAACTATACCTGGCCAATGGTGATTTATAAAATGCCACCTACTCTAAGACACACCCCAACTTTGGAGTAAAAGAAAGTCATAATAAGATAAAAAACTTTTTAAAAAATTCAATTGTATATATGTAAGTCATACCTCTTGTAACACCACTTGGGTTAGCTTTAAAATTTTTAATATTAATATTAAAGCATTAGTACTATTTTAACAAATTTAATACTAAATCCATTTTTATTACTATATCTATAGTCAATATACCATACTACGGTCTTTTCAAATAAATTCTGCAAAAATTGATATCTGTAAAAGACTGTCAACATTCTCTGTGGCAATGCCCTCTTTTCAGTGTTTAAAAATAGTAAGGTGAGTCTTGAGGCCTCTAACCTGACATGGTGGTATGGGTCCTGGCACCACCAAGCTCCTCCTGGGTAACATCCTCATTGGTGACAGACTTTACAACATCAGGGCCAGTGATGAACAGGTAGGAGGTATCCTGAAATCAGAGAATTCCGGAGGATCAATTTCAGAGCAGCAAAGCTAGATGGACTTTTAGGGTTCACACAGCTGAAAAGACAAAAACAGAAATGGTAGTGACACAAAGCAGAATCAGGGTAGCATGCAGCTCAAAGATGCCTATCCAAACTAAAGACCCAAGTTTTCCCTGCCTATTTAAAAACAAAACAAAACAAACAAAAAAAAAAAAGACTTCAGCCCTGGTTGGTGTGGCTCAGTGGATTGAGTGCCAGCCTGCAAACCAAAGGGTTACCAGTTCAGTTCCCAGTCAAAGCATATGCCTGAGTTGCAGGCCAGGTCCTCAGTACGAGGTGCACAGGAGGCAACCACAAATTGATGTTTCTCTCCTTCTCTTTCTTTCTCCCTTCCCCCTATCTAAAAATCAATCAACCAATCTTTAAAAAAATTAAAATAAAATAAAATAAAATAAAGATAAAACAATCTTCGTTACATGGTTCTATCTCATGAAAATGACTTGTAGTGTGGCTAACATTTCTGGTTCATTCATCTGTAGAACACCCTACAGGTGGCCCTTATTCTTAACTTGCAGTACATCAAGCCTTTTTCTAAGCACTTCTTAAAAATGTGTCATTAAAGCCTAAGTATTATTATCCCCCTCCCACCACCACCACCATTAACAGATGAGGAAACAGAGGCACTGTGATGGTATGCAGTTTGGCTAAAATAAACCAGCTACCTTAAGTAAAGCAAATTGGAGATGATGATAATCAATAGTGTTTTCAAAGGGGGTGACAGGCTTTTTCTAAATTATTTTTTAAAGATTTTATTTCTGCCCTGGCTGGTGTAACTCAGTGGATTGAGCATGGGCTGTGAACCAAAGTGTCGCAGATTCAATTCCCAGTCAGATTACATGCCTGGGTTGCGGGCCATGTCCCCCAGCAACCGCACATTGATGTTTCTCTCTCTCTCTCTTTCTCCCTCCCTTCCCTCTCTAAAAAATAAATAAATAAAATCTTTTAAAAAAACTGGATTAAAAAAAAGTTTTAAGAAAATAAAAAAATAAAAGATTTTATTTCTTTATTTTTAGTGAGAGGGGAAGGGAGAAAGAAAGAGAGGGGGAGAAACATTGATGTATGAGAGAAACACAGACCAGTTGCCTCTCACACGCCCCCCAACCAAGGAATCATCCTGCAACTCAAATACGTGTCCTAACCGGGAATCAAACTGGAGACCTTTTGCTTTGCAGGACAATGCTCAACCAACAAAGGTTAGAGTCAGAGGGTGATAGGCTTTTAATTTTAGTTTCTAATTTAAAGATAATAAGGGCATATGGTAAAAAAAAAAATTAAACCAAAGAACAGAAGATACAGTGGAAAGTAAATCTACATCCCAGCCCTTATTTGCAGGCTTCCAATTTCCCCACCCAAAGGCAACCACAGTCAGTGTCTCTCTCCTTACAAAGAGATCCATGCATACAGGGTCCAGCAGAAGCAAGGCATGCTTGAGTGTGGTTGGTAGGGTAATAATATGGGTACAGTAATTTAGACTTTTAATTTGAACACTTCACCTAAAATGTCATAATGGTATGCTCAAGTGTGATATTGTTATGTTACAGAATTACATGGCTATGATTTTGTAATAAAGAAAGGGCATTATTTGTATCAACTCTGTATATGAGTGTCAAAATATACATAAACTAAAACTATACATATATATGTATATTTTGCGTTCTTATGTTCTTTCCAGCAGTGTCCTATACACACTGTTCTGAAACTTTTTGAAGATCATTCCATACCAGTACAGGATAATTTATTTAACTCTGATTCATGACAATATGTGTCATTACAAAGCAAGAAAGAATGTTCTTTTCAACAAGGAGGCTCTAGGCCAACTAGGAAAATATCTGAAACAAATAAACAAAGAAGAAAATTAGCCTCTATTTCATATTATGAGTAAAAATCAATTCCAACTGAATTATAGGTGTAAATGTGAAAAGCAAAATAATTAAGTTTCTAGAACATAAAACAGTCTTGGTGAATTTGAGGTAGGAAAAAGTTCTTCAAGAATTAAAACACACTACCCATAAAGTACACATTTGACATTCCTTCTCAAAAAAGCACAGAAGCCAGCTTAAAGGGACTCCCACTGGCTAAGTGAAGGGCAATCTGAGCACCCAAATAATGATCATAATGGATTATAAACCACTGAGTAAACTAGTAAATCCAGGAACCCATAATAATAATAAGTCCATGAAATAAACAAATGTCCAAGAAAGCAGAGTTCTTCCTTAGAGTATAATGCCAACTGATAACGAAGCAAATGGCAGAGTATAGGGAAAATAACAATTTTCTAAAGATTGGTTTAGACAAGAATCTAAAAATCAATAATCAATCAATAAAAGCTAATCAATAAAAGCTAAATCAAGGAAAAAAGGTATAATGCAGAGCAGCATACTGCATGGTCTCAAAGTATCTCCCCAATGAGTATTTATCAGCTGCAAAAAGAAAAACAATAGTTATAGAGTGGAGAAACCAGACAATATCTTGAACAATGAAGAAATTAATATCACTAAGGAGGGGGTAAGTAGATATCACTTGACTCTAGGTGTGACAATCTAAAGAGGATACAATATCATTTATGCAGTAGACAGGTTCAGATACCTAATCTGAATCTAGTCAGGAGGAGACATCAGATAAACTCAAACTGAGGAACAATCTATAAAATAATTTGTTGCATAGTCTTCAAAAATGTTAACATCATGACAAAGAAAGGCATCCAAACAGAAAAAGAGAAAGTAAAATTATCTGTTTGCAGATGACATCTTTTATTTAGAAAGCTTTAATGATTCCACAAAAAAAGTTTGAACTACTAAACAAAGTAAGCAAAGTTACAGGACACAAAAATGAACATCAGTTACATTTATAAACATTAATAACAAACAATCTGAAAAGAAAATATAAAAACAATTTCATTCCCAATAGCTTCTAAAAGAATAAAATACTTACGAATAAATTAACCAATAAGGCAAAAGACTTGTACACTGAAAATTATAAAACATAGCTGAAGGAAATTTTAAAAGACATAAATGGAAAGACTAAATACTGTTAAGATTTCAACAACACTATAAAAAGCAATATATAGATTACATGCCACCCCTATCAAAATCCCAGTAACATTTTTTGCAGAAATAAAGAAATCCATCCTAGAATTGATGCAGAATCTCAAAGGACTCTGGATAGTCAAAACAATCTTGAAAAAGAACAAAGTTGGAGATCTCATTCTTCCTGATGTAAAAACCTACTACAAAGCTACAGAAATCAAAACAATGTGGTACTGGCAAAAAGACAGAAATATAAACCAGTGGAACAGAACAGAGAGCCCAGAAATAAACCCTTATATTTTGGTCAAATGATTTTCGACAATGATACCTAGACCATTCAATGGCAGAAAGGGGAACCTTTTACAACAAATGGTGCTGGGGAAACTGGACATCTACATGCAAAACAAAGCTGGACTTTACATTACACCACATACAAAATTTAACTCAAAATGAATCACAAGCCTAAACATGTTGTACACCTTAAATTTACACAATGATATCTGTCAATTACATCAAAATAAGCTGGAAAAAATTAAAAATAAATAAGAAAAAGCAGTTTAAAGTGAAATGACAATGAAAACCAAGACAGTATGGCCAGAAATATGGAAGGAAATGCCAGAGTGTGGCATCATGGAAGCCAAAGGAAAAGAATATGGCTAAAAATTGAGGAAAATGAAAGTTAAAAAGCATTTATAGTGACACGGAAGTCACTGATGACCTTAGAACAACAGGTTTAATGGACTGAGGGGATAGAAAGGTAACTGAAATATGTTAATGAGAGGATGGGAAGACAGAAATAGGATGTTAGCTACAGTGAGATGCAGACTAAGGGAAGGCTTTTGTCTTTGTTCTGAAAATAGGAAAGGCCTGAACATGAGTAAGTTCTGATGGGAGGATCTAAAACCAAGGGAGAGACTGAAGGTAGTTCATAAGAGAAAAGAGAACTGACAGGATAAGGCCACTGAAAAGGTGAAAGAGTTGTGAGCAGTAATGTACATGTATGTGGAAAGTGGGAAAAATACGGGTCTTAGCCAGAGGAATGGATACCACCCCTCCGTTCCTACCAGGGAGGAAGGAGAAGAGGACTGGGGTAGCACAAGGTAACTGCAACATACAGATTAGTGGGCAAAGCTCAGGGAGTTCTGCTTTGTTTAGGAAGAGATGTGGTCATCTTAACTTTTAAAACCCACCTCTATTGCTGAATATTTAGGTTGCTTTCAATCTGTCACTAAAAAAAGATGACTTAGATCAAAGGGTGAACACTTTTCTAAACCTTTGAAGTCCTACTGCTAAGCTTTCCTTGAGAAAAATGGGTTTCCTATTTATACTATCCCTATTTACACTGTCCTCCTCATTTTGAATGACTATCTCCTCCTCCACTCTCCAGTCTTCCTGTCTTGGCATTTACTGCTTATTATTGTTAAAAATATTTTAAGGTAAAAAGACTGATTTTTTTAATGATGTTAGGTTAAGGGTAATTACCCATGTGTAAATTCAAGTGAGCTTCATTTAAAAATCATTTTAAAACATCATTCCATCAAATCATGTCATAAAGATATGCACCTTTCAAAATGAAGTTGGGGATCAGATTTAGCATTACCATTATACACAAAATGTAATAAAATGGCAAAAAGCCAAAGGAATAAAGGTGGAACATAAGAATGACTTCCCAATAAAGAAGATTATAGAAAAGCCTTCCATGAGAAACTTTCTGAATAGGAGTCAGTAAACAATTATCTGTCTGGGCACAGGACAGGATCCTTTGATTACCTGAAAATCATTTGCAATTCAAATCAACAGGTAAAATCACCCACCAATGAAGTACACAAGTGCATTCTGCCACTGAACACCCACAAGCTACAGGGTTCGTGCCAAACCCTTTTCTCCACTAAGACCTTATCATCGCTAAGCTGAAAGCCAATGAGAATGCAGATAACAACCCAGATCTGGGTCAGGAATTATTTTTATTTCAGGTGAGGTACTGCACAACTCTCAAAGGGCAGGAGAAACAGGTCTTTCTTTCTTACCTTTACCATGAACGTGAAGTCTGTTAGGGCTGGGGAGTAGACAGCCCCACCAGCACATGGGCCCATGATCAGAGAAATCTGAGGGATGACTCCGGATGCCATGACATTCCTCTGCCGAAAGAGAAAGGTAAAGGTATCTGGTTACAGAGTGTCTGAGGCATTATTTGCAGAAAGATAAAGGCAATAATAAAATTACACCTGGCTTTTTTTTTTTTTCACAGAAATTCTACCCTAGAGGCAGGAGACCTTCCAAAACTATACACGCAATTTGTTCCCATAACAAGTGGGCTGATTGGCATATTAGTTTCTGGGGCAAATACCCTCTTTCCCCTCCCTTGGCAGCAGTTCCCCAAAAGTTCTACCAGGACTTTTCTATATGAGCTCATATAGAACTCCACAACTCTCACCCCAGCTCCAAGCACACCTGAGGCCCAGCACCCCTGTCTCCACAAAGCTGTCTAGAAGAATGAATGAAAACCTTCATCAGAACATACAGGAACACCACTTATCCCAGAGCCATTACCTCTGTTTGGAATTCTTTGACAACCTCCACATAGAGTACCAGTAGCGACAAGGCAAGGCTAAGAGGCAGATGCTACTTCACTCCAAGTCTTCAAGGTCTGCCCACCCCCAGACAGAGCCTATAGGGAAGATGTAGGTAGTAGGAGCCAGAAAGGCTCCATGAAGACAAAGGTGTTGTGAAGGGCCAAGCCTCAGTCCACCTCCTAGGAAAGATAAGACCGGGGCTGGAGGGCCCAGGCAAGATAAGGGCCCACTGATCCTTGCCCAATGCTCAACTTCTTTCTTTCCCTTGTGTCCCATCAGCTTAAAAGAAGAAAATCCACTTTTATCACTGCCTTGGCTCTAACACCAATTTCTGTAAGTCATAGGACATAGCTCAGAACAGTACAAAAGGGCATCTATCTGTAAAAAGAGGATTCAGGGAAGATGGTGGAGTCGGAAGCACCAGGAATCTGTCTACCCACTAAGAAAACAACTGTGCTGGTATAATTTGTCTGACACAACTTTTGGGAACTTTGGACTCTATTGAAGGCTTGCAACTTCCAGGGGGAAATCCGGAGGGTAAATTGTAGTTAACTTCTACCAATTTCAGCTCTTAAGCACATAGTAGCTACCCATCTTGCACCCCAGCCATAGGCAGGGAGCACCTTACACAGAGCTTTCAAAGCCAAAGTAGGGCCTTGACTAGTGTGGCCCAGGGGGCTGAGCACCAGCCTGCAAACTGAAAAGTCACCAGTTCAGTTCCCAGTCAGGGCACATGCCTAGGTTGCAAGCTGGATCCCCAGTTTGGGGTATATGTGAGGCAGTTGATTGATGTTTTTCTCCCTCTTTCTCCTTCCCTTTCCCTGCCTAAAAAATAAATAAAATAAATAAAATTTAAAAAATTTTAAAAGCCTGAGTAAGTAAATAGGACTCTGTCCTGAATACAGCAGGAATCTGTGTTCCGATCCTCGATTTCTGATTCTAATCTCAGAGGTGCAGAGAGGTGGGTGGCCATTGTTATACCTCCCATTGTTGTTGCAAGCCTGTCCTCCTCCAGCTCAAGATCACCAATCATTATGGAAATGCAAATTAAAACTGAAATGAGATACCACATCATATGCATCAGGATCACTACTATAAAAAAAAAACAAAAAAAAAACAGAAAACAAGTAGTGTTGGTGAGGACGCACAGAAATTGGAACCCATTGTTGGTGTGAATATAAAATGGCACAACTGCTATAGAAAACAGTATGAAGGTTCTTCAAGAATTTTAAAATAGAACTGTCATATGATCCAGAAGATTCCATTGCTAGGGATATAGCAAAAGAATGTAAAGCAGAGCCTCAAAGAGCTATTTGTACACTCATGTTCATAGCAGCACTACAATTCACAGTAGCTAAAATGTGGAAACAACTCAAATGCCCATCAACAGATAAATGGATAAATGAAATGTAATATGTGCACATAATGGAACATTTTTCAGCCTTATAAAGGAAGGATATCTACTACATGCTACAACATGGATGAACCTTGAAGACATGCTAAATGTAAAAAGAGAAACATGGCCCTGGCTGGTGTAGCTCAGTGGATTGAGCATGGGCTGGGAACCAAAGTGTAGCAGGTTCGATTCCCAGTCAGGGCACATGCCTGGGTTGCTGGCCATGGCCCCTAGCAACCGCACATTGTTTCTCTCCCTCTCCCTCTCTCTCTCTCTCCCCCGCTCCTTTCCCTCTCTAAAAATGGATGAATAAAATCTTAGAAAAAAGAGAGAGAGAGAAACACTGTATATGAAGTGCTTAGTCAAAATCTTTGAGACAGAAAGTAGACTGGTGCTTGCTGTGGGTTGGGGGGAGGGGATAATGGGAAGTAATTAAGGAATATAGAGTTTGTTTGTACAATGAAAAGATTATGTAGATGGACATTGGTAATGGCTGCACAATATTATGAAAGTTTTTAATACCACTAAACTGCACATTTAAAAGTGCATAATTGCTTGCTAAATTGTATATTATATGTATTTTACCACAATAAAGAAAAGTTAGATATGTTCACTGTGGCATTATTTACAATACCCAAGATCTGGAAGCAGCCCAAGTGCCCATTAGTAGATGAGTGGACAAAAAAACTGTGGTACATTTATACAATAGAATACTACACAGCTGTAAAAAAAGAAGAAGAAGAAGAAGAAGAAGAAGGAAATCTTATCTTTTGCAAGAGCATAGGTAGGCCAGGAGAGTATTATGCTAAGTGAAATAAGCCACTCAGAGAAAGACAAATACCACACAATTTCACTTATATGTGGAATCTAATACACAAAAGAACTGGGGAGAAAAGGGAACGCTAGTACATTGTTGGTGGGAATGCAGACTGGTGCAAGCACTGTGGAAAACAGTATGGAATTTCTTCAGAAAACTAAAACGGAACTGCCTTTTGACCCAGTGATTCCACTGCTGGGACTATGCCCTGAGAATCCTGAAACACCAACTGAAAAGAACCTATGTATCCCAATGTTCATAGCAGCACAATTTACAATAGCTGCGTAAGAGGAAACAGCCTAAGAGCCCATCAGTAAATGAATGGATCCAAAAACTGGTACATGTAAAGAATGGAATACTATGTAGCAGAAAGAAAAATGGGGCTCTTATACTTCTGGACAGCTTAGATGGCCCTGGAGAGCATCATCCTAAGTGAAATAAGCCAGGCAGTGAAAGAGAAATACCATATGATCTCACCTAGAAGTGGAACCTATTCGACAAAACAAAAAGGCAGGCAAAATATAACCAGAGACATTGAAATTAAGAACAAACTGACAGTTACCACGTGGGAGGTGGGAGGGCATAATGGGGGGAAAAGGAGGAGGGTTGTCAGGAACATGTATGGAGGACGCAGATACAAAGCCAAAGCAGGAAGGGATCTAGGGTTGCAGGTGGAGATAGCTAGGATGGAGGTGGGGGGCGGGGGGCGGGGAATGGAAACAACTGTAGGTGAACAACAATAAAAAAAAGTACAAAAAATATTAAAAAATAAATAAAAATAAAAAGGCAACTGAAATAGGTTAACTACTTCCGGCCAAGATGGAAGCATAGGTAGATACATTTTGCCCCCTTGTACAACCAAAAGAAGAACAACAAATTTAAAAACAAAAAATAACCAGAGCTGCCAAAAAATCAAACTGTAAGTCCAACAACCAAGAAGTTAAAGAAACATTCATTCAGACTGGTAGGTGGGGTGAGTACAGGCAGCCAGGGCAGAGAGTATGCGCTGAAAGTTAGCACCTAGAGGGCTGGGTAGATGAGGTGGCAGCTGGCAGACTGGGAGATCCCACATTTGCATGCAGATAAACCAGGAGAAACAACTCAGGAGCAAGACAGACTGCACAACACAGGGTTCCAGCGTAGGGAAACAAAGCCTCAAAACTTCTGGCTGTAAAAACTACCCTTTGGGACAGCATGGATGGATCTAAAGACCATTATGCTAAGTGAAATAAGCCAGGCGGTGAAAGACAAATACCATATGATCTCACCTATAAGTGGAACCTAATCAACAAAACAAACAAGCAGGCAAAATATAACCGGAGACATTGAAATAAAGAACTGACAGTGACCAAAGGGGAGGTGGGAGGGGATAATGGGGGGAAAGGGGGAAGGGTTTTCAGGAACATGAATAAAGGACACACAAACAAAACCAAAGGGTGGTAGGATCAAGGGTAGGAAGTAGAGATTGCTGGGGTGGGGAGCAGTGGTGGGAGGAAAATGGAGACAACCATACTTGAACAACAATAAAAAATGTAGGAAAAACAAAACCTGGGAGGTTGTGGTGGCAGGAGAAACTCCCAGACTCACAGGACAGTTCGTTGGAAAGACCTACAGGATTCTAGAATGTACACAAATTGAACCACCTGGGAATCAGCACCAGAAGGGCCCGATTTGCTTGTGAGTAGTGAAGGAAGTGACTGAGAGCTGAGCAAGCCACACTGTTTACTCTTAGACCCCTCCCCCACATACAGCTCCACAACACAATGATGTGGGTTGTCCCACCCCAGCAAATACCTAAGATTCAAGGCTCCATCCTTCTATCTAAGAGTGTGCCAAGACAATAAAAATATGGCCCAAATGAAAGAACAGATCAAAGCTCCAAAAACAGAACTAAGTGATGAAGAGATAGCCAACCTATCAGATGCAGAGTTCAAAACACTGGTAGTCAGGATGCTCACAGAATTAGTTGAGTATGGTTGCAAAATAGAGAAAAAGTGAAGTCTATACAAATTGAAATTAAGAAAAAATAGACAGGAAACCAACAATTAAGGGAAGGAAACCAGAACTCAAATCAATGGTTTGGAACAAATGGAAGAAATAAACATTCTTCCAGAACAGAATGAAGAAACAAGAATTCAAAAAAATGAGCAGAGGCTTAGGAACCTCCGGGACAACTTTAAATATTCCAACATCTGAATCATAGGGGTGCAGGAAGGAGAAAAGGAAGAGCAAAAAATGGAAAACTTACTTTAAAAAATAATGAAGAAAGGGGGCAGCAACATAAAATGGAGTAAAAACAGTCTCTTCAACAAATGGTGTTAGGAAAACTGGACAGCTATGTGAAAAAAAATGAAACTCGAGCACCAACTTACACCATACACAAAAATAAATTCAAGGTGGATAAAAGACTTAAATATAAGCCATGCCACCATTAAAGTCCTAGAGGAAAACATAGGCAGGAAAATCTCAGATATCTCATGCAGCAACATTTTTACTGATACGTCCCCCAGAACAAGGGACATAAAGGAAAGAATAAACAAATGGGATCTCATCAAAATAAAAAGCTTCTGCACAGCTAAAGAAAACAGTATCAAGGTAAAAAGAGAACCAACTGTGTGAGAAAACATATTTGCCAATGATACCTCAGACAAGGGTTTAATCTCCAAAATATATATAAAGAACTTATATGACTCCACTCTAAGAAGACAAGCAACCCAATTAAAAAATGGGCAAAGGACTTGAACAGACACTTCTCCAAGGAGGACATACAGAGGATCCAGAAACACATGAAAAGATGCTCAATATCACTAGCTATCAGGGAGATGCCAATTAAAACCACAATGAGATACCACTTTACACCAGTCAGAATGGCCATCATAAACAAAGCAACAAACAACAAGTGTTGGCGAGGTTGTGATGAAAAGGCGACCCTAGTGCACTGTTGGTGGGACTGCAGACTGGTACAACCACTATGGAAAACATATGAAATTTTCTCAGAAAACTAAAAATGGATCTGCCTTTTGACCCTGCAATTCCACTGCTGGGATTACATCCTAAGAACCCTGAAACATCGATCCAAAAGAACCTATGCACCCCAATGTTCATAGCAGCACAATTTACAATAGCCAAGTGTTGGAAGCAACCTAGATGCCCATCAGTAAATGAATGGATCAAAAAACTATGGTACATTTACACAATGGAATTCTATGCAGCAGAAAGAAAGAAGGAGCTCCTACCCTTTGCAACAGCATGGATGGAGCTGGAAAGCATTATGCTAAACGAAACAAGCCAGGCAGTGAAAGACAAATACCATATGATCTCACCTTTAACAGGAACCTAAACAACAAAACAAAGAAACAAGCAAAATATAACTAAAGACACTGAAATAGGGGGCAGACTGACAGTGACCAGAGGGGAGAGAAGAGGGAATTTCAGGGGAAAATGGGTAGGGTTTACAAGAACAAATTTAAAGGACACATGGTCAAAAATTAGGGGTGGGTGGTAATGGGAAGGAAGTAGGGAAGGTTGGGTGGGTGGGCTGGAATGGGAGTAAAAGGGAGAAAACCGTACCTGAACAATGATTTAAAAAAAAAAAAAAAAAAACAACTATGGTACATTTACACAATGGAATTCTATGCAGCAGAAAGAAAGAAGGAGCTCCTACCCTTTACAACAGCTTGGATGGAGCTGGAAAGCATTATGCTAAGCAAAACAAGCCAGGCAGTGAAAGACAAATACCATATGATCTCACCTTTAACAGGAACCTAAACAACAAAACAAAGAAACAAGCAAAATATACCCAAAGACACCAAAATAGAGAACAGACTGACAGAGTACAGAGGAAAGAGGAGAGGGAATTTCAGGGGAATTTCAGGGGAAAAGGGAAAGGGTTTACATGAACAAGTATAAAGGACACATGGATAAAAAACTAGGGGCAGGTGGAAATGGGAGGGAGGAGGGGAGTGCTGGGTGGGTGGGTTGCGATGGGCGTAAAAGACAGAAAATTGTACTGCAACAAAAATTAAAATAAAATTTTTAAAAAACATAAATAAATAAATAAATAATAATAAATAATGAAGGAGAACTTCTCTAATCTAGCAAAGCAAATAGACTTCCAGGAAGTCCAGGAAGCTCAGAGAGTACCAAGAAAGTTGGACCCAAGGAAGCACACACCAAGGCACATCATAATTACATTACCCAAGATGAAAGATAAGCAGAGATTCTTAAAAGCAGTAAGAGAAAAGGAGACAGTTACCTACAAAGGAGTTCCCATAAGACAATCAGCTGATTTCTCAAAAGAAACCTTACAGGCAAGAAGGGGCTGGAAAGAAGTATTCCAAGTCATGAAAGGCAAGGACCTACATCCAAGATTACTCTAGCCAGCAAAGCTTCCATTTAGAATTGTAGAGCATGAAGTGCTTCCCAGATAAGGTCAAGTTAAAAGAGTTCATCATCACCAAGCCCTTATTATATGAAATGTTAAAGGGACTTAAGAAAAAGAAGAAGATCAAAACTATGAACAGTAAAATTACAACAAACTCACAGCTATCAACAACCGAACCTAAAAAACCAAAAACAAACTAAGCAAATAACTAGAACAAGAACAGATTCAAAGAAATAGAGATCACATGGAGGGTTATCAGCAGGGAGGGGTAGAAGGGAGAATGGGAGGAAAGGTACAGAGAATAAGAAGCATAAATGATAGGTGCAAAATAGACAGGGGGAGGTTAAGAATGGTATAGGAAATGGAAAAGTCAAAGAACTATATGTATGACCCATGGATATGAACTGGGGCATGGTGGGGGAATGATAAAGAAAGTGGGGTGCAGGGAGGGGGTATAAAGGGAAGGGAAAAAATGAGACAACTGTAATAACATAATCAATAAAATATACTTAAAAAAAAAAGAAAAAACACAAGGAGGCTGCTAAAATGAGGAGGCAAACAAACATGGACCTAATGAAAGAACAGATCAAAACTCCAGAAAAAGAGCTAGATGAAATGGAGGTAAGCAATCTATCAGATGGAGAGTTCAAAACACTGGTTGTGAGGATGCTCAAGGAACTTAGTGAGGACCTCAGCAGCACAAAAAAATACCCTGTGAGAAATGAAGGATACACTAATTAAAATAAAGAACAACTTACAGGGAAACAACAGTAGAATAGATGAAGCTGAAAATCAAATCAGTGTTTTGGAACATAAAGAAGCAAAAAACCATGCCAAACAATAAGTAGAAAAAAGAATCCAAAAAAATGAGGATAGTATAAAGTCTCTGGGATAATTTTAAGAAGTCCAACATTTGCCTCATAGAGATGCCTTAAGGAGAAGAGAAAGAGCAAGAAATCTGAAATCTATCTGAAAAAAAAAAATTAAAAAACAGTGAAAGAACATTTACCTAATTAGGGGAGGGAAATAGACATTCGAGTTCAGGAAGTGCCGAGAGTGCCAATATTGCTGGTGGGAGCGGGGAACAGGGCATGAGGGAATAAAGGAGAGAAAAAATGGGACTACAGTAATAGCATATCAATAAAGTATACCAAAAACAGGATAACAATAACCAAAAAATAAAAATAAATAAACAAACAAGTAGAATGTATGGTTTGACAATGCAAAAAGTGCTATGAAGAAAAACAAAGCATGGAAGCACAATAATAAATACAGTTTAAAATAATGTATTCAGCAGAATTCCTCAGTGAAACTATCTTTGAGGGAAAAGCCAGAAAATATGAAGAACAAGGAATGATATCTCACTGTTTGCAACAACATAAATGGACCTAGAGGGCATTTGGCCATGTGAAATAAGCCAGACTGAGAAAGGCAAATACCATGTCATCTTTTTTATATGTGGTATCTAAAAATATATACATATATTAAAAAAAAAAAACACTAAAACAGATTCATGGTTGCCAGAGGTGGGAACTGAGGGTAGGAGAAATGAGGGAACTTCAAATTTTTTGTTTAAATAAACAATAAAAATAAATAAAATTTTAAAGGATTGATATGTTATCTAAAGAACCTCACCTTAGATATGACAACACAGAGGTTGAAAGTAAAAGCATGGAAAAATATTCTAGCCACAGAGTAACCAAAATAGAGCCATGGTGGCTACATTTAATGCCAGACAAAACAGACTTTAAACCAAAAAAGATACAAGAGACCACTACAGATATACATTTATAAACATTTTGATACACTAAGAAAACATAAAAATTATAAAAATACAGGGTCCAGCACAAATAATGCACCTTTTTCATTACAAAATCTCTCATTACAAAATCATAAGCATGTAATTCTATAACATAATAATATTGCACTCACACGTATCATATGACATTTTAGATGAAATGTTCAAATTAAAACTATAAATTAGTACACCCAAATTACTACCCTACCAACCACACTCAAGTAGGTATTACTTATGCCAGATGCTGTATACTCACCTAACCGAAGAGTCTCAACATATATATAGGAAAAGCTGACAGAATTGAAAGAATAGAGAGATGCACAATAATAGTTACACTTCAACACCCTATTTTCAATAGTGGATAGAACAACCAGACAGAGAAATCAGTAAGGAAATATGGACCTGAATACTATAAACTAGTATTCACTAGTATAACAAACATCTACACAACACTGCTCCCAATAAGAACAGCACACACATTTTTTCAAGTGAACATGAACATTCTCTAGGAAACAACATATGTTAGGCCACAAAATAAGTCTCAGTAAATTTCAAATGACCAATATCATACAAAGTATCTTTTCCAATCACAATGGAATCAAACTAATGTAAGAAACTGAGGACTTCCGGCAAGATGGAGGAATAGGTGGACGCACCGTACCTCCTCGTACAACCAAGATTAGAAAACCAATAATTTACAACAATAATTTACTATCAGAATAACACCCAGATCCGGCAGAGGATTTATCTGAATGGAAGTCAGGCAGCCAAGAAGTTGAAGTAGACGCATTCATCCGGACTGGTAGGAAAAGATGAGCCGGGCAGGCACGGGGCTGGCTCCGGTCGGCGGCTCGCGGAGGTTGGGGGAAAGTTTGGCGCGAAATCGGCACAAAAGCCATCCGGGGGCGCAAGAAGGCAGCGGTGATCCCTGAGTACGCAAGCTGCGGCCGGCAGACCCAGAGGGGTAGCGATTGTGGACCAGGGCAGAACTTGCGGCCCAGAAGCCCAGACAAGGGTCTGAGTCCAGGGGAACGGAACTACCGCCATTGTTTTCCCCCGCCCCGCCCCCGCCCTGCCCCCACTTATAACGTCACAATCCAGCGACTGGGGTGCCCAGCCCCAGTGAGCACCTAAGGCTCCGCCCCCCACCGTAACAACAGCAACCAGACTGGAAAAAAAAAAAAGGAGAGACAGGGGAAAAAAAATATGTTTTCAACAGAGCAGATCAGTCCCCCAGGACTCATGCTTTTGAGCGACCAATAATTAGCCAATCTATCAGATGCGCAGTTCAAAACACTGGTGATCAGAAAGCTCACGGAACTGGTTGTTTTTGGACGAAATTTAGATGAAAGAATGCAGATTACCATAAAACAGATGCAGGAAGACACGCGGAGGAGAGCCAATAGTGAAAGGAAGGAATATGAGTCTCAAAACAATACAGTGGACCAGAAGGAAGATAGAATCAACCAAGCAGGAAAGCATGATGAAATAAGAATTCAAAAAATTGAGGAAAAGATTAAGAGCATCCAAGACACCTTTAAACGTTCCAACATCCGAATTATAGGGGTACCAGAAGGGGAGGACCAACAAGTGGAAAAGTTATTTGAACAAATAATAAAGGAGAACTTCCCCAATCTGGCAAAGGGAACAGTCTTCCAAGAAATCCAAGAAGCTCAGAGAGCCCCAAAGAAGTTGGACCCAAGAAGAAACACACCAAGGCACATCACAATTACATTAGCCAAGGTAAAAACGAAGGAGAGAATCCTAGAAGCAGCAAGAGGTAAGGGGACAGTAACCTACAAAGAAGTTCCCATCAGTCTGTCAGCTGATTTCTCCAAAGAGACCTTACAGGCAAGAAGGGGCTGGAAAGAAATATTCCAAGTCATGAAAGACAAGGACCTACATCCCAGATTGCTCTATCCAGCAAAGCTCTCATTTAGAATGGAAGGGCAGATAAAGTGCTTCTCAGATAAGGTCAAGTTAAAGGAGTTCATCATCACCAAGCCCTTATTTTATGAAATGCTAAAGGGACTTATCTAGAAAAGAAGATAAAGAAAAGACATGTATAGTAAAAGGACAGCAAACTCACAAATATTAATAACCACACCTAAAGCAAAACCAAAAGAAACTAAGTAAACAATTAGAACAGGAACAGAACCACAGAACTGGAGATCACATGGAGGGTTAGCAGCAGGGGGGTGGGAGGAGGAGAGAGGGGAAAAAGGTATAGAGAATAAGTAGCATAGAATGTAGGTTGAAAATAGATAGGGGGAGGGCAAGAATAGTACGGGAAATGTAGAAACTAAAGAACTCATAAGTATGACACATGGACATGAACTAAAGGGGGAAATGTGGGTGGGAGGCGGGTACAGGGTGGAGGGGAGAGAAGGGGGGAAATGGGACAAATGTAATAGCATAATCAATAAAATATATTAAAAAAAAAGAAACTGAAAAATTCACAAAATTATTGAAATTATTCAAAACACTCCTAAATAACCAACCAAGAGGTGAGAGAAAATATTACAAAGAAAAAATCACATTTGCCATAGCCACAAAAAAATAAAGTACCTAGAAATAAATTTAACCAAAGAGGTAAAAGACCTATACTCAGAAAACTACAGAGCTACAGAAAGATATTGAGGAAGATACAAATAAATGGAAGCATATACCCTATTCATGGACTGGAATAATTAACATCATTAAAATGTCCATACTACCCAAAGCAATCTATAGATTCAACACAATCCCTGTTACAATACCAATGACATAGTTCACTGATCTAAAACAAATACTCCAAAGATGTATATAGAACCAAAAAAGACATAGCAATCTTCAGAAAGAAGAATAAAGTTGGAGGGATCACAATACCTGATATAAAACTATATACTACAAGGCCACTATAATCAGAACAGTCTGGCACTGGCATGAGAGCACATCCATAGATCAATGGAACAGAACAGAGAGCCCAGAAATAACCCATGACTCTATGGTGAATTAATATTTGACAAAAGGGGCACAAGCATACAATATAGTAAAAATAGTCTCTTCAATAAACAGTGTTGAGAGAAGTGGACTGGTACATGCAAAAAAAGGAAACTAGACCACCAACTTACACCATACGTCAAAATAAACTCAAAATGGATAAAAGACAAATATAAGTTATGATACATAAAAATGCTATCAGACTTTCCAGCTAGCACCAAGCCAGGGGCATCTCTCAAGACAACTGGCACAAGCACCACAAGACCAGGGGCAAGAGGAAGCCCTGCCACAAGAAGCGAAAATATCAGCTGGGGCACCCTGCTGCCAACATTAAGATTGGCGCCCGACACATACGCACAGTTTGTGTGCAAGGAGGCCACAAGAAGTACCAAGCCATGAGACTGGATGTGGGCAACTTCTCCTGGGGCTCAGAGTATTGTATGTGCAAAACAAGGATTATTGATATTGTCTACAATACATCCAACAATAAACTGGTCCATACCAAGACTCTGGTAAAGAACTGCATCATGCTCACTGACAGCACACTATACCAACAGCAGTATGAATCCCACTATACACCGCCCCTGGGCTGCAAGAAGGGGGCCAAATTGACTCCTGAGGAAGAAGAGGTTTTAAACAAAAAATGACCAAAGAAAATTTGGATGAAATATGATAAAAGGAAAAAGAATGCTAAAATCAGTAGCCTTCTGAAGGAGCAGTTCCAGCAGGGCAAGCTTCTTGCATCCATTGCTTCAAGACCAGGCCAGTGTGACTGAGCAGATGGATATGTGCTAGCAGGCAAAGGAGCTGGAGTTCTATCTAAGGAAAATTAAGGCCCAGAAAGGCAAATAAATCTTCCTCCCTCCTTTCTTTAAAGCTCACTTAAAAAAAAAAAAAGAGGCTCATGTAATAAAGGTGTTTATTCTCAGATTTTAAAAAAAGTGCTAGCAGAAAATAGAGGCAATAAAATTGCATATATCCCATGTAGCAATATTTTTGCTAATATATCTCCTAGGGCAAGGGAAACAAAGGAAAATATAAACAAATGGGACTATATCAAATTAAAGAGCTTCTACAAAAAAACCATCATCAAAATGAAAAGAGAACTGACGGTGTGGTAGAACACACCTGCCAATGATATGTCAGACAAGGGTTTAATCTCCAAAATATATAAGAACTCATACAACTCAACACCAGGAAGACAAACAACCCAATTAAGAAATGGGCAAAGGACCTGAATAGACGCTTCTTCAAGGAGGACATACAGATGGCCCATAGACATATGATAAGATGCTCAGCATCACTAGCCATCAGAGAGATGCAAATTAAAACCACAGTGAGATACCACTCCACACCTGTCAGAATGGCTATCATTAATAAATCAACAAACAACAAGCACTGGTGAGGATGTGGAGAAAAGGGAACCCTAGTTTACCCTTAGTGGGAATGCAGGCTTTTACAGTCACTGTAGAAAACAGTATGGAATCTTCACAAAAAATAAAAATGGAACTACCTTTTCACCTAGCAATTCCACTGCTGGGAATATACCCTAAGGAACTGAAACACCAACTCCAAAGAACTTATGTACCCCTATGTTGATAGCAGCGTTATTTACAATAACCAAATGCTGGAAACAACGTAAGTGCCCATCAGTAGATGAATGGATTAAAAAATAGTGGTCCAGGGATTTCTGGTCAAGATGGCAGCTTAGGCAGAAATGGCTCACCTCTTCATACAACCACATCAAAATGACAACCAAAATGACAAAATATAGAACCATCACTCAGAATCATCACATATCAAGGTGAATGGAAGTCTGACAACTACAGAATTAAAGAAACCACATCCATCCAGGCTGGTCCCACACCCACCTGTGGTGGATAAAAATTCAAGAGGGATAACTCAGGAGTGAAGAGTCCTAGTCCCACACTAAGACACCTGGCCCAGGATTCCACTGCCAGGAAGATAAGCCCCCAAAATATCTGGCTGCAAAAAAACAGTGGGGATTGAGTCAGTGGAACAAACTTCTGGAGCCCCAAGCAGTTCCTCTTAAAGAAACCACACACAGACTCGCCTTTTCAGACTCACTCCCTCTGAGCTCCAGCACCAGAGTAGCTCTTGAAAGGCACCACTGTCACACAGAAAAACTGAAAGTCTAGCATCAAGGACAATAGAAGCCACTGTCCCTTTTCTAAACCCTCCCCACACAGAGCTGGCAAGTTGATGCCATATCTGACTCCGTCAACATAAGTGCTCCAATGACTAACAATTACCTTGGAGATCCCCAGAGACTCCACCCCACCTAACTTGTAGACCCACCAAAGTTGCTTTTTCCATAGGAATGGCTGGTCTTGGCTCATGCTTCGCATTTTCCTAAATCCTATCAAACAAGCAACAGCTGGCCTCATTGAGCCCCAGGCCCAGCACAAGCAGCCCCCAGCTTAGATTCACAATTTGGCTTTGCCTGGGAATCTACAATCCCAGAACAAGCAGCAGACATCTCATACTGCTCTGTACTCATGCAGGGTGGCCATGGGTAGAACACAGGTTGGGGCTGATCTTGGCCTGCCACACCTGGGAAATCCCAGAAACTGTACACACAGTGGACACCATCACCCTGCCCCTGTACAGCTGATCCTCAACAATGGGTATGGACACGAAAAATGGTGGCACGATTGCCTGAGGGAATGATGGGTGCTGGATGCAGGAGGACAAAGGGGGGAAAATCAGGGCAAATGTAATAGCATAATCAATAATACATCATTTAAAAATATTGTGGTACACTTACACAGTGGAATATTACGCAGCTGAAAGAGAGAAGAAACTCCTACCTTTTGTGGCAGCATGCATGAAACTGTAGAATATTATTCTAAGTGAAATAAGCCAGTCAATGAAAGACAAATACCGTATGTTCTCACCTAGAAGAGGAATCTAATGAACAAAATAAACTAATGAGCAAAATAGAACCAGAGACATGGAAACATGGAACAGATAGCGGCCAGAAGGGAGGTAGGAGGGGTATAATGGTGGAAAGAAGGGGAAGGGACTAGTCAAAGAACATGTATGAATGACTCATGGATATGGGCAATGGTGTGGGAGCAGGGGGCAGGCTGGACAGAGAAAAGCAAAGTGGGAAAAATTGTGACAACTGTAATAGAATAATAACTTTCAAAAAAACACTTTGAGATCAATGTTTTGGTAACATACCAAAATTGAAGGAATGCAGTGAAAGCACAGTTAAGAGGAAAACTTACAGTTCTAAATGCACGTATCAAAAGAAACATGTTGAATTATCTAACTTTCCACCTCAAGAAACTAGAACAAGTAAAATAAAGCAAACAAAAAAGAAAGAAAGAAAAGTAAAAGTGGAAGAATATGAAACAGAATATAAAGACAATAGGAAAAACTAAAACCAAAAATTGGCCCTGGCTGGTGTGGCTCAGTGGATTGAGTGTCGGACCATGAAGCACAGGGTCGCCAGTTTGATTCCCAGTCAGGGCACATGCCTGGGTTGCAGGCCAGGTCCCCAGTTGGGGGCAAGTGAGAAGCAACCACACATTGATGTTTGTCTCCCTCTCTTTCTCCCTCCCTCCCCCTCTCTCTAAATAAATAAATAAATAAATAAATAAAGTTTAAAGACAAACAAAAATTCGTTCTTTGAAAAGACCATAAATATTTACAAACCTTTAAATAGACTGACAAGAAAAAAAATCATATTACTAAAATAAGAAATGAAAGGAGACATAACTACAGAAATAAAAATTATAAGAAAATAACCAACAAATGTATGGCAACAAATAAGGTGACTTCGATGAAATTAACTAATTGCTATAAAAACACAAACTACTAAAACAGAACAAGAAGAAATTGAAAATCTGATAAACCTATAACAAATAAAGACATTGAATCAGTAATCAAAAAGAAATAAAAGCTACCTACAAAAACAAGGGCCCAGACTGCTTCATTGATGAGCTTTGTTAAATATTTATTAAACAAAAATTAATGTCCATCTTTGACAAGTTCTTCACAAAACACTGAAGCAGCAGCAATACTTCCAACTTCTTCCATGAGGCCATAATTATGATACCAAAACCAGCCAATGGTATCTCAAGACTCAATAAAACAGAGGGGTAAATTCACAGTAGCAAAAAAATTACGGAAAAAGATATCACAACAACAGATATATTTGGCCCTGACTGGTGTGGTTCAGCAGGGTATCATCCTGCAGATCACCAATTTGATTCCTTGTCAGGGTATATGCTTGGGTTATGACTCAGGTCCCCATTTGGGGACATGGTTGGGGGGTATGCAAAAGATGGCTGATCTATGTTTTTCTCTCACATCAATGTTTCTCTCTTCTTTCTCCCTCCCTTCCCCTCTAAAAATAAAGTCTTTTTTTCTTTTAAAATCTTTTTTTAAAAAGAAATGTTATTAATATAGATTTGAAAGTATTCAATAAAATACGAGCAAACAAAATCTAGCAACTTACTAAAATTATACACCATGACCAAGAGCGATTTATCACAGAAATACATAGTGAGTTCAACACCCAAAAATCAATTAATGTAATGCAGAATAAAATTCAAAAAGGCAAAAACCACATGATTATCTTATACATGCAGAAACAGCCTTTGACAAAATTAAACACCCTTTCATGATAAAAAGAAAAAAACTTAAAGAAAAAGAAAAGGTAACTTCCTCAACCTGAGAAAGGGCATCTACTAACATCACACTTAATGGTGAAAGAATGAATGCTTTCTCCCCAAGTTCAGGAACAAGACAAGGGCATCCATTCTCATGCTCTTATTTAACATTATACTGCAGGTTCTAGCCAGGGCAATTAAGCAAAAATAAATAAAAGGCACTCAGATTAGAAAGGAACAAATAGAACTATCTATATTTGCAGAAGACATGATCACGTATGGTATATAGGGAAAAAAACTATGGAATTCGCACAGGAAAAATTTAGAGCTAATAAGTTCAGCAAGGTTATAAGATCAATACATAAAAATAAATTGTGTTCCTACACTTGCAAAGAACCCAAAAAGGAAGTTAACAAAACAATTCCAGGACCTTAGATCAAGATGAAGACGTAGGTAAACACAGCTCACCTCCTCGCACAACCACAACAAAATTACAACTCAACTAGAACAACCATCACTCAGAACCAACAGAAATCATGTTGGATGGTAAGTCCAACAACTAGAGAATTAAAGAACTACCACGACATCCATCCAGACTGGTACGGGGAGCACAGACATGGATGGGACAGGCCCTACATCCATGCGTGGTGAATAAAAATTCAGGAGGGATATCTAGGGAATGATGAGATCCAGCCACACACCAGGCTCCCCTATCCCAGGATCCAAATGCCAGGAAGGTAAGTCCCCATAACTTCTGGCTGCAAAAACTAGTGGGGATTGAGTCAGTGGAAGAAATTGTTGGAGTCCAAAAAGGTTCCCTTTAAAGATCCCACACACAGACTTATGCAGGCTCACTCCCTCTGATCTCTAGCACCACAGTAGCAGCTTGAAAGGCACCAGTGGCATATGGGGAGGAACTGAATTGTCTGGCATCATGGCAGAGCTGAGGTGCAGCTTCTTCCCAGACAGAAAGAAGGGCAGAGGCCATTGTCCCTTTTCTGAACCCTCCTGGCTAAAGCCACAGAAAGGGCAGATGGGTAACTGGGTGCCTTATTGGAGACTCCATCAACCTGGCTAACACTGTAGCCCTCCTGTGGAGGGACCTCCTGTGGAGATCCTCTAAGCCTTTATCTCACCCAATGACTTTTCCATATGAATGGCTTGTCTTGGTTCATGCTTCACAACTTCCTAACTCCTCTCAAACAAGCAATAGTCAGACTGAGTGTCTCCAGTCCCTGTGCCTATTGCTAAGTGGTCCAAGACCCAACACTAGCAGCAGTCAGCTTAGGTTCACCTGGGAATCTCCAAGCCTAGTATAAATAGCAGCCATCTACAGATTACTTTATAGCTCTTATAGGGTGGCCTGGGGCAGGACACAGGTAGGGGGTGACCTAGACTGCACCACATAGGAAACCCCACAGCCTGCACACCAGTGGACAGCTACAGACCATGTCAGAGCAATACTACCCTGTGCCTGCATAGCTGATCCTCATGGAGAGCAGAGGTTGATGGTCAGTGGTCACAGCTGGCCCTTGTAACTGACTGGCCTGTGCAAATCCCTCCCATTGACCTACCAACACCAATCAAGGCTCAACTACAAGAGGAAGGTGGAGCTCAGTCCAAAATGAGGACACACCTTGAGTACCCTGCTTCAGTGAAAGGGAAGGCTGTGCCACTGGACCCCACAGGACACCTACTACATTAAGCCATGCTACCAAGACATGGAGTCAAAGCAGCTCTACTTAATACATAGAAACAAACAAAGGGAGACCACCAAAACAACAACATGAAGAAACATGGCCCAAATGAAAGAACAGACCAAAACTCCAAAAAAAAGAGCAAAGGAAATGGAGATAAGCAATCCATCAGATGCAGAGTTTAAAACAATGGTTATAAGGATGTTCAAGGAAATTACTAAGGACCTCAATAGCATAGAACAGATCCAGTCAGAAACTAAGGCTTCACTAATTGAAATAAAGAACAATTTACAGGGCAGCAGCAGTAAAGTGGATGAAGCTGAGAACCAAATCAATGATTTGGAACATAAGGAAGCACAAAACAGCCATGCAGAACAGCAAGGAGGGAAAAAACCCAATGATAGTGTAAGGAGTTCAGGACAACTCAATGATTCCAACATTTGCATCATAGGAGTGCCAGGAGAAGAGAAACAACAAGAAATTGGAAATCTATTTGAAAAAATAATGAAAGGAAACTTCCCTAATTTGGTAAAGGAAATAGATATACAAATCCAGGAAGCACAGAGAGTTCTCAACAAGATGGATGCAAAGAGGCCCAATCCAAGACACATTATAATTAAAATGCCAAAGTTTAATGATGAAGAGGAATCTTAAAAGCTACAAGAGAAAAGCAGGTAGTTACCTACAGGGAAGTTCCCATAGGACTGTCAGCAGATTTCTCAAAAGAAACTTAGCAGGCTAGAAGGGATTGGCAAGAAATATTCAAAGTCATGAAAAGCAGGGACCTACAGCCAAGATTGCTTTACCCAGCAAAGCTATCATTTAGAATTGAAGGACAGATAAAAATCTTTCCAGATAACAAAAAACTAAAGGAGTTCATCATCACCAAACCACTATTATATGAAATGTTAAAGGGACTGACTTAAAAAAATGAAGATCAAAACTATGAACAAAAAAAATGGTAATAAATATGTATATATCAACAGTTGAATCTAAAAAGCAAACTAAGGCAACAAGAAGAACAGAGACAGAATCATGGATGCAGACAGCGTTTTGATGGTTGCTAGATAGAAAGGGGATGTGTGCGGGAATGGGTGAGGGGTTTAAAAAGTACAAGCAGGTAGTTACAGAAGAGCCATGGGATGTAAAGCATAGTATAGGAAATGGAGTAGCCCAAAAACTTATTTGTATAACCCATGGACACAAAAAAATGGTGAGGGTATTGCCTGAGGGAGTGATGGGTGCTGGATAGAGGGGGACAAACAGGGAAAGATCATGGCAACTGTAATAGCATAATCAACAAAATATAATTTAAAAAGAAACAAAACAATTCTATTCACAATAGCATCAAAAATAGTAAAATACTTAAGTATAAATAACAAAAAAGTATAATACATGCATATTAAAAATTAGAAAATATTGACATAAATTAAAGATCTAAATAAATGGCAAAACATTCCAACTACATGGAGTAGAGAACTCCAAATATTAAATATAAACTTTTACCAAATTGATGTACAGACTTAATATAGTTCCTACAAAATCTCAGTAGCCATTTTTGTATAGTTTTGTATAGTAAAATTTTATATGGAAATGTAAAGGACTCAGAATAGTCAAAACAATTTTTAAAAAGAACAACAGTATTGGAAGAGTTTGCACAACTTTAAAACTACTAGAAAGCTACAGTAATCTACACCGGATGGTTGTGAGGTAAGGATAAGCATATAGATCAAAGGAAAAGACTTGAACCCCAAATAAACCCTTACATTTATGGTCTACAGATTTTGCAACGTGCCAAAATAATTCAATAAGGAAGAATAGTCATGTCAATAAACATGAGGCAAATATGAATTTAGACTCTGACCTCATACCATATGCAAAAATTATCTCCAAAATAGATTAATAGATTATAAGGGACCCAAACCTAGAAAACACTATGAAAAAAAATTTACACAAAACCTTCATGACTTTGTATTGGGCACTATTCTTACATATAACAATAAAAGCATGATCCACAAAAGAAAATAACTGGTAAATTGAACTTCAAAATTTAAAACATTTTGAACTTTGCTCTGGCTGGTGTGGCTCTGTTGCTGGGAGCTTCATCCCATAAACCAAAATGTAGTGAGTTCGATTCCCTGTCAGGGCACATACCTGGGTTGCAGGTTTTGTCCCCAAGTTGGGGCACACATGAGAGTCACCTGATTGATGTTCCTTTCTGACATCAATATTTCTCTCCCTCCCTTCCCTTCTAAAATCATCAGCATGTTCTCAGGTGAGACTTTAAAAAAAGAAAAACTTTTTATACTCCAAATGCCACCATTAAGAAATAAAAGACAAGCCCTAGAATAGGAGAAAATATTTGCAAATAATGTATCCAGTTAAAGGACTTAAACCCAGAATATATTAATAACTCTTACAACTCAAAAATTTACTGTATTTTGCCATGTACAGTGTGTTTCCATGTATAATGCACACCCATGTTTTTGGCCCAAACTTTCAGGAAAAAAATTTTTCATTTTAACTTTTTAATTCAATTTTGTATTTATTTATATTTAGAAACAAAACGGATTATCATGTTCCAGGGTATTATTTTGTATACAAATATCATTAATGCTTTCTAGAGTTACACTTTTAATGCATAAGCATAAATAAAAGAATTAAAAACATTTACATAGACACAGAATTAGAATTACCCATGTATAATGCATATCCTTATTTTTCCCTCAAAAATTTGGGCAATAAACATGCACACTATACACAGTAAAATATGGTAATTATAAAAAGAACAAAAGATCCAAATACACATTTCAGCAAAGCAAATATACAAATGACTAACATGTACCTTAAAACATACTCATCATGATTAATCAGCAGGGAAATGCAAATTAAAAACACAGTGAGGCCTGACTTGTGTGGCTTAATTGGTTGGGTATCATCCAACAAAGCGAAAGGTCACTGGTTCGGTTCTGGTCAGGGCACATGCCTGTGTTGCAGACCAGGTCACCAGTTGGGGGCATGCAAAAGGCAATTATTGGTCACTGTTTCTCTCCTTCTCTTTCTCCATCCCTTCCCCTCTCTCTAAAAATAAAAAAATGATATCTTAAAAAAGAAACAGTACAATATCAGTACACACTCCTAAAATGGCTATAATGGAAAAGACTGACAATACTAAGTGTTGACAAGGTTGGCAAGAACTTGAAATGCTCAATACATTTCTTATAGTAACGTAAAACAGTACATTTTGGGAAAAATGGCAGTTTTTTTTTTATTCTCACCTGAGGACATGCTTAGAGAAGGAAAGGGAGGGAGAGAGAGGGAGAGAGAGGGATAGAAACAATCGACTGGCTGCCTCCCACATGTGCCCTAACCAGGGACCACACCAGCAACCCACATCACACCAGCCAGAGCTTGGCAGTTTCTTAAAAAATTATATACAAGCTTAAAAGATCCACATTTAAATAAGATACATACTCTTGTGGGGAGGGGTTGAAGAAATGGGTTAAAGAGGTGAAAAGGTTTAAGAAGAACAAATTGTCAGTTATAAAAAGTCATGGGGCTGTGAAATACAGCATACAGAATATAGTCAATAATATTCTAATAACTATGTATGGTGTTAGATGAGTACTAGACTGAACCGAGGTGATTGCTTTGTGAGGCATATAAATATCCAATCTATATGTTGTACACATGAAACTAACATAATATTTTATCGGTCAACTGTAATCAAAAAACAAATTTAAAAAATAAAGATACCCTCCCTGGCCGGGTGGCTAGGTTGGTTGGAGAGTCATCCTGTACATCAAAAGGCTGCAGATTTGATTCCCAGTCAGGGTACATACTTAGGTTGTGGATTTCATTTAAAAATAAAACAAAGATGCTCACTTTCAGTATCTGCCCAAGGGTAATGAAAACATATGTTCATACAAATGGTTATACACAAATATTCACAGTGGCATTTTTGTTTGAAAAGTACAACTATTGTATTGTATAAATTTGTAATCACACATATTCTTAAATAAATAATAACAAAGTATACGATTATAATGTAACTGTCCATAGAGAGCTGGTGTATCTCCTTCATAGTAACAGTTACACATTTTCTACCCTGCCAGCCTCCTCATCTCAAAGCCCCTTTTTAATTTATAGTTTACAGCATCTGATTCTTATAAAACATTCTTTATTTCACTTTTGCCCCCCACCTGACCAGCACTAGGTAGGTAATCTGCCTGATGGACCTCTGCCATCCCCTAAAGCAAACATAATCAATCTGCTTTTTGGTCTAGTATAACTTTCTTGTTCCTGCTCCCTAATGCCTATGGAAGTTTGCATTTTGCACAACTCCTTGCAGTTCTTTCTTTTCATTACTGAATTCTACCAAATATTTATTTGTACTTTTTATCCCCCTTCATCTTTTCTACCCATACTCTAACCCCCACTTCCCTCTGGCAACTATCAGTTTGTTCTGTTTTTATATGTCTGTTTTGTTTGTTTGTTCATTTGTTTTGCTTTTTAGACTCCACATATGAGATCACATGGTATTTGTCTTTCTTTATCTGATTTATCCCACTTAGCATAGTAGTAGCGTCTCTGTCCATCCATGTTGTCACATGGCAAAATTTCATTCTTTTCAATACAATATTCCATTGTACGTATGTGTGTATATGTGTATGTGTGTATATATAAATATATATATTTCTCATATCCTTTTTACGATTCATCTATCAATGAACACCTAGGTTGTTTTCAAATCTTGGCTGTTGAAAATAATGCTGCAATAAACACAGGGGTGTATTTATCTTTTTGAATTTGTGTTTTCATTTCCTTCAGATATATTACCAGAAATGGAACTGCGGGGTCATATGGTAGTTCTATTTTTAAGTTTTTGAGGACTCTCCATACTGTTTTCCATAGTGACTACAATAGTTTACAATCCCACCAACAGTGCATGAGGGTTCCCTTTTCTTCACATCATTGCCAACACTCACTATTTGTTGAATTCTTAATAATAGCCATTCTGAAGGTGTGAAGTGGTATCTCATTGTGGTTTTGATTTTCACTTCCCACAAAATTATCATATCCATATAACAGAATATCATTCATCAATAAAAAGGAATGAACCACTGACACAGAGTATAATATGACTGAACTTCAACAAACATTATGCGAAATGAAAAGAGTCAGATGCAGAAACTGTAGCGAGTGAGCTGACAGTGGTTGCTTCAGTTGGGCAGGCACTGACTGCAAAGAGGCAGGTGGGATCTTTTTGGAAGGAAAGGTTCTGAAACTGGGTTGTGGCAATGGTTATACAACTCTATAAATTTATTTAAAATCATTGAACTGTATTCTTAGATTAATTTTTATGGTATGTACTGGGTTAGCCAAAAAATTAGTTTAGTTTTTTCCATAAAATAAAAGATACATTTTTAATTTTCACCAATAACTTTATTGATTTGGATATTTTGAATATGTCAGCTATCTCCTACCTGGTATAACGTTGATTGTTCTCAATTAGTATCTCAATTTGATCGCTGTCAACTTCAACTGGTCTACAGGACCATGGAGTACATCGTCCAGCAAGAAATCTCCAGCACGAAACTTCACAAACTATTTTTTTTTAAATTCTATTTATTTATTTTTAGAGAGGGGGAAGGGTGGAAGAGAGGGAGAGAAACATTGATGTGTGAGAGATACAATGATCTGTTGCCTCTCAAATACCCCAGTTGCAGACTCAGCCTGCAACCCAGGCATGTGCCCAGACTGGGAATTGAACAACTTATCAGTTCACAGGCTGGCACTCAATCCACTGAGCCACACCAACCCAGGCACAAATCACTTTTGACACATTTAATCAGTCACAGCACCTTCCCCATACACTGTACAAATCTTTTTTTTTTGCATTTCAGTTGTGTTTTTTACCTTTCTTGAAATAAGAAAGCATGATATGCCAAAAATGTTGCGCATTTTCTTCCATTTTCAATATTAAAATGGCTTCACAAAAATTCACCAATTTTCATAAGATTTTTTTATATGCACACTGATATGACAGCTGTCACAATACAATCTAACAAAATTGTTCTGAATGAAGTTAAAGACAACTAAGCACTATTAGAGCCATCTTACAGAAAAAGCCAAGCCAACTTTCTGGCCAACCCAATAAATTATATATCAATAAAGCTGTTTAAAAAAAAAATGTCAAGGTCATGAAAGACAAAAAAACCCTGAGGAACTGCTCCAGATTAAAGGAGATTAAAGAGATATGCCAGTTAGGGGCAGTACTTAATACTGGACTGGATCCTAGTCAGTAAGGGAAAAAATAGGTGTAGTGAGCTTTATTAGGGTCATTTGATGAAATCTGAATAAGGACCATGGATAAGAATAATACTGGTGAATCAATGTTAAGTTTCCTGATTTTTATTATTATACCCTGATTTTACAATATGTCCTTTCTCAGGAAACATACAATGAAGGTTTTAAGAGATAAAGGAGGCACAATCTCCAGTTTATTCTCAAATGTTTCAGAAAAATATAACATGTAAATATGTACATATGGAGAGAGAATGATAGAGCAAATGGGCACAATGTAAATAACTAATGAATCTAGGTACTGAACATATGGGAATGTTTCATACTATTTTTGTAATTTTTCCGTAATGTTTGAAATTATATCAAAATAAGGTTACAAAAAATAATAAAAATAACAGTACAGGCGAGAAGAAGTGGGTGGAGGTGTAAATATGACAAGCAGCACTAGCAAGCAATTAATTAAGCAATGTGGATCTTAAAAGTTGCTAAAGCCTAATCCCTAGGGCGTGGGGAAGAAACCCCAACTGCCCCAGATGAGTTAAACTAGATGATATTCTAACATGTGGCGGTTTACTGCCACTTCTCCTACAGCCACTCTAGCTTTCCTTCATTTCTAACACAGGCATGACTTCCAGACTCGGAGCCAAAGTAGGCCTTCCAGGCCTAAACTGTTCTAGCCAAGCCACCCAAAAAACTAATTCTCCCCAGAGGATTACCCCAGAAGTTCAAGTTTAAAGATTAAAAAGTAGGTTTAAGATCTACAAAGTGGCTTCTCAACTAACACAAGTGCTCCCACAACTAGCAGAATATCTTACACAAAATAAACACACATTTTTCTCACTGATCACAAAGGGCAGTAGCCAAGGATAAAAACTCTCATAAGCCTGCAGGCCAGGGCATGACGAACAGCTGCCCTGATTATAAACAATGTCTGTCTGTCTCCTTCCTTCCTTCTCCTTCTTTCCTCCCCTCCCTGGAAATGCTGATCTGTCCCTTTTCTCAAGTTTCCATCTGGCAGTATCTCTCTCCCTCTCCCCAATCTCCCTTACTACATCTCTCACAGTTTACTTCCTACTATAAAAATCACATTTATTTCTGTGTTTCTTTTCATTTCTTTCCCTTTAATTTAGTCATGTATACCTGAAATGATATTCACCAAATATTTCTAAATAGTAGATTTGGGGGATTTCTTTCTTCTTTGTAGTATAGCTTGAACTTTGTATAATGACCTTTTTATGTTTTAACCAAAAAATAAAAAGCACTGCACTTTTTAAATTCCCAATTCTAGCAAATCAGTTCATTTGAACCTTTTATATTCTCTCACCCTTGCTTTTGAAAAAATATAGATTCTGAATTTTGTTTTCCCCTATGAGTGGCCCTCTACAGGAAAATTAAAAAACCTCCCTACATACTCTCTCTCTTGCTTTTCATACACCCTTCATGCCACTGCTGGTGACACAGAAGAAGCCACAGAACAGACACAATGGTGCAGAGGACAATGAAATATGGAAAAGCTCTGATCAGGACACAGCTGAGAGAACTGAGCCCTGTGTTTTTTTTCCTTTCTATTCTCTATTGACAGGTTTCTCACCAGAAAGATGTCTGCATAACCAGCCAAAGACTCCACTCCCTCTTGGATCCGTGCTCCCCCAGAGTCATTCAGTCCAATCACTGGAGCCCCCACCGTCATGGCCTGGTCCATGATCTGAGACCGTGGAGAAATCTTTTGTGAGACAACTGATCCTGTTATCAACAACAGCATTTACAAAGCACCACAGTGTTTTCTGGACAATGTTCTGAGAGCACTTTTCAAAAACAGAGTAACCCTGGCTTTATTCCCCATGATGACTGGGTAGATTCATAGAAGATAGAGAACCAGATATTTAAAGAGCTAAAGACCCCGAAACATGCACCTCCCCTTGGCAGGGGATAAGACTGCTCATGGCAGCCCTTTCCAGAGCGACAAGCCCAGGCTGTAGCCATGTGCTACACAATGACATCTCAGTCAGTGATGGGCCACATACACAACAGTGGTGCCAGGAGATTATAATGAAGCTGAAAAATTCCTATTGCCTAGCGATGTCATCATTTTCTTAATTTGACAGCACAATGCATTATGTGTTTTGTGGTGGTGCTGGTATAAATAAACCTACTCAGCCACCAGTCCTATAAAAGTATAGCTTGTACGGTACATAATACTTGATAATGAGTGACTATGTCACTGACTTACATATTTACTATACTACACTTATTATTTTAGAGTGTACTCTTATTTTTTAAAGTTTGCTGTAAAAGAGTATGCTGTGTTATACCATCAGCAGCTTCATACAAACATCTTGTGTTTACTGCATCTCTTGATCATACTATTTTCTCTTGTGCTTGATTTAATCTCATGTTGTTTTATACAGTAACTTGCTATGCAGACTTGTAGCCTGGGGGCAACAGGTCATATCATATAGCACAAGTGGCAAACACAAGGCCTGAAGGCCAAATCTAGCCCTCCACCTTGTTTCATCTGGCCCAACACCTTGTTTCTACCCTGTGGCAGCACCAAGCTCCTTGCCCCTAGTTAAAGAGTAGTTACATTTATATAGCCCTAAAATGGTATTTGGCCCTTTGAAGGCAACCATGAGGCTGATGTGGCCCCTGGTGAAAATGAGTTCGACACCCCTGCCATATAGCCTAGGTGTGTAATAGGCTCTACCATCTAGATTTGCGTAAGTACACTCTGATGTTTGCCCAACAATAAAATTGCCAAACAATGCAGTTCTCAGAACATACCCCTATTGTTAAGTGGCATGTGACTGTAGTATTTTTTGGCAGCCAGTTTTGTTGTCAGTTACTCTTTTAAAAGAACAGATAGTAGACAAAATGGCAAAGAAGTATTTTCATGCAAGTAAATGTGGACCCATCTGTTAACCTGAGGATAGGCCCAGGCCTGCTTTTATTTCTAAGATGGATTTTCCTCATGGGTCAATAGTTAACAGCCTAATGAGCAATATTCCTAATGGCCACTGACAGTTTACAAAGCACTTTCACTTCCATTATCTCATTTAACAATCATAACAGAAGCAGTAATAGGGAAAAATTAGAAGGTTTAAAAGTTAAGTGATTGGCTCAACGTCTCAGGAGTAATTAATGACAGGACCGTGTTGAAAATCCAGGTGTTCCATTACACAGGAAAGCCCTGCCTTGCTACTAATAGTCAACTCTACTTTTAACCCCAAAATTCTCCAAATATGACCTCTGCTTTTATTCGTCTCCAGAGCATCTCATCTCTAGTAGTGTTAATAAAATACCATCACATAATCCTTTCACTGCTCTTT
The DNA here is from genome assembly GCF_004126475.2 of Phyllostomus discolor. Lineage (NCBI taxonomy): Eukaryota > Metazoa > Chordata > Mammalia > Chiroptera > Phyllostomidae > Phyllostomus > Phyllostomus discolor. The sequence goes on along the minus strand of NC_040909.2, from coordinate 32,800,795 downwards.
ATCTTTTAGCACCTAGACTCCCCATCGAGACCATGGGTTCTTTACCTGGGGTCCTCAGAACCCCAAAGCATCTGTGAATGGATTTTAGGGAGTCCATGAACTTGGATGGGAAAAAATTTACATCTTTATCTTTATTAATCCAATCTTTAGTATTTCCTTCAATTATGGACACAGGCAAAAAAAAAAAAAAAAACCCCACATAACTATTAGAAATACCTGTGACTTGTCATTAATAGTAGTCACAGATATTTCTGTGTCACATTAAAGTTGTTGCAAATATCATGAAATATAATTTTCATGCACGCCTATTTGAAATTATAGCACTTTAGATCCACTGCCAAGTCCTGTATTTAATGCATTAATAAAGAAGCACATATATTACAAATGCAATTTTTTTAAATATGTTTAATCCTTTGTAGTCCTGCCTATTTTATTTTAAGCATGTAAAAAAACAACAACAACAACAAAAAATGAGAGTCTAGGCATCACCAGCCTGCTAAAGACATCCATAGTAGAAAAAATGTTAAAAACTCCTGTCCTGGACTGAAGGCACTCTTACGTACCTCTGCCCCACCTGTACATACTCAGTTCAGTGTCTTTCACCCCAAACCAACATGCACTATGTAACTGAGGAAAGTACTGGGTACGTTGTTTATAAGTATTAAATACTTACTTTGCAGATCTTTTGGGCATGTGCTCCCGACAGACTGCCTCCAAAAACTGTAAAATCCTAAAAAGAAAACAAATCAAGAAATAAAATATGACTAGCTAGAGATGAAGAGCCAGTAGGAGGAGGAAACAGAAAATTCATAGGCAGCCCAGGCCGGGTAGCTCAATTAATTAGAGCCAAGGTTGCGGGGTCCATCCCAGGTCAGGGCACATACGAGAATCAACCAATGAGTGCATAAATAAGTGAGTAACAATTGACATTTCTCTCTACCTCTCTTTCTCTCTTTCTCTTCCTCTCTGTGTAAAATCAATCAATATTTTTATAAAGATTTAATTCATAAATATTTTAAAGTATTTTCAGAAGTTAAAAAAATGTTAAGTCTGATTTTATAAATTATTCCACAGAATAGTGAATATTTTAAAGGAAGTTTATGTATTGTCAAGAGCAAAAGACCTAGTCTTTGCTCTACAAAAATAATTTGTAGCTCAGAAGGAAATGAAAATTTTTCACGCAAACTACAAAAATCAGATTTTATGGATGTCAGTCAGGCATTACCATTATTAGGAAACCTTTGCTGTTTTGACAAAGGAGGTGAAAAGTATATCAAAGCCCTCACTGCTTCCTCTTGCTTGTGGATTTTCATTACCTTCTGATATGAAGGGATTGTTGTAAAAATTACCTCCTTCCTAAACACCCCTACCCCTGCCAAAGAAAGTGGGGAATTAAAAACAGATTCAGTACATGAGGGCAAAACAAGGGAGAGGAAACAACAGAAGAGAAACTGAACAAATTGGAGGAGAACTGAAAGTACAAGAGTATCTGACTTGAAGCAAATAGAAGCCTATACATCTGCATAGTGAGTAAACACAAGGAAAGGATAATCCAGGAACCCTGGAAAGTGAAAGAGGCGGGGGAGAAAAACAAATTAATAGAAAGTCTGTGTTAGGAGCAGTTAGATCCCACTGGGCCTCTCCTTCACTTTGAGAGGAGAAAGGTTTATTCTCTAAAGAAACTTAACCAGAGGGACTCTGGACTCACAATCACCAGCAGCCAACAAAGGCAAAAATGAAGCTGAAGACAAGTGAAATTAGGAACCTGTACACTAAATGATGAACCTACAATGGCCCCTTCTTTTCCCTTACTCCTCTCCCCACAAAACACACCTACAGCCAATTATCAGGCCAAAGACTGAGGCTGTTTTTCTGGAAAACAAAAAAAAAAACAGAAGCTCCCCAGGAAAGAGGCCTACTGATATTAACATTTTGGGGATCATTACTAAAAAGCTGGCTCGTCACTCTCCACTCTCATTATCCTTCAAGGGCTATTTCAAATGCCCCATTTTCCCTAAACCTTTTCTCAATCCTAGATGTGAGCTTCCCTTGTCCTGAGCCCACAGCACCTGCCCAGACCCTCTCTCACCCTATCTGTAATCACCTCTGTTCTCACCCACTCTCTCTACAAAATGATTAGCTTGTTCAGGGCAGGAACTCTGTCTCAGTCACCACCACCCACTCCCCCACCGCTCCTTACTTCATGGGCATGAAAGGTGCTCAAAAGTAATAATTTGATAAATTTTTGTATCTATGTAATAGTTAGGAGAACACTGCATCCACAATGCACAACTTTCTTTATTCTAAGTATCATTAATAGTTCCTTCTGGCACTGGCTGGTGTGGCTCTGTTGATTGGTCCCCTGTCAGGGCACATGCCTAGGTTGCAGGTTCAATTCCCAATTGAGGCATGTATGGGAGGCAGCCAGTCAATGTTTCTCTGTTTCTCTGTTTCTCTGTTTCTCTCTCTCTCTCTCTCTCTCTCCTCTCTCTCTCTCTCTCTCAAAATCGGTAAACATTTTTTAAAAATAGTTCCTTTTATACAAGTTTTTGCCTAGTTCTCATAAATTATACATACACACACAGACATGATTCCTTCTAGTTAAGTATTTGGTAGTCTCATTTAAAACAGTTTAAAAACATTTTGAAGGTAACTCAGTTAACAAATGAGTATTGTCTATATACAATACATTTAAAATTAGCCACATATAATTATTGTACTATAATATCCAGAAAACATTTTAGTTTCCTAAACAAGTTCTATTATAAGTATTAGACCTAAAGTCTAATACTTATCCTGGATATATATAATTATACATATACTTCTACCTCTCAGAAGGAGAGAAAAAAATCAAACACAAAATAGCAACTATATGTTTTTTGTGTTCGTTTTCTGTTGCTGCTGTAACAAATTACCATAAATTCAGTGGCCTGAGACAACATAAATTGATTGCCCTATAGCTCTGTAATTTAAAAGTATTACATGGGTGTCACTGGGTTAAAATCTAGGTTAGCAGGGAGGGCTATGCTCCTTTCTGGAGGCTCCAGGGAATAATCTGTTTTCTTGCCTTTTCCAGCTTTTACACATCTGCATTCCTTCATTCATGACCCACCCCGCCTTCCCCCGCCTTCTAAGCCAGTGACGGCAGGTCAAGTCATTCTCACATCTCCTCTGCCTCTCTCTGCCACTTTTAAGGATCCTTGTGATCACACTAGGCACACCTGAGTAACCCAGGCTACTCTATTTTATTAGTTTTAATCCTCACCAAGGATATGTTTGTTTGTTTTTTTAAAATTGATTTTAGAGAGAGAGCAAGCAGGGAAGAGAAACAGAAACACCTATCAGCAGCCTCTCGTACATGTCCAATCCTTGGCCCCTGGGAAACCTGAAACTTAGGTATGTGCCCTGATCAGGAATTGAATCTTTCAATGCAGGGGATGATGTTCCAACCAACTGAGCCACCTGGTCAGGGCCATGCTACTCTATTTTAAGGTCAGCTGATTGGCAACATTAATTCCACAGGCAAGTTTAATTATCCTTTGCCATGTAAGGTAACATAATCACAGGTTTCAGGGATTAAGACTTGGACATCTTTGGGGGCCATTACTCTGCCAACTATATTCTACTATGATCTTAGTGTGAAGAAACTGTACCTGTTTTGAGTCAGCCTGATAAAACACGCTTGAACACTTTCATGAAAGCTCAAAATCAGGGCCCGTGTTTCTGAGAGTCAAGCACCCTCTGCCCAGGCTACATCAAGGTCTCTCAGGTCCACGCACCCTGCCCAGGACACAGCTGCCTTCCAGACACACAACCAACCTTCCAAGACTTAAGTGCTTAGATTCTGTCTCCCTCAGGAAAAACACATAATATGATACTGTGGACGTATCCACTGAAAAAAAGAAAATAAATCCCTCATCTGCCCCAACCTACATGTAAGTTGTCACTCCCCCACACTATTTTCTTCTCACGTATTTTGCTCCTGGCTCTGCCCTCAAGGAACAGCCCACCTCCTAGAGTTATGAAATACCTGACTGAAGACATAAACCAATCTTCCGTTGATTCGGCCCCGACCAGTGACCACACTGTCTCCAGGAAACTACCAGAAAAATAAAATAAAATATAAGTAAATAAAGGTTAAAATACATAAGTGTTTCTTTTAACAAACTTAGCAATTGTGCTCCAATGAAAGATGCCCTCCAAAAAAGCACCCCAAATTCTTTAAAATTCAATATGAATTAGGAGCACAAAGAAATCTCCTTTCCAGCCCTGGCTGGCGTAGCTCAGTGGATTGAGCGTGGGCTGCGAACCAAAGTGCCGCAGGTTTGATTCCCAGTCAGGGCACATGCCTGGGCTGTGGGCCACGGCCCCCAGCAACCGTACATTGATGTTTCTCTCTCTTTCTCCCTCCCTTCCCTCTCTAAAAATAAATGAATAAATAAAATCTTTAAAAAAAAGAAATCTCCTTTCCCCCCTCAAGTCTGCAACAGCAAACACAGGGATACTGCTTTAACAGAAATGAAGGGTGCTGTAGTCTTAGGCCTCATCCTCCTTCCTAAAAGCAGGATAATTAAGAGACCCTCTAGCATTGTTACTACCAAATGCTCACAGGCACTAGAAGGACATATTTAAAAACATGGCAACTTCTACAAAGCCTCACACCCCACCCACAAGCCTTAAAAAGGCAAACCCATCATTTTGCTTAGAATCTTGGCAATCACTGTGTGGCCCATAATAGCCCAAGTGGAGCCAGCTGGTTTGGTGCCAAGTTTACAAATCTTTGGTTACAAACAGTGTATATGCAGAACTGAAAAAAAAACTGACCAAAGTGAGTCCAAAGAATTTTGCACACTCATGGAGAACACCCAATTGAAGGAAGAAGTATCAGTGACTCTGACCTAAAAAAATCCAAGGTATACACTTAAAGTGTATCAAAGAGGTGCAAATGGTCAGCCTTTAGGAGTCTCTGGTGACTAGACAGACCAGAACTCAACTAAAAGACTCTCTCAGACTTTCCTTCCAAGTTTGTCATTTTATACCTGCAAGAACTCTGAACCCACAACCAGAGCACTGGGAACAGAGCCAGAGTCACACTGCACGAGGTATGAGCAGTCCACTCACATTCCTTCATCTGCAGACAAAGGTAAGTGGAGGCCACAGTAGTGCCTCTTCAGAGGCACTCTTGCATTCCAGGGCCCCAAAACATGGAAATTTTTCAATGTATCCTGAGTCTCAGAAGAATTTCATTAGTCCAGTGCAAGGGTATCAAATTCATTTTCACCAGCTTCATCAGCCTCATGGTTGCTTTCAAAGGGCTGAAAGTAATTTTAGCTACTCTTTAACAGTTAGTTAAGTGATAGCTCAGCGCTGCCTCCAAGTAGAAACAAGGTGCTGGCCGGATATAACAAGGTGGAAGGCTGAATTTGGCCTGAGGGCCTTGTGTTTGTCACCTGTGGTTGTGTTGGTCTAGTGGTTAGGCCAGCAGAGCAATATCAGGAAAAGTACAACTCGGAGGCTCACAACACCATTGGGAACAGATACCTTATTCTTATCAGCAGCCATTCCAAAATCTGCACATCTGTGTTCCACAAACATGTCGCTCTCAACAAAACTGTCAGGGTCCAGCAAGAGACTGATCCGCTCTCTGGCTGTTAGCTTTCCCTAAAATGCAACAAAAATTATTCAGTGATGTCATCACAAAGTCAGTAAACAAGGAGGGCTAATGGAGGGCAAGAGGAACTGGTTTTGTCCCTTCACCCCATGTGAAAGCCTCTATTCCACCAACCTGCCCAAGAGACAGGTGTTATCAGAAGACTTCACCTAGTTAGAAAATCAGGGTAGACAGGGTACCTCAGGAGCCACCAACTGTGGAAGGCAAATAAGTAAGTAGAAGGTGGAAAAGGTGGCAGAGAGAAGTGGGGATAAGGAGAGCCTGACCCTGGAACAAGATAACTAGTTCCACAAATATTTACTGTAGACCTAAAGAGCAATATTAAAAATAATGGAGAAACAGGAGGCAAAAAACTAAAGCAGGCTTAGTGGAGTCTAAGGCTACACCTCTAGATTCACAGACTTCTTCTTGGGAACTCCACAGAAATTCACACCACTAGGGTCCAGTCCCAAGAACACTTCCAGGACTACTTTCTGGTTCTTCTTCTGCCACCATTATAGGCTTCTCCCTACTAACCTACTGTAAGGGCCCTATTTAAAGACTCTACTCTTGACAATGATGCTATGATACACCAACAACCTCACAGCAGGGAGTGGCTGAGAAGAAAAGGAACGGGACAGAGAGTGCTAAAGTACTCACTTGAGCCCTGATCAAGTGGTTCATTTGGTTGGAGTGTCATCCCATATACCAAAAGGTTGCAGGTTCAATTCCCAGTCAGGGCACATACCTACGCTGCAGGTTTGATTCCCAGTTGGGGTGCATACAGGAGGCAACTGATCAATGTTTCTCTCCCTCCCTACCTCTTTCTCTCTCCTCCTCCTTCCTCCCTTCCTCTCTCTAAAATCAATAAGCATATCCTTGGTAAGATTTAAAAAAAAAGAACTCACTTGAGAGAAATTTTAAAAGATGCCTCTTACAGAGGACAAAGTTGGAGCCCTAAACTTATCAAGAGCCTCTATTGCCAAGGCTCCCAAGCCTTTAGATCATGCCCAATATTCAGGTCCACCATCCCTCCGCCCCCGCTGCCCTCCTCCAAAAACACCTCAGATTGGCTGTGTTTTTTTCCCTTAAGAAAGTAGCCAAAGCCAGTGAGGTCATGTTAAAACAGGCAATCCTACACACTGCTGTGTAAAGTAGAAGTTTTCGGGAAAGCAATTTGGCAATATGTAGATGAATGTTAAAATATTCACCTTTTGACCCAGTAATTCCATTTCTGGGAATCTATCCCAGGGAAGTAGTCCAAAAATATTTAAAAGGTGGTGAAGTGAGGACTTTAATCGAGTCAGCCTCCTGACTAAGTCTGGAAGCTGCATCTAAACCCAGTAGGACCTGCCTACTGGAAAGGAGGGGTGATGTTCCAGGGAGAAACTGAGCAAGAACACCAACAGAAAGAGTCCCCGGGAGCTCAGCCTGGGCCTTTCCCTCTGGATCTAAAATTTCCTCACCCCAGACACAGCCAGCCACCCAGAGGAGGGAGGGAAAGCACTCCTGGCACCACATACTATCAACCTAATTTACATCTCATTCCCCAAAGTCAAAAAGAAACTTGTCACCTGTAGACCTTTGTCAAATGAGGATTTTACAACATCTAAATCAACATTCAATTTATACTTAAAGGGTTGGTTCCAATCTCCTCACTGAAGATCCCAGCCTTTCACCATAGTCACCTCCTGCACACTTGTGAGCTGCACCTCAGTGCCCTTCACCTCCAAGAATTTCACTTCTGCACTGCATCCAGCAAATCGATCCCGACTCACACGTGTCAGGGACGCAGGTCCCAGGTAGCCAACCCATTTGGGCCTCTGTTTCCTCTGCTACTAAACGGCTCACCAAACATATCTCCATCACCACCTGGGCGGTGCGTAACAGTGCTTCAGATGCTCACTCCCGCTAAACATGTATACTAACATAAATACTCCCAGAAAAACCACCTGCTTTGGACGCATGTCTCTTTCCTAACCAGCAGGTCGATGCACGCTGACACCCTGAGACCCTAAAGGGGTTTAGCTGGTGTTCTGGAGGCACGGTTCCACAAGTACACTGCATGTACCACACCCTACCCCATCCGAGGTTAACGTGAAAGTTTGCCTATGTTAGTTTACCTGCCATATGCCTTGGTTTTACTGCTTCCATAATGGAGCAAGAACCATTCTTTTATGGGGCATGAGAAGAGTAAGAAGAATTTTTTAAAATTAAGTGCTTATCATTGCTTCACTATCTCTATTCTAACAACGAGATTGTTAAGGGAGTATTATTACCATCTTCTGTTTACAATAAATTGACTCCTAAAGATTAGTAACTTGTCCAAAAGTTTATAGCTGTTAATTGGTAAACCAGCTGGAGCCCAGCCAGGTCCGCCTAAAATTCCCAAAGTAAAGCAGAAAGTGATAATGCACAACAGTGCTTTCTTCCTATTACTGGCCTTTTGGGGGTAAGCAACAAGTTCTCAAGGTGGACAATCTCGCCCCCACCCCTCTCCTCCCCTCCCCTCCCCAGCTTTGTGCGGATTGGTCGGGAGGTCTCCGGCGCCGCAAGCCGGGCACGCTGTGATAGGTCGCGAACGCCAGGGCGGGAGGGGTTCGGTCCCGCCCCCCCCCCCCCCCCCCCCCCGCACTTACTCGCTTGTGCTGAGAGTCAATGCGGCGCTGGCCCCCTCCCATCAGAGCGGCACGGCGCTTGTCTTCTATGCGCTGGTTAACTGACACTGGCTGGCTGCACAGGCTGCGGGCGGCGACGCGGAAACTGCTCACCACAATGCTGAGCCTTGCGCCAGCCGCCAGCACGCGCATTGCTGCCGCCATATTTGCCCTGGCGGCGCGCCCCCGACCAGATCACTTAAGTACGCCTGTGCGTCTAGCGTGAGCACAATGAGGTCTGCGCCTGCGCAACGTCGGCTGGAAGTAGGGAGTCTGTGGACTGGAAAGCGGAGTTTGCTTTGGAGGGTGCTTGGGAGGAAGGCCTCGAGTTCCAGATCCCAGGCTGCTCTGCAGCGTCACCCAGAGAACGGGGAGTGGTTTCCCGATCTTGTACCCTCCTTGTTGCACACAGAAGATGACCATGGTTTTTGCTGTTCTCGGACCTTAGACCTCTAGTTTTCTCATCCCACTTGCTCCAGAAAATAAGTAAATAATGAATTAACCAACATTTATTGAACGCTGGACCAAGTGTGTGGCTTTAAGCACTTGAATTAATTTATTGTCCTGATTTCACAGATAAGATAAATGAAATACAGAGAGATAGAGTGAGTTGATCAAGACTAAAGAGGTGGTGGAGCCAGAATTCAAAAACACATGTATGTGTATGTGTCACTTATTGAGTACAGGGCTCTTAACCGCTGGTGAGTGGTTCTCAAAGTGTGGGCCCAGCAGTTTCAGCATAACCCAGGAGGGAGTTGGAAATGCAAACTTGCAAATTCCCAGACTCCGCACCAGACTTACTGAATTGGAAATTGTAGGGGTGCAGCCAGGAATTAGTTTCAACAGATGACTGACCCCTAGATGATTTTGATGCTTTCTGAGTTTCACAATCATTTCTCAGGGATTTAGGGCCGAACTATTGGGAGCTTGTTCATATATTTCCCCAACAAAAAGGCAGGTCTTCGAGGCAAAAAATAAAATGTGTATTTCACATTTTTAGCCCCAGAAAACTGCTAAAGGTGATCATTATCCCCTCTGAACTCCAGCTCATAACCAGAGCCTTCATAAAGTCTAAACTTTGGCCTAGGACTTCAATATTAATGCAGTTCAACTCAGCAAACATTTTGAGTACCTGTTATGTGCTAAGAACTATCTACCAGTACTTACTATGCTTCTAGGAATGGGTCATGTAGCTAATTTAGGGACACCAAGGGTCCAAAGCCTGGAGTCATATATCTGGACAAACCCCACCTGCATCTACTTGACTGCATAGTGGGTACTGTTGGCTCTGCATTTGGGTCCCTGCTTAAGGACAAGAGACTGGCCTGGTAGCAATGGGCAGAATTTGGGCAAGGCTAGGTGTGTCAAGGAGAGTATCTCTGAGAAGGTAACCACATGCTAAGGAACACGAGCAGTGTGAGCAAAGGCCTGGCACATTCAGGTTCACACAGACACAATTGTATCCCCAGCTTCTGGAGGAACAATGGTAAATGAGACTGGAAAGCAATAATGGAGTTAAGATTGTGAAGAATTTTACCATGTTCAGAACTTGGGACTTCTTTGGGCTGGGGGCAGTGGGACTCTTTTGTCCTAAAGTGCTGTGCAGATCCTCTCCAATGGCACATCTCACACCATATTAAGATTGTTTAGCTCTCTCCTCAGGTAGATTTCCAAGCCAGAGGGCAAGGACCATGGCTGGCTCACTCGCCACTGTGGCCCCTGCACTTGGAACAAGTCCCAACATATAGGAGGCCTTCAGAATGTATTTGTGGAATTGAATTGAGCTAGCAAATAGGCAATTGCATGTGGTTCTGGAGGTTTTCTGCTACAAATATGCATCTTCTTCTACACCTATGATACCTGGTTCAGGTGTCATCTCCTCAAAACAGTCTACCCTGATCCCCTCTCTGCTTAGACGAGGGTAAGTATTGCTTCCTCAGGGAAACAAGGATTTTTTTTCTTAACTTTGAAAGCCCAACACAAGAGAGATCCATAAATGACTAGTCAACGGAACTTAGTGCCCCTCCTATCTAGTTCACTCCACCTGCCCTTCTTCCCCATCCTGCCATTTTTCCTCCTCACTGTGCTAGTGCCTATGGGTACTCCATACATAGTTCTATATACCTATAATATTATTCCTCTCACCTCAGGTGCAAGTCCCAGCCTGGAGTGGGTGGGAGTTGAAGAGGGGTTGAATTATCCAGTCAAGGCCCTCCAGAATCCCATGCCCTGGGATGTTTTGCCATTCAAAGGCCCTCCTCCTGGGTTGCTATGTTTGAGTTTTTCTCCATTTTGAGACAGGAGTCACTCTGATCTGGCAATTCTATCCTAGTCAGTGACCACTGTCAGAAAGAAGGGGTGCGATGGAAGGAAGAAGTAGATTTGGGAGAGTATGTTGGTGTGTATCTTCTGAGAAGCTACCAAGAGCGGAAGTAAAGATGAAAGAAATCAATTAGGGGAAACCACCTGGGAAAGTCTGGAAGCACTTAGGTTACGATGCAAATCTAACCCCCAGTCAAGGAGACTCGGAAGGAAGTAAGGTTTGGCAGCTTCATAGACTACTGTGCTGGCTGAAGGAAAGTTCGGCAAGGTTGTCAAGGAGTCCTGGACCCACAATGTGCCTGTTCCGGCTCAGCTGAGAGCAGCCCTTGAGTGGTGTGACCCCCGTGAAAATTTGACAATGAATTTCAGAGCCAACAGATGGGACTCTGAAGCAATTACACTTAGTGCAATTCAGGTGTCTTCTTTCAGAGAGTGTTGGGTGGTTAGGAGTAAAGGGTGTGAAACAGAGGAAATTTTGGAAAGTGATTGCCATCATGTGAGGAAAAAGGATTTTTAAGATATTTCTCGTGCATTCTGAATGTACATCTCCCCTTAGTGTTTTATTTTAAAAACAGAAGGGAAAAAATGAAGTACTGTAAATTCACTTTTGTGTGTGTGTGCTGGACTGTGTTTCTCTGACTATGCAATTGAGTCACAAAAACCCTGACTTAAATTCCAGCTAAAACTGTTATTAAAAACTGGAACTCTGTATCCCCCAGACCATACACATTTTCCAGGCCATCTTGGAAAATCCTCCTCTTTTCTGACTTCTTGTGTTCTGTGGGCAATGAGCAGGGCTGACCTGTCCCTTTTTCCAGAGGCACTTCCAGACCATTCTTCCACCATTGCTGGGCTGCTCTTCCTCATGTGTCTTCCTTTAAGGTTTTTGCCATCTTTTGTTATCACCCTTTCAGCATTCCCTGACCTTTACAATCCACCTTCCTCTCACTTCTGAGATGTTCACATTAGCTCCCCCCCCCCCCTTTCCCTGCGGTATTATTCAGGGTTCTCTAGAGAAACAGACCATTAGTATATATAGAGAGATTTATTATAGTGATCGGCTCACATGGTAATGGAAACTGAGAAGTCCCATGATCCACTGTCTACAAGCTGGAGAATTATGAAAGCCTATGGTGTGATTCAGTCTAAGTCCAACGGTTTAAGAAAGGAGGGCTGAAGGGTTAATCATGTAAGTTTGGATCTGAGCCCTAAAGCCCTAGAACCAGAAGCATATATGCCCAAGGCCAGGATAAGATGGATGTCTCAGCTCAAGTAGAGAGTGAGAATTTGGCCTTCCTCCGCCTTTTTGTTCTGTTCAATGGATTGATAATGTACACCTGCATTGGTGGGGGTGAGCCTTTTTACCCTGTCTATTAAATCAAATACTAATCTCTTCCAGAGACACCCTGACAGACATACCAAAAAATGTTTTACCAGCTATCTGGGCATCTGTTAGCCCAACCAAACTGACACAAAACCAACCATCACATATGCCTTCTACCACCATTCTCAGGGAGACCATCCAGCCTTCATGCTGATATTCTGACTTCCTGGCCTCAAAATGCCTCAGCTTCTTCAACGTGAAAGGCTTTCAACTCTGTTCCACTTCACCCACCCACATGCTGGGCCTTATAATCACTAAGAATTGCTCCATTTCCAGGAGCTGAAACCTGGCAGTTCTGTCTACCACCTCCTTTCCCACACTCTTTCTTATACTGCCTCTTGTCCATGCCCTCAATATAAATGTTCAATTCCTTCGGTGTAAATATTTAATTTCTGCCTACTCTAGCATTCTGGCCTCTTAGACCCCTATATTTCCATCAATATCTCCATGCTAAGGCCCAGTCCTGGGTCACCCCTCCTTTTGGATCACTCCAATTCTGTTCACAAACTACCTACAGTTGCTGGCAGAAGTCACAGAAATCATACCAGGAGTGTTGGTCTCCTAGAGCTACTATAACATATTACCACAAAACTGTTCCTTAAAACAACAATAATTTATGCTCTCAGTTCTGGAGGCCTTGAGTCCAAAACCAAGTGTTGGCAGAGCCATTCTCCTTTCAAAGGCTCTGGGGGAGAATTTTGTCTTGCCTCTTCCAGCTGCTGGTGCTTCCTGGTGTTCCATGGCATGTGGCAGTATAACTTCAATCTATGCCTCAGTCTTCACATGGCCTCTTCCCAGTGTCTCCCTGTCTGTGTTCTGCCTCTCCTTCTTCTTATTAAGGTACCAGTCTTTGGATTTAGAGCCCACCCTAAATCCATAGGATAACCTGATCTGGAGATCATTAACTTAATTACATGTGCAAGACTCTCCAAACAAGGTCACATTCACAGATACAAGGGATTAGGGCTTGAACATTCTTATTTGGGGATACAATTCAATACATTATACTAGATCACTGGATAGTCTCGCTGTTCCTTGCTATTCCAGTCTCTGCATGTCCAAACCTCATGCGTCTAATTCCAAACACCATTTCTTCCAAAAGCATTTCCACAATTTCCCATTACAAGCAGGCTCTTCTTTCTCTAAATTCCCATCTGCTTTTTGTTCTTCATTTATAGCTTTTGTCAATGTCTACCTTTTATTGGAGCTATCTATGTATGTGAGCATTACATTTTCTCTGGTTACCTGAGTTGCAGAAAGTGCCACCCAAGTGTCTCATCAGTAGACCACTTTTTGACTCATTGGTGTCACTAGAATTATTTATGTTGCTCCTGCTACTGCTGAACATGCTACCCTGACCCTCCACCCTAAGGGTCCTTTTGTCTTTTTCAGCCAAAATAGCCTTAGTAGTTCTTAGTGATTCTTCTTCCCTAACCAGTTCCCTGTCTTTCTTCCTCTTAGATTCTTCTTTTCCCCAGTCATCTGCTCAGCAGCCTGCTTCTTCTTTACTTCCACTTCCCGGTCTCCCACGTTGGTCAGCCCTATAAAGTCCAGTTCTGCTTCTCAGACCACCAGTCACTTTCTATTCTCTCTTATACCAGTTTAGTCCTTCATTTGAGGCTTTCCCCTAACCTCCCCATCTGGCCCACTAGATATCCTTAACTTTCTCCAAGAATACTCCCTTCACTTCTTGCTTTTCCTGATGGCATTAATTCCCTTCCTTCTATACCCAACACATTTTCTTTTCTTTCTTTCTTTCTTTCTTCTTTCTTTCTTTCTTTCTTTCTTTCTCTCTTTCTCTCTTTCTCTCTTTCTTTCTTTCTTTCTTTCTTTTAGTAGGGTAGAACATTTTTATTTTAAGAGAAATATAACATGATAAAAAAATTAACAAAGTTTCAAGTTATAAGGTAGACTGTGTCAACTAACAAGAATTTTCCCAAACTTGTGGGTATGTAATTTTATTTTTTAATATTTTTCTTTATTTATTTTAGAGAAAGAGGAAGAGAGGGAGAGAAACATCAATGTGTAATTGCCTCTTGTGTGCCCCCTACTGGGGACCTGGCCCACAACCCAGGCATGTGCCCTGACTGGGAATTGAACCAGCAACCCTTTGGTTTGCAGGCGGGCACTCAATCCACTGAGCCACACCAACCAGGGCTGGTTATGTAATTTAATATGAAGGGACTCCTCTGTAGGAAGTTTGACCTCTACCTATTTTGATAGATAAGTGAGAATGTAATAACCACATAGAATACATGTTTTTTACCTCTCCTAAAGAGAAATAGTGCTGTGGAACTTGAGACTCAGGATGAATATTGTCTAGGTACAAAGAGAAAGGTTTCCATTAGAGTTTGTGTCTTAGACCAATTCTTGATGCTAGCTATATCTCCATAATCTATCTTCGTAACACCTGGACAAATTATATTGAAGAAATTCTTGAATTCATCCATCTACACTTCTGCAAGTCATCTGTTATTTTTATTAATAATCTGTCCTGTGCCTCCTGGAAATGTATAAGGTGCTGCTTTCCAAAACACATGTCCAACATGTGAGCAAGTAACAATCTTCAAAGTTTCTGCATATCTCCAAATCCTAAAAGAAACTTACAGGTTTTCTCTCTCCAAATATCCATGCCATCATCATACATTCCAATTTCCTGAAAGTAATCTCTGTGTATTGAAAAAAGGCCTCCTGCCCATTTTAGGTGTTCTGACAAGAAAAGTCTGATTACTTTTCCTTTTATCCATTTCTCTTTGGGGAACAGGTTACCAGTGAAAACTGAGCTTCTCGTTGAATCCACCATAAGTCACATCAAAATCTGCCATGTACTCAAATGTATCATCACTGATTACATCAATGATAGGACATACTACCGTTTTCCTGTCTTGATTGATCCTAGCTTAAAAAGGTTCTAGCCATCCCACTGTGCACTCACAGTGGCATCTAAGAAAGTGATCACTGGCCTTTAGACACAGCAGCTCCTTTTATTCTAGCTCCGACCAATCCAGAATGTTGTTCCATTTGATTTACATGAACTGGTACTTTTAATTTTTTCACATAACTCTCCAGAGGTGTTCTCAAAAAGTCTCTTTCACTGGCCTCATCTATGAGGACAATTTCTTCTAGCATGTGTCTTGATGAGCAATCAATGACAGTATGGACAGTTCACAGAAGTGTGCTCCCAGCCTCATTGTGGGACATAATCACTGCACTTGTAGGAAGATTATCAGGAGACACTTTGTTTTACACCCCTCCAACCCGACAATCCTCTCACTTGCCATTAAATTGAACTGATTGATTTTAAACATCTCTTTCATCTTTTATTGATCCTTTTTAGTAATAAGGAATGGTTTCCCCATTTCTCCAAGACCTTCATGAGGCTTCTGTGCTGGCTATAGAACATTCCCAACAGGAAGTCCTCTCTCCTTTGCTTCATCACATTTGTTGCATTCACTGAAGTAAAGCACCAAGGAACATATCCAACAGCACCCAAATCAGGGAGGTGACTAGGACCACCTTGCAATATGCAAATTTTCTCATGGCACTTTAAGTCAAATGCAAAATTTAAAAATACATATATACATAAATACATACATACATATAAAGATCATGAAATTTTTTCCAAACCAGTTTTACCAGAAAACAACTTCATAATCTCGATCTATGTGGTGGCAGCAACAGGAACTCTTTGGGGCCGGCTGGGTGGTAGCAGTGCGGTCCCACAGGCCGCAACATGGGCATTACTCTGGGGTCACTGTCTGCCATGTTGCCTCCTCGGCTACTCCAACATGCATTCCGTCCCACAAAATTACTGCATTCTTCTTTTGCATTCCCCTACTTCTTTGAGTATCTGCTTGATACGTTACTTGTTCGGGTTTATCTGACTTCACCCTTCCGACCACAGTACACTCCAATTCTGCTTGTACTCACATCTAATAGGTTTGGGATATATGTGTTCAGAACTGTGATATACTGGATATGCCTAACTGGATTGGTAGAAGGTATGAAAAAGGATGTGAATTTAAGAGTTTTTGAGCTCACAAGAACAGTTCCAGTATTGCCTTCTGAAAAGTCTGACTCTACCACCCTTGAGAATGCTCTTTCCCATTTTAACCAAAAAAAGCCTTAGCAATTCTCTCTATTGCTGGATACTGAGTTGAATTTAAGTTAAAATGCAGCCAAGACACAAGAAATACTCTTGCTTTTTCCCCTTATTCCCCTCCTTCTTAGTCCTGTTCCAACTACTTAGAAAATTCTCATATAAGCATCTTGGTACCAGGTTAAGAAATGTTTCTTTTTAAATTAGTAGCTTCTCCTAACTTCTTTTTTAAAAAATAATTTCTGCTGTAAGTCCAAAAAGCTATATGAATTACGCTAATTTCACAATTATTTCTATTATAATGGATGATTTTAAGCATTTGGTATGCTGTTCTAAAGCAATTCAGGTTAACATCTAGAAACCGAAAAAAATTCATATACGACTCTTCCCTGGATTATAAACTCATTTAGGGTAAGAATTATAAAATTATAATTCTATAATTTTAACTATAGAATTAAAATTCTATAATTTTATTTCTATGTTCCTAATACATGGAAAATACTCATTCAATCACTGAAGGAACTTTGTTTCTCTCTACCCCAGTTTCTGTGGAAAAATGGAATTATCTGACCCTCAGCTCCATCACTAGAGGCAGCTTCTTCCTCCTGGAGCACAGGAAATTTATAGTTTCCTGAGGGTGTTGCTGACATTTGAGATGAACTTACTGGGAACATCAAAAGTAATAAAGTTAATTAGGGAACAGCTCATTCCATCCAACTGTCCCAAAATTTCAACCTTTATGATTGATGCAAATGTGACTCTAAGTGAATGAAAGAAAGAAGGAAGGAAGGTTGGGAAGAAGCATCTTAGACTGCAGTGCAAGAAATTCAGCAAGAGAGATGAATGAAGTGATGCTGCCATGTACTCTCTGCTGTTATTTTGTCAGGAAGGAGGGGAGGGAAGAAAGAAGGGAGCATAAGACAGAAAGAGAAAGCAAGAAAGAAGGGAAAGAAATGGATGGAAAAGACTGAAAAGGACAAGAAAAACACAAACTGTTTGAGGTGTTCAAAAACAGCTACAACAGCCCTAGACAGGTAGCTCAGTTGGTTAGGGCATCATCCCAATATCTCAAGGTTGCAGGTTTAACCCTCAGTCAGGGTGCATACAAAAGCAACCAGTGAATGCATAAATGCATGGAACAACAAATCAATCTCTCTCTCTCTCTCCCCCACCCCGTCTTTTCACTCTCTAAAATCTGTAAATAAATGTTTGAAAAAAAATTTTAAAAAGAAAACAGCTACAACAACAGAAATTTCTTTACAACTCTTTATATGTAGGAAGGGATTAAGTAATATAGGTGTAGTCCTCACTTCCAGAGTCAGTTATAGACTAGCAGAAGCCCTAGAAAGAAGCACTGCTATAATTAAGAGTTGGTGAAGGGTTTCTGGTGCAATGAAAAACATGCTTTGATGCAATCAAAACTGAATTCCAAGTGACACTCACACACTGTGTGACCGGAAAAATCAGTTAATCTCTTTGAGCTTCAATTTTTTCCTTTTGTAAATGACAATATTATATAATACTGACCCTATAGAATAGTTGGAATGATTAAATTAAGTGTGACGGCATGTACAAAGTGCCTACCCCAAAGCTGGGTATGGACTAGGTGTTTAATAAATGGAAATCCCATTGAGTCTAGTTTGGGAGCAGAGTTCAGTGTAGATGGGAAAGACAATGTATATGGAAACTGATTCTGGACATATAAAGAAGAAAATTAATTATTCAAAGGCAGGAATTGTCAAGAAGGCCACAGCAGAGTGAAAAAGCAAATGAATCTATAAGAAGAAAAACACAGCAAAGGACATGACACAAGAACACTCTGGTTAGTACACTGACATGAAAACCACTGTTGCTAGGCCTTGCTGCCACTGTCCCTGGGTCCTCAAGGTCATATAACCACGGTGAATCATTTCTAATTGTCATGTATCTTTGTATCTCCCACATTTCAATTCTTAAGTGGGAAAGCATCGGATTGTCAGAGACTAAGCAACATGCCCAAACCCTAGAATGAGAAGTATCTAACTTGCTTGATATCAAGAGGCCTATAATGGGAGACTCCCCCTAGATGGAAGGGAGTTAACATGGTGAGCAGCCAAAAAAAATAATTTTTGTATTATTTAATGCTAGCAACTGTAACTAACAAACCCCAACATTTCAGTGACCTAACATACTAGAAGCTCACTGTTCACTTATATAGCACTTCAGTGTAAGTGTCCTTCCATGTGGTGGTTCAGGGACCCAGGCCTCTTCCATCTTGTGACCTCACCACCCCTAGAATCCTCGGTATTTGACTGGAGAATGAGGGGGAGACAAGTAGAAGAGAAGTCCTGCTTCTGCAATACTAACCCTGAATAGAGGGACAAGCTTGTGCAATGCAGTCTCTGCTGACCAACTGCTTTCTAGCAACAACTCCATGCTACAAAATGGGACATGGCAAACTTTTGATTGATAGTTGTTTATACCATACTCTCTACTGGGCCCATGTGTGTGGTAAAAGATATTGGGAATAAGGCAGGAAACCCAGGATTAAAAGGATCTGAGAGGATGGGGAACCATTTTGAATAGGGGGTTTGAAGAGTGGGGAAAGAGATAACACACTAGGAAGTTGAAGTAAGTGGGGAACAGGAATTCTGGGGTGCAGGATTGTTTGAACAGCTCAGTACCCCTGACAACTTCTTTTCTATTATGGTTGAACTAAGCTCTTTCTCTGTGCAGGACACTTGGTGAAGTACAGAGGTATCTATCTCCAGAAGACTGCTACACAAATTGGGAAAATGTGTACACAGAAAGATAAATTTTATTCTCTGGGTAAAATTTGTGAAGTGTCAAGGGAGTGGTAGGGGGAAGTGCTGTAAGAGTTCAAAGTCAGAAATTATCACTGACAGCTGGGGTGTAAAGGAAGATTTTTAATCCAGGTCCTCCAAGGAGCTGACGCCCAGATAGGACTGAATGGGTAAGAAATTTATTAGGGTAAATGCCTGTGAGAGAAAATGGGCAGAGAACCAGAGGAGTCTGGGAGAGCCTTCAGACTGTGATTATCAATTAGGTAAATCTGTCCAAGTGAGGAGGCGAGGGAAGGATGGAAGGCAGGCCCAGAAGAAGCATTTTAGACTGTACAGCAGGTTAAGGAAAATTAAGCAAGATCACCAGGGAGTCTTTGAGCAAAGTCACCCATCAGATGACTCCCACTTCTCTCAGGAAGGAGTCTGCTACAGCTTCCCTGCCACACTCAGTCATTGGCTGGGAGCAGCCTGCAGAATACATGGCCTCAGAGTGAATACAGCTATGGATTTCAGAGAGCAGCAGCTGGGACACTTGGTCAATTACACTTCTTGCAGTTGGAGATATGAAAGTTACATTCTGGTACACACCAAAGTTTATCTTTTGACACACACAGATATACCTCTCTGCAGAGGTTTGGGAAGGAGTTCCTCCCTTGTTCCTGTGGGCTTTCTGAGAGGAAACTCAGAAGAGCGTGTTTAATGGAACAAATTCTGTTGATGCAGTTGATCTCAGCAACACACTTAGTACATATTTTCTCCCTCCTTCACTTTCCCTTATCAAAGCCCCTCACCCTCAACAATCCCCTAGACAGGTCTTGGTGACTTGCCTGGTGATGGGAACCAACCTTTATTCTGTAAGGGTCTGAACTATTGGTAATATCTTTTTCAGTCCAGGGTTTCTTCTTATGTCTATTCATGGTTACCACAGAGCAGGGGAGTACCAAGAGCACCTAAGTAGATCACGTAGCTTTCCACATGTGTTCCTCCTTGTCCCATTGTGCAAAAGTAGCCCTTTTTGCTGGTCAGGGTCAATTGCCCTTGCTGGATGGTAATTTTTCTTACCTGCTGGTCCCTGGACACAGACATCAAAGTGCCCTGGCAGCAGCTGCAGCTTGTAATTCAATAGAATCTTTGCTATATCCCTTGGCAAAAGTGTGGCCTTTGGGGGAACAGGACCTCTAACCCTGCAGTGTTGAGAGTCGTGAGGACAAAATCCCTCAGTGGGACACTGGGTGTGATAGTAAGTAGGGTCACTCCTGCTTCTATCTCTTGGTTCCCAAATGCATGAATTTTTCTATTCAGGACACAGCACCATAAAGAGGTATCTGGTGTAATACATATACTGTGTCCTGAAGGGGGGCATCTCATCCATCCAGACTGTGCTCTCTGTACTGTACTTCAATGCCTTTAGAAGACCATTCCAGACCCACTTCGCTGAGCATTCTAATGTCTCTGGAGCTCTGCTATTCTAACAAGCAGTCTCCACCTTGCCACTCAGTTATGTATTCCCTTCTCCTGAAGGAGAAAAAGGTCTCTTTGTAAGCTATCCCAGAGGCCTTATGGCTCTCTCTCTTAGCCAAAAACTGCTTGTTAGTCATGGCTTTCAGTCTCTTATGATTCCTCTATAGGGAGTCAATGCAACTTAGTAGTAACCACCAAATTTTACTACCTTTGTAGGCATTGTTCCTTCCATGTTTTTCAAATGTGCATCATCACATCTGCCACAACATTTCCTTCTACTGGGACATTTTCTCAGGTTAACACTGGTGAAATCTTTAGCAATTGAGCTACCATCTTGTGCCAGGAACTACCTGACTCACACCTACTAACCAGGATGACATCCTCTTTGCCTGATAGCAGTAGATGAGCCAGTCCAAATTCCTGTCTTACCATGTATTTTCTGGGACCATTCCCAGTACCACTTGTGTTAACCTGGGTCCCTGAGAAATGGATGCATAAAATTATCAGTGCAAGAAATGTATTAGAGGAAATGCGTATGAGAAAAAATGGGGAGGCAAACAGGGAGGCTGGGGGAGCCACTGGACTATAACGCGAGTCTGCCCCCAAGTGAAGAAATGAAGTAAGGAAGATCAGATGGAAGCATCTTACACCCCAGTGCAGCTCTAAGGAAAGTTTGACAAAGCTGTTTGGGATTTCCAAAGTCACCTGTCAGAGGAGTCTGGCATCTCTCAGGAATGGGCCTTAGTTTCTCTGCCACACTCAGTCATTGTCTGGAAGCAGCCAATAGAAGCAAAGCCTCGGTGCAACACAGTGATAATTTTCAGAAGGCAGTAGCTGGGGCCCACAGTCAATCATGATCATTGCAATCAGAGTTATCAGAGGTACATTCTCATGGCTACCATAGTAGTGTTCGTGGAGGAAGTGACATAGGGTTGGGGCCTAGAAAATATATTGGATGTAGGTAAGTGGTGATAGGCAGAAGATACATCCAATGATGATAGACAGGCAGAGTATACAATTTGTGTTAGGTAAAATAAATAGGACACCTTACCTGAAGGGCACCTTATCTAAAAGACTAATTTTAGTGGTGTCATGGGACAAACTGATGGAAAGGTAGGTAAACAGAATTTTCGTGGGCCTCAAGTACCAGGGTAAGAAATTTAGACTCCATCCTATAGGCATTGGGAAGCCAGGGACATTTTAAACCTGCATTTTACCTACTCTCTAAGTAGTATTGAATACTAATGATCATACTCTCCTTTTTTACTTCCTCCTTCATGAAAAATTATCTTCACTTCTTTGAGATAACATACTCATAGAATTCCTTCTATATCACTGGTCACTCATTCTAAGTAGAATTAATTAACTAGTTAATTAATTAACCCATCTAGGCAATTATTTCATATTATGCCACTCTCAAACCTAAACTCTTTAATGTCTTCCCAATGTTCATGTAATAAACACTCTTATCATGGCATATAACATTCTTATCATGGCATATAAGACTCTGCAAGGCCTAGACACTATCAGCCTCTCTGACTCATCTAGTACCATCCCCCCAGCCTTTTTGCTCCAGCTACACTGGTCTTCTGTCAGCTCCTCAAAATCACCATGTTTCTCCTTTTGTAGGGACTTTACCTTGACTGGGTAGAAAGCACTCTCCCCTTTTCATATTTCAGCTTGACACTTCCTTAAAAAAGCCTTCTCTGACTTCTTTAACTAAATCAAATCCTTCTGTTATCTGTATCCTAGAACCATATTCCTTTTATTTGCAATTATTGAAGTTATCATTTAATATTTATATGAATATTTGATTAATGTTAGCCTTCTCAATCTTTCCAACTGTGCTATAAAGGGCAAGGACTGGGTCTATGTTTTTATTTCTCTTATATCACTTAGGACAGTGACTGACATATACTTAGCATAGTACCTTAAAAAATGAATGCATGAATGAATGAATATTATTAGTCCTTGAGCAGAGGGAAGTGGTGATGTCTGTGCAAAACAGAGTCTTAGCTTTAGGCAATACCGAGTAAGGTGGATTACAGGTCTGGAACACTTACATTAGAAGGTATGACTAGAAGTCAATTGTGTTTGAATAAAGAAGGTACATTAGGGATAAGGCTAAGTTGCTGTATAAAATGATCACATGCCCTGACTAGGGTAGCTCAGTGGGCCGGTTGTTGTCCTACAAACTTAAAGGTTGCTGGTTTGATTCCCAGTTAGGGCACATGCCTATGTTGCAGGCCAGGTCCCCGGTTGGAGGCATACGAGAGGCAACCAATCAAAGTTTCTCTTCCTGTATTTCTCTCTTCCTTGCCCTCTCTCTACAAAATAAATAACTAAAATCTTTATAAAGGAACCCCTAAATAAATGGCCTAAATAAAATAGTTTATTTCTTTCTCATAAATGTCTTCAAAGTTTACCTGCAACAATATTCACTGGAGTGTTGTTTATTTTTTTCAACATTTTATTTACTTATTTTTAGAGAGAGGGGAAGGGAAGGAGAAAGACAGGGTAAGAAAAATCAATGTAAGAAAGACACATCGATTGATTGCCTCTCATACATGCCTCCAACCTGTAACCTAGTCATGTGCCTGACCAGGAATGGAACCAACAACTTTTCACTTTGCTAGACGATGCCCAGCCAACTGAACCACACCAGTCAGGGCAACAGAAGTGTTATTTAAATGCTGAAAAATTAATAACTTCAGGGTACAATTGCAGGATACTTAAGTAGATTGTGGAATTACTATTTAATGGAATATCATCATTGTTAAAAAGTCATATTGCAGAACCGTGGCTTCCACCCTTCTGTGCCACCATCACCACCGTCCATCCTCATAATTCTTTTTATCTTGTAAAACTTAAAGTCTATCCTCATTAAACAATAACTTGCCATTATCCTCTCCCACCAGCCCCTGGCAACCACCATTAACTTTCAGTCTTTATGATTTTAACTATTCTAAGTACCTCATATAATTGGAATCATGATAATTGTAATGAGCTGGCTTGTTATTGTTTTTTTTTTTTTTTAAGAATTAAGACTCATTGGAGAATATAGTCAAAGTGGTAACTCCAAGGTTATAAGCTTTAGAGAAATAGAGAGTGATGGCATAATGACAGAACAGAGAAGACTGATGTGAGATCTGGATACTGGAGAAATGATGATGATTTTGGTTTTGAATATATACATTTTTTGGTGACTGCAACAAGCTAGAGATACAAATCTGCAGCTAGGAAGAGATCCCAAAGTAGAAGTATTGATATAATAGTTATTCAAGGAGAAGGTAGACTGGGACTCCTTGAGACTGTATTTTTCCACCTATGTATCCACAGGGCCTGTGTCAGAAACATATTTGGTGAAGATACGACACCTCATGGTAGTCCTTCACAGAAAGTGTTATTATTCCCACTTTATAGATGAGAAAACTAGGGCTCAGAGAGCTTGAATATTTTTTCTGAAACCTACACAGTAAGTATTTGAATAAAAGTTAGTTCATGTTCATTCTGCTACCTCACGCTACCTCCCATAGCTCAGGAATAACAAAAGTAGTTTGGCTCACAAAGTCAAGTTTGCTCAACTTCAGGCTAAAAATTTTCATTCCTAGCCCTTAAGACTTGCAAAGATCATTTCAAAAAAACAAAAAACAAAAACACTTTATTGTCCAGGAATGTATACTTAGCTATCTTTGGGGATTCTATTTTATTTAAGAAATGTACCCTTTTAGAAACTACTCCA
Organism: Phyllostomus discolor; assembly: GCF_004126475.2. Classification (NCBI taxonomy): domain Eukaryota; kingdom Metazoa; phylum Chordata; class Mammalia; order Chiroptera; family Phyllostomidae; genus Phyllostomus; species Phyllostomus discolor. The sequence continues at coordinate 32,776,697 of NC_040909.2, read as the reverse complement.
GCAATGTCTTTCTCCGTCCCTAAGCAGCTACCTCTCTCATTTTACATAGCAGTAATTCCAAACTATCAACATTCACTTGATGAACTTTTACTAATAGTAAAATGTTGAACAGTTAAATTTAGGAGTGAGGATCCTTTTTTAAAAATTTTGAGCCCTGGCTGGCGTAGCTCAGTGGATTGAGCGCAGGCTGCGAACCAAAGTGTCTCAGGTTCGATTCCCAGTCAGGGTACATGCCTGGGTTGCAGGCCATGACCCCCAGCAACCGCACATTGATGTTTCTCTCTCTTTCTCCCTCCCTTCCCTCTCTAAAAATAAATAAAATAAAATCTTTAAAAATTTTATTTAAGGCTTATTTTATTCTCATTCTAGAGTGAGAGAGAGAGAGAAACATTGATGTCAGAGAGAAACATTAATTGGCTGCCTCTGAGCCTGCAACCTGACCATGTGCCATGACCAGGAATCAAACTGGCAACTTACTAGTTGTGAGCCTACACTCCAACCAAAGGAGCTACACTGGCCAGGGCACGAATGAGGTTCCTTTGGTGAAGCTCCTGCTTAATTTAACATGCTTAGCCAGAGGACTATCTCTGATACATAGTGTTGAGCTCTAGAGAATACGTTGGTTGACCCTAAGGCTAGTTACAACCCTCAGGTAGTATCATAGGCCATATGAAATACATGGGAATTGTAAAGAGATCTAAATTGTCCTAAGCCCAATAAAAATCTGGGAGATCCAAGATGGCAGCAGAGTAGGTAAATGCTACACTCACCTTCTTCCAGGACCAAACTGGAATTACAACTAAAATATGGAGCAATCAACCTGAATAACCAATTGAAGACTAGCTGAAGAGAAGTCTTATAACCAAGGATTTACAGAAGCCATGTCGATATTGGTAGGATGGGTGGAGATGCAGAAAGGGCTGGTCCCCTTCCCATGGGCAGTAGCTGAAATTCTGAAGGGATATCTCAACTGCAAATGTTCCCCCTGAGAAGAGTCAGGTCTCAACCCTGAGGCTGGCTCCCAGCCTAGAGCACCAGAACCAGGAAGAGGCACCCATATAACACTGGGCTAGGGAAATCAGCAGGGATTCTGTCTGTCAGATAGAGATAGTAGTTCCCTAGAGACACAGGTACCCTTTTAAAGGTAAATTGTACAAAATTTTGTTTGCAGCCACTCACCCTGGGCACCAGTGGAGGGATGGCAGAGTGGACTAGTCTCATTAGGAGATACTGAGACTTGTGGCTCTGGGTAAAGAACTGAAGGGACAGCCAGTGCTGACTTACTCTCTAATAGCACAGATACCATCTTTCTTGGGTGGAACACCCCCTTCCATATGGCATCAGTCTGAGGTAAAACAGTAATATTACCCTCTGGACTCCCTGTAGCCCACCTGGCAGAGCTTGAAACCTGCTGAGGAGTCAGCTACCTAGGCTGTGGTGTAGAGATTTGAGCAGACTCAGAGGGTGTCAATGACTGAGTTGTGTAGCTTTGGGGTAGGGGCTATACTCACCACTTTCCCATGAACTTGACTGATGCCTTCCCCTCATGGGAGATCCACTAGCGCTACCCCCTGAGCTCCTGACTCTTGGTTGAGACTCCCGGTGGCTCAGCCCTGCCAAGGTCTGGGCAGAATCTGGGGCAGACTGAGTTTGTGGTTCTGGGGCCACTCGACCAACCTTCTCCCAAGCCTGACCAGCACCTTACTCTCATAAGAGAGCCACTAGCCCTATCCTCCCAACCCCATCCTGCTGCGATCAGGCTCCTGGCAGAATCTGGGATAGACTGAGTTGTATGGCTCTAGGATGGGGGCCATTTCTCTCTCACACACCCTATCGGTGCAGAGCCCTCCTTTCATGTGACAACAACTTGGACTGTTTGGGCCTGATAAACCCTGCTAGTCTCACCTGGTGACCCCCTGACTCCCCATCCCATCACAAAGGTGTGTGAGCACCCACCTATGGCAGCTAAATATGGTGTACCCTGAGACATTTGCTGAGTGGCCTCAGAACCAGCACTGGCACCAAGTTTGAAGCTGCATCAATCTGATGAACACCACTTGCTCCTATCTGGTGACTCAGTGAGATATCTTCAGAACATTTCACCCCAAAGTAGCAGAATACACATTCTTCTCAAGAGCAAATGCAAGTGCATATTTTTGGGGGATAGACCACATGTTAGGGCACAAAACAAGTCTCAATAAATTTAAGAAGATTAAAATCGTATCAAGCATCTTCTCTGACCACAATAGTATGAAACTAGAAAATAATCTTTAGAAAAAAGATGAAAAACACACAAAGACATGGAGACTAAATAACATGTTACTAAACAGTGAATGGGTTATCAGTGAGATCAAGGAAGAAATCAAAAGATGCCTTGAAACAAATGAAAATGAGAGCACAACAACCAAAAATTTATTGGACATGGTAAAAGCAGTCCTAATGGAAATTCATAGCATTATGGCCTACCTCAAGAAACAAGAAAAATCTCAAATAAACAATATAACTTTGCACTTAAAGGAACTAGAAGAAAAACAAAACCCAAAGTGAGTGGAAGAAAGGAAGTAATTCAGAGGAGAAATAAACAAAATAGAGTCTACAAAACAATACAAAAGGTCAATGAAACCAAGAGCTGGTTCATTGAAAAGATAAACAAAATTGACAAACTTTAGCAGACTCATCAAAAAAAAAGAGAGAGCCAAAGTAAATAAAATTACAAATGAAAGGGGAGAAGTAACAACTGACACCAAAAAATCACAAAGGATTGTAAGAAAATATTATCAATAACTATATGCCAAATTTGGACAATCCAGATGAAATGGATAAATTCCTAGAAACATACAATCTTCTAAAATGAAACCAGAAAGAAACAGAAAATGTGAACAAAAAGATTACAACTAATAAGATAGAAGCAATAATCAAAAAACTTCCAACAAGCAGAAATCCTGGATCAGAAAACTTAGCAGGTAAATTTTACCAAACAAACATTCAAGGAAGAACTAACAAAAATCCTTCTTAAACTGTTATAAAAATTTCAGGAGGAGGGATAACTCCCAAGCTCACTTTACAAGGCCAGCATTATCTTAAACAGATAGAGACACTACAACAAAAAAATAGTTTATAGGCCAATATCCCTGCTGAACTTATGCTAAAGGCCTCAACAAAATATTAGCAAACCAGATAGAGTAACACATTAAAAAGATCATACACTATGAACAAGTTGAATTTATTCTAGGGATATATATTTGGTACAATAACTGCAAATCAATAAACATGATACACCACATAAATAAATGAAGGATAAAAATTACACAATCATATTAATACATGCAGAAAAAGCATTCAATAAAATCCACTACCCACTTGTGATAAAAACTCTCAGCAAAGTGGGAATAGAGCAAACATACTTAATGTAATAAAGGCCATATGTGACAAATCCACAGCCAACATCATATTCAATGGGCAAAAACTGCAAGCATTTTCTTAAAGATCGGAAACAAGACAAGGATGTTCGATTTCATCATGCTATTCAACATAGTACTGAAAGTCCTAGCCACATCAATCAGACAAGAAGAAGAAATAAGAAACATCCAAATTGGAAAGGAAGAAGTAAAACTGTCATTATTTCCAGATGACATAATACTGTATATAGAGAACCCTAAAGATTCCACACACACACACACAAACCTACTAGAACTGAGAAATGAATTCAGTAAAGTAGCAGGTACAAAATCAATATCCAGAAATTAGTTGCACTTTTATACACCAATAGTGAATTATCCAAAAAGGAAACTAAGAAAAACAATCCCATTTACAATTGCATAAAAAATACCTAGAAACAAATTTAACTAAGGATGTAAAAGACCTGAACTTGGAAAATTATAAGACAATGAAGAAAGAAACTGAAGAAGAAACAAATAAGTGGAAGCATATGCTGTGTTCATGTATAGGAGGAGTTAACATAATTAAATAAAATGTCCATACTATTCAAAGTAAACTGTAGATTCAATACAATTCCTATCAAGATACCAATGGTGTATTTCACAGAACTAGAACAAGTATTCCAAAATTTTATATGAAACCACAAAAGACACAATAGCCACAGAAATCTTGAGAAAGAATAACAAAGCTTGAGGTACCACCCTACCTGGCATCAAACTATACTGCAAGCCCATAGTAATTAAAACATCAAGGTACTGGCATAAAAACAGACACATAGATCAATGGAACAGAATAGAGAGCCCAGAAACAAACCCACACCTTTATGGTTGATTAATATTTGACAAAGGCCTTGATCCATGTGGCTCAGTTGGTTGGACATCATCCTGCAAAGCAAAAGGTAACTGGTTCAATTCCCATTCAGGGCACATGTCTGGGTTGTGGATTCAGTTCCCAGTTGGGGTGTGTACAAGAAGCAACAAATCAATGTTTCTCTCTCACATTGCTGTTTCTCACCCTCACTTTCTTTCTCCTTTCCCCTTTCTCTCTGGAAAAAAAATCTTTTTAAAAAAATCTTAAAAAAATATTTGACAAAGGATGCAAAAACATACAGTGGGGTAAAGATAGTCTGTTCAATAAATGATATTGGGAAAATTGGACAGATATGTGTAAAAATATGACACTAGGCCATTTTCTTACACCATACACAAAATAAATTCAAAATGGATTAAAGAGTTAAATGTTAGACTCACCACCACAAAAACCCTAGAAGAAAACATGGGCGGTAAAATACCTGACATTTCTTGTAGCAGTATTTTTCTGATATATTTCCTTGGGCAAGGGAACAAAAGAAAAAGAAACAAATGAGACTATAACAAACTAAAAAGTTTTTTCACAGCAAAGGAAACCATAAAAAAAAATGAAAAGACAACCCACTGAATGGGAGAACACTCTCACTAATGATCCATCTGGTAACGGGTTAATATTTAAAATATATTAAAAACTTATAAAATTCAACACCAAATAAAGAAATAACCCAATTTTTAAAAAATGGGCAAAGAACCTGAATAGACACTTCTGCAAAGAGGGTATACAGGTGGCCATTAGACATATGAAAATATGCTTACGGCCACTAATCATCAGAGAAATGCAAATTAAAACCGCAATCAGGTATCACCTCACACCTGTCAGAATGGTTATCATCAATAAATCAACAAACAAGTGTTGTTGAGGATGTGGAGAAAAGGGAACCCTTATGCAATGTAGGTGGACATACAGATTGGTGCAGACACTGTGGAAAGCAGTATGGAGTTACATCAAAAAATTAAAAATAGAACTGCCTTATATTCCAGTGATTCTGTTTCTGAGGATATATCTGAAGTACACTGAAACACTGATTCAAAAGAACATATGCACATCTATGTTCATTGCAGCATTATTTATAATAGCCAAGATTTGGAAGCAGCCCAAGTACCCATCAGTAGCTGAGTGGATACAAACACTGTGGTACATTTACACAATGGAATACTACTCAACCATAAAAAGGAAATCTTATCTTTTGTGACAGCATGAATGGAACTAAATAGCATTATGTTAAGTGAAGTAAGTCAGTCAGAAACACAAGTACAATATGAATTCACCTATATGTGGAATGTTATGAACAAAATCAAGTAATAAAGAAAATAGAAATAAACTCATAGATACAGAGAACAGACTGATAGCTATTAGAGAGTAGAATATGGGGTCTGGGTGAAAAAGATGAAAGGATTAAGCAAAGAAAATAACTCATAAACACAGACAACTGTGTGGTGATTACTGGAGAGAAAGCGAGAGTGGCAGTAGAAAAGGGTAAAGGGGGGGATAAATGGTGATGGAAGACTGGACTTGGGGTGTTAAACACATAATATAATATATAGAAGATATTATAGAATTGTAAACCTGGAACAAACATCACCCCAATAAATTCAATCTTAAAATGGCCAATAAGGATCTTAAATAATGAAAAAGTAGACAATTCCCAGGGACAAACTGGCTGTGTTCCAAAAACTTAATTTTAAATTATTTGGAATGCAGAATGCATTTTTTCCTTAGAAACAATGCTATGAATAATTGCAGCTGTTCTTCCAGCAAAGTCCACACAAGATTGTTTAACCCATAATGTAACAGCAATATTTGTTAAGACATTTTAGGTTGGCATCAAAGGCATCTCTAAATCCTCACCACTCTGAATTATAAATTAGCTGTGTACATAGCTGCTACCCCAACTAGACTGTGAACTCTTTGAGGGCTGGAAACTGTTGAATTATTCATTTTTGTATTCTGAATGCCTGGCATATAACAGGCAATAAATGTTGGTTGCATAAATGAATGGACAAGTTTAATAGGCATTTGAATAATGTTGAAAGCGTCTTAGGAAATAAAAACAGTAACATTTAATGGATACCTTAATATGTGTCTGGAGCTGTGCTAGGTGAATGACCAATAAATCAAGATGTTTTGTTTATGCTAGAGTTAGGGATGAAGAAGCTGAAAGCAGTTTTATTATTTGTGATATAAAATAAATGAATGCTGGAGTTGGTAAATAACTGTTTTGATTTTTTTAGAAGAGAGGGAGAGGAAAAAAGAGGGAGAGAGAACGATTGATAGAGAAACATTGATTTTTGTTGTTCACTTACTTATGCATTTATTGGTTGATCCCCATATGTGCCCTGATGGGGGATGGAACTGATATAGAGAACTGATCAGATCACTGGGGAGAAGTTGGGAGGGCTGTATGTAGGAGGAGTTTGCTCTGGGAAAGGTAAACAGTTTAGGACTGGATTGGCTGAGAAGCTGAACACCTCCAGAGGGCATGGAATTATGGGTGAGAAGATTTGGAATAAAAGAAGGGCTCTTAGGCTTTCTTCTACCTTGAAGATGTCTGGACAATTGTGCCCCAGCTGCCTGTTTCCCAACAGATGGTACATTGGATGGGAAGAAACTCCGTATGCAGCCTAGGGTTGGACTGGCCTGGCAGAGGGTGGCAGGATTATTCTTCTTTGGGTGTTCTAGAGGGGATGACCTCTGAGGCAGAAGCCTGCCATTCTTCCAAAATTGTGTAGCTTTGGTATTATGTTGTTTTAGTTTGTAAACTAACCCTATAGACATAAGATAAAACCAAACAGGGGGTGGGGGGGGGAATAATAGAACTCAGGTGTTAGGGTTTAGCTTTAATTGATAGGTTTAAGTGATTAAAGATGTAACTAAAGAGTTAAAAAGTTTAGCCTTAATTGATAGGCTTAAGTGACTAATGAACGTGGAAGGCTGTTATTCCAAAATTGTGAAGCTTTTGAATAAAGACTCCATTCCCATATCACCAAGCCTTTGCCTCTGGAAGTTTGCCTAGAGAGGGGTAGTAGGCAGCAGGACTCCAATTGTTCAGTTATAGAATCTATAACCTTGGCATATAGGGATGATGCTCCAACCAATTGACCTACAGGGCCAGGGCCTAAAGAAATGTTTTTGGATGGACTGATGTATTGATTTGGGGAAAGAGTAGAAAATTATCTGTAACAATTGATATACAAAGAAAAGGGATTCTTTTGAGGGGCTCTAGGACTGAGGGGTGGAGAAGGTATGACAACAGCTAAAGAACAGAAAATGGAAAAGGAAGTTGCTAACAGTCAGAGAGGACTGCTCAGCAAAGAATAGAAGGGCTGGTCTGGATTAGGCTCTGATTTAATTTCATCTGATTTACTGTTCCGTGTAAAAATGTATTTGCTCTGGCCAGTCTCCAAAGATTTGCTGTGAGTTTAAATTAAGGGTAGATTGAAGTTAATTATAGTAATTTCTTTCCACAATGACAGTATATTAAATATTTATTAAAATTTGATAGGGATGGTGTTTTCATCAGCTCAGGGGGTATAACACAATACTATCAACTGTGGTGGTTTAAACAACAAACATGCATTTGTCGCAGTTCTGGATGCTGGAAATCTGAGACCAGGATGCCAGCATGGCTACCTGATGAGGGCTCTCTTGGTTGAAGATGGGTGATTTCTCCTTGTATCCTCATGCGGCAGTGTGTGAGAGCTCTCTGGGGTCTCTTTAATAAGGGTACTAAACCCATTTATGAGAGCTCCACCATCATGGTCTAATTATATCCAAAAGGCTCCACTTCGTAATACCATTGCACTGGGGGTTGGGATTTCTTTTCAACATCTGAATTTAGAGGGAACAGAAACCTTCAGTCCATATCAGATTGCTATATTGGTGAAGGCAGTGAAGTAGAGATATTAGGCAGTCAGGGAGAACACAACCTAGGAAAATGGGAGAAGGAACATTATCTCTAGAGTTCTTGGTGGAGGAAGAAAAAGGAAGGGGCAGAGAAAGGAGGGTAAAAGAGGGGGGGAAAGGCAAACATCTATTTCATAATTTTTTAAAGGGCCTAACCTCTCAGAAAGTCCCAGTCTGATCATTGTTCTTTGAAAGCATAACTACAACTACTTTCCCATTCACTTCATTGTCTCTAAAGTGCTAGAGTGCAATAAAGAAGTATTTGTTGATTGATTATTCTGAGTGATTCAAATCAATCCACACTTCTGGTTTATTAAAGATTTTAGAAATTGACATTGATCAAGCTGAAATAAAAACTGTCTTTAAATTTGCAAGACATTTTATGTCTCTCCCCAAGGAAAAACAAACATTGGTCCGTGCCTATTATGTACCAAACACTATACTGGGGGTTTTCTTTACATTATTGCATTTTAGTAATTCATTATTATTTTAACAATTACTTAGTGCCCATTACATGTCAGGCCCTATGCTAGGCAGTGAAGATAAAAGGCAAAGAGGGAGAAACTCTGACCTTTTAGCAGTTACAATGTAATGGGGAGAAGACAGTGCTAAATCAAGAATTGCCACGTACTGTGGTAAGTGCAATGAGAGGTAGGCACTTGACAATCTTAGAGGGCAGAAATGAGGAGCTTTAATTAAAAATGGGTAGGAAAGAGACAATTAGAAGGGAACATTTTCTGAATGAAAATTTAACTGGATGCCAAAAGGAGCCTAAGGACTAAGGGGGGCGGTGGAAATCCGAAGGAGGTGGGGAGGGCTGGGCGGGGGGTGGGCTGGGATGTGAGTAAAAGAAAACTGTACTTGAACAAAAATTAAAATAAAATAAAATTTAAAAAAAGGAGCCTAAGGAGACATGGTTAAATGTTGTGGGTCCTTGATGGGATCCTGGATCAGGAAAAGGACATTAGAGAAAAACCTGAAGAAACATAAATAAAATATAAATTTTAGTTAATTATATGTATTATCAGTTCCTTAATTGTGACAAATGTACTATACTATTGTAAGATATTAATAATAGAGGAAATTGGGTGTAGAATGTACTAGAACTACTTGAAGTATCTGTGTAATAATTCTGTAAATCCAAAACTGTTCCAGAATGAAAATATTACAAAATTTAAACTGGCATTTTGTATTTTTGTTAGATCTGACAGCACTAATACTTTTACTTCCAAATAACAATTAAACATAAACTATGAAAATTACCTTAAGTTGACAGAATAAAGGATTTGAGTTGTATATAATTTCTCCTAAATATTTGTTCCAAGCACTTTATTTTCTATAAACAGTTTGTTTCCTTTTTTTTTTTTTTTTGGCAAGATTCAAGCAACCAAATAATTATTAGGCAGATAATATACTTCAGTGTGGAACTGCTTTGCCTCTAAGTGACATAGCCTATCACCAGTTACAAACACTTTCAGGAGCTAAAAAAGAACCGGCTTAAATTTCCTCCCATTCCCCAAATGAACCATCAATAGAATTAATCTTAATTTGGGCTGTGCACATCTCAAGAGATTAAAAAAAAATACAGTTATGAGGAAATCACCAAGGTGAAATTGCTGCAAGTAATCACTTGTCCGGGGTGACTGCTAATTTATGCTGCCGGAATGGAAAACAGTGCTGATTATTTTATTCTTGTTGCTCCTTTGGGAAAGAATCTGTATGCTGTGGAAGACCTTAGAGTTTGGAATAAAACAGAACTGTATAACAGTTTTACTTGGTGAGCTCAGAAACAAGTTCTTATAAAAAAAAGATGAGGATTTTAAGAATGAGAGTGAATTTTAGAGTACTTGCCATTTTCCAGATACAAGACAACGAAATATATTAATATTTTGCTCAATTTTGTTTAATATCTGCTTTGGTGTTTAACAAAGTTAGGAAGTTAGATCCTTACGGCTTAACACTTAAGTGCTGATAATATGCTAGGCCTTAAAGAAAGTAAATCTGTTCTCAAATGTAGTAGAAATTATACATTAGAGATTTGTCCAGGTTCTCTCAATCTCTTAACTATTGATTTCTACTCTAAGTGACAAGGCCCTAAAACTAACATGTATTTGTGCCGCAAATGATTTTACATACGTCCTAAGTTAGTTTGTAAACTTGCAGAGCATTTACTGTACGCAAAAAATTCTGCTGAAACAGCTTTGATGTATCCAGAGGTAAGAAATAGTACGTTAGTTAGACGTTTGTCTCATAGTCCTTACTTCTGCAAAACCATCAGGCAAAAGCTTTTTTAAAAACAGATAATACCGGAAAGGATTTGGGTTCGTTCTAAGGCAGGACCATGGGTTAAGATACTGATTCACATAGAAGCACTAGGTCTGTCGCCGGAGCTAAAGAAAAAAAAAGGGGGGGGGGTTCGTTTTTTAAAACTGGACTAGCCTAGAGGAGCTCGGTGCGGTCCTCCTTGGCGCCTCTGTATGGCCGGGCCTCTTGCATTCGCCTGACTCCAAAGACCTGAGACCGTGTGAAGAGACCGGGTCGAACTAGCGGGAGAAGGCGTCGGGCCGGGCCCCACAGCTCACCGAGCGCCGGCCGGGGCCTTCCAGACCTCAGGTTGCGGCCGACTTAAGGCCGCGGCCCTAACCTAGCAAGCACCACCCGAACGCCTGCCTGCTTTCCAGGCTGAGAGTGTGAGCGAACCGCTGATGCCACCCTTTCGGTGGTCAAGAAGCCACGTTCCGGGATAAAGGCCACGAGGGCGGGACTTGTGGGTGCGCGGGGCTACTTCCTCACGTCGTGGTCAGTCTGGGTGCGGAGAGGCTGAGCGGGAGTCCGAGAGGAGCGCGACGTAACGTGACCTAGTCGGGTCTGAGCTTTGGCCGGCACCGAGGAAGCAGTTTGTGCGAGAAACCTACAGAGCACAAGAGGGAAAGATGGGTCAAGTAGCGAAGGTTTCACCACAGCCTACACGCCTAAGAGGGAATTTGAGAGCACAAGGGGGAAGGGCGGAGAGAACAGGCGGCTCGCATAGAGCATGCTCTGTTCTGAGCCCTAAGCAGAGAGCCAGGCATGCGCTGTGAGCCCAGGGTGGGTTGGCAGCGGGGAGGGGCTGGCGTGAGCTGGCTGATGTGTTTATCCGGTTTTCTGGGTGGGCGGTCAAAGCGCACGCGTTAAGGGCGAAAGGCGGCGGAGCTGGTACTGGGATGCGCATGCGCTGAGTGAGCGGGTGGCTCTGGGAGGGTGTGGAGGGGGTCTTGGAGGAGAAGCAGGGGAAAAGGGAAGCGAAGGGAAAAGGAAAGGGCGGGGGGAGGGGTGAGAGTGTGCTCTGCGCATGCGTGCGAGCGCCAGCGACGACGGCGGCGGGGGAGTCTCGGGGATGACAGTGGCTTTGCCCGTTGGGGTAACGGTCGTCGTCTCCGGCTGGGCTTGAGGTGCTACACTATCTGTGGGATCCGTTAAGGCCGCACCAACCTGGGCTCTACCGAGCTAGAGTGGCTCGTGGAGTCCGGGTGAGGGCAGCGAGGCACGAGGGGAGGGGCCTGCAGCGGGGCCTGCTGTGTGCGCTGGGCGGCGGCGGCGGCGGGGCCTGGCTGTGTGAGCGTTCGCCTCAACCGTGGCCGGGCGGGTTCCGTGGGCGGCGGCGACCGTCGTGCTTGGCGGAGGCGGTGTCCGTGTGTGCGGCGCGGAGATGATGGCCGGGCAGTGAGGGGCGGCGCTTGCGCCTGGTGACCTCGAAGTGAGCGACTGAGGAGCGAGGGGCGCCGTCGCGGCCCGGCCGGGCCTGCTCCCCGCCCCCTCCCGCCGCTGCCGCGGCCGGCCCGCGCACTTCCTCCCTGGCCCTCCCTTACCCGGTGCGGGACTTTATATTCCGCTTCGCCACCTCAGGGAACAGCGAGGCTGTAACCACTGGGGCAGAGAGCCAGGCACAGCTCGAGCCCCGCGTCCGATATGGAGAGAGTGGCGGCGGCCTCTGCCAGCCGCATCAGTAACATTCGTCGCTGCTGCGGCTTCGTGCACTAGATCGAGGAAGCTGACGCCTGAGCTGTCGCCCTTGCTGTCGCTGCTGCCTCCGCGCCCGGCGCTGTGATGGAGTAAGGGCCCTGCAGGCAGTGAGACGCGTGCTCGCCCCTTGGACCGGGCCGGGGCCTGCTCCCACCCAGCTCGACCTGAGGAGGTAGCTCCGCGCCCAGAGATGCAGCTCGAGCCGAGGCCGCCCGCCGAGCCGCGGGGTTAGACTGAACTCCAAGTCGTGGCCCGAGTGCCGAAGTCTCCACGTTCTGCGCCCCGCGGCCGGCCGGGACAAACTCGAACGCCGGTTTCTCTACTTTTTTTTTTCCCGTCTGCAAGTCTCAGGGACGGAGGAGGGGCGCCACGGCCCCATGTGTGGGAGGATTGCTTCAGCCTCACAAACTTGCGCGGATTTTGGTTACTACTTTGGCCATTGGTTCTGCTCTGATTTCCTCCGAATTGTTGCAAATTCGCCATTGTTCCCTGGCTGCTCACAAAGTTGGATCCGGAATTTTTTTTCAACCGGGAGTCAACGGTGTCCAAGTGTCTGCAATGAACCCCGTGAATGCTACTGCTCTCTACATTTCCGCGAGCCGCCTAGTGCTCAACTACGACCCAGGAGACCCCAAGGCGTTTACCGAGATTAACAGGCTCTTGCCTTACTTCCGACAGTCCCTCTCGTGCTGTGTTTGCGGTGAGACGCTTTTTATTGTTCCGTTTTCAAGGCTTATTTTAAAAAACCTGGGCAGTGGTAACAGGAACGGTTCGACGACATGGTAGTTTGTATTAAGCTTATGTTATTTGTGCAGTAGTATACAGCCGTTAGTTTTGAAACTCGCCAAAGGATTTTTGCCCGTCATTTCAGAAAGAATCCTTCCTTACTGCTTTGTACAGTGGCCCGAACGTTCAAAATTGTTTAATTTGCCTTAAGCCAGTTGCTTAGCATTTCTGATGATGGTTTTTTAAATAAGGTAAAAAAATACATGCATCCTGCTGCCTTTCTTTTTTAAGTCTTCGATACAAGAGTTGACTTAATACCAACATTGGTTAAAACATGGACATGTGGCCTGTTTGCTTTTCCGCAAACTGGTGTTAATGTGGGGGTGCTGGTATGAATGTGATGCGCCCACATCACAACTCGGTGCGGAACTTTCGCCTAGGTTCTTCCACAAATGCTTTGACAGTTGAATAGTAAATAGTGAGCCAAGGGAATACCTGATGGGGTACCGAGTGCTTTTTAATGAGATTTTTACAGGAATACATTTCTTATTTTTTTGTGACTTTAATATACTGTGGCCTGGTAGAGGGTTGTTTTAGGTGTTTAATGTTAATTTGGGCTGGGGAGATACTTTCAAGTTATTTTTGAGACATAAAGATATGCTAAGTTGTCTAATAAATCGAAATTTCTCAAAAGTGACAATTTGGACTAGTTGTGCACATACAGTAATTTCTTTTAAAAACCTAGACGAAATGTTAATATAAAAGAAAGGGCAACTGGCCAAAAGAGGCAGTAATATACTCCATATTTTTATTCCTCCAGAAATTTTGTTGATCCACTCACTTGTTTAGTCAGAACTTGGTAAATTTAGGCATTTCAGGCTTTCACTTTATCTTAAATTAGATAAAGAGGAGTAATCTTGAGACTATATTTGAGAGTCATCTAGCATTTTCTTTATAGTTCTGGGGCAAAGCACTGAGGGAGTGCAGAAGAGGTGAAGATTGTGGGGGATTTTTGCACGCCAGATACTCTCATAAAAATTTAAGTAACAGTGTTAGATGTGATTAAGTTCTGTGACTGGTGACACTTAACACCTTTATAGACAAACATATGCCTGGACAAATCACTTAACTGCCCTGGGCCTCAGTTTCTTAATATAAAAAAGAGAGGCTTGGGCTAGAGTCAGAATTTCCTTTTAGCTTAAATTTTACTGATGTAAGCATATGAATTTGATTGGTTTAAAGGTACCTTCTTACCTTGCTCTCAGTTTTTATGGGGTGCTTTTTTAAAAAATCTTAACAACTTTTAATAGTTTGTGGACTGAGGAAATGGAGCTGGTATATCTTTTATCTCCATAAACATTTCTTTTGCTGTGGTGGTGATGGTAGGGGTGATATAGGGGAAAGAGCGGGCATAGGGCAGCCCACCCTGACCTGCTAGATGTTGTTATCCAGGTAACACCGGAAGTCTTTTTACAACGTAGGTGGTCTTTAGTTCTCTATTTCAAGGGGGGAGTGGTAGTTTTGAATCATGTAGATGCTTGGGATTTTAAATTCATATTAGTGGCTTCAGGATAGTTGTGATCTAATTGAATATTTTCCCAGATTCTAACCAGGATTAAAAAGACATTAAGGATAAAAATACATTGAAAAAGTAGTTGTTTTTTTTTTAAATCAGTCTTGGCAACACAAGGGAAATTTTCCTGACAGTGGAGCATTGTAATTATTCCTTTTTGCTCAGCTACCCTCCCCCACCATCCTATGGAAGAGATTTGTGCATTCTTTTTCTCCCTTATAACTGAGTAGTTGGCATAAAATTTTGGCAATATGATGTATCTTCCCCCGCCCCCCCATGTTGTCTGTGATTATCAGCAGGAGAAAAAATTACTTATTTGAATTCAGATCCAGCATTTAATCAACTTTGTATCAGGTGGTGCCTTAGACTTTCTTAGTTGAAGTACATAATACATTCATTCAAATTACTAGGGCATGTGCAATTGTGTTTCATGAAGATAATATATAAAAATAAAGTTTAATTCTGTCTTGATGCTGTAGATAGGGAGTTTGTTTCAACAGGCCTTCCAACATCTAACCCAGTCCTACCTTTTCAGCCTGTATTCAGCTGCTCTCTTATATAATTACTCTGCTTCAGCCAGGTTGATGTTTTGCCTTTTCAAACATACATACATGCTTTATGTTTTCCTCCTCTTTTTTTCAATAAAAAGTTCTCTTAGTCCTTTGAACCTCTGTAACCCTTTGTCTAATCTTTAAGGTACTTAAAACTCTTCCAGTGTAGTTTTTTATATCTGTTTCTTCTGGTACATTAGAGAAAATACTATTTTTTTTTGTACATTTTTGTGTTCCTCCTGCCTTATCCTTTATCTTCTATCTAGTGACTTGCATGTAGGTGTTTAAGACCCTCAGGAGGAGAGTGAGCAGAGGTGAAGGAGGGAAAGTAAAAGGCCTACAAGTTTCGCAGTTAGGTACAAATCTTGGTTCTACTTTTGTGTAGACAAGTTATTTAACTTTTTGCCTCAACTTCCTTTATCTACAAAAGGGGGTGGTTATACCTTACTTTTTCAAGTTTGTTTCTCCAAATTTATTTTATGTGTGTGTTTATTTTTAAGTGGGGAAAAAGCCTTTTGAACCGCTGAGAACAAGTTTATGGACTTGGTGTCTGGCACATATTATGTGCTTAATGTCCCACCCTAGTGCAGAAGTAGAAGGGGAGGAGGTGAGAGAAGACGCTGAACTGTCAGGTCAATTATTGTCAAACCTAGACTATTCTCTGGAACTACAGGTTTTGTTATCATTGTTCTTTGAAATGTTAATTAGCTGATTATCACTATTTGTTTTTCATTTGCTTTGTATGTTTAAACCTCCTGAAACTTTCAGTGAATGAAATAGCAATGCTCCAGAGAATTACTATACTTTCTGGACCACAGAAGCAGAAATTACTGTGGGCACTACTTTTTGTGTCAGTTTTTCTTCCTTGCTGTAAATACTGGGGCATGCTTTATCACTTACCAGTAAGTATAATTTCTTTCATTGGCATGGGACTTGATAAATTCTGTACTGGGGATTTTAAGTTTTTCATTAAACTTGTAAGTCCTCAGCTGATGTAACAAGTTTCATAAGTAAAATCAAATCCTGTTAGAGTTGGAAGGACTTGTTGAGTGGAAAACTTTTACTCTCTGAGATATTTGGAGTCCTGTAAATTAATCATGATCAAATCTCTACTCAGGGCACATGAATATTTTTTGGTGTTTTAATTAGAGTTTAGAAACAAAATGGTTCTGGCTTTTGATTTACTTAGTAGTTTTGGACCTTCTTACATAAAATGGGAAGGGAGTGGGGATTAGTGTTTTCTACTCATTTAGGGCGACATAGGCCAACAAGTTTTTGTTTTGAATGTGAAGGACTAAAGACAAAAAATCCTATCATCTTTTTGTACTACTGCTTACGTGTACAAAAGATACTACTTCTAGTGTACCACTAGAAGGTAGGTGGTTCCCTGAGGGTGAGAGCTTTTCTTGTCTTGTTTATCATTGTAGTCTTGTATCTGACACTTAACTGGCTTGTTGAATGGATGATGTTAGAAAGTTTCAAAGTATGAAGGATGTGCTCTCAGAATAAGGTATTTGCTTTAAAATCAAATAGATTTAGCTTTATGAACTACCTTTACTTTCCTTATTTGTCTCATTTTGCCATTGTAGACTTTCCCTTCCCCACTGGAATTAGTGGGGTAGATCTTAAGAATCTCTTCCAGTCCGTAATTTTGAGTTCTTTTAGCAGAATTAACTTCGGTTTTTGCCTGAGCAAACAATTTATGAATAGCAAGAATCTTTTAAAGTGAACTTTGAACATATAGCTTGGAGTGTCTTATTTTCAACTACGTATCTTTTAGATGGAGGCCATTTGAATAGTTGTGTTATATTAATACTTTATATTTTTCTCAAACCATGAGTTCATTTACTTAAGAATTTGACTTCTCTAGATACTTAATATAAGTAAAATCATACAGTATTTATCTTTTTGTTGACTGGCTTATTTCACTTAGCATTCTGTTCTCAAGGTTCATCCATGTTGTAATTATGGCAGGATTTCCTTTCTTTTTAAAGTTGAATAGTAGTCTGTTGTATGTATATATTATTCTTAGTTTATCCACTCATCCAGGATGGGCATTGGAGTTGCTTCACCTCTTGGCTATTGCAAATAATGTTGGTATGAACATGAGTGTACAAATAACTCTTAGAGACCCTGCTTTCAATTCTATTGGGTAAATACCTAGAAGTGAAATATCTATGTTCTGTGGTATTTCTTTCCTTTAAACTTTTTTAGAAAAGCCCCGGCTGGTATGGCTCAGTGGATTGGGTGCTAGCCTGAGAACCAAAGGGTTGCTGGTTTGATTCCCAGTCAGGGCACATGCCTTGGTTGCAGGCCAGGTTCCCAGTAGGGGGCACGTGAGAGGCAGCCACACATTGATGTTCCCTTCCTCTCTTTTTCCCTCCTTCCCCCTCTGTAAAAATAAATAAGTAACATCTTTTTTAAAAATTAAAAAAACATTTATTAATTTTAGAGAGGGGAACGGACAGGGAGGGGAAGCAGGTTGGGAAGGAAGGTTTGGGAGAGAAACATCAGTTTGTTGTTTCACTTATTTATGCATTCATTGGTTGATTCTTGTATGTGCTCTGATTGGGGATCAAACCTACAGCCTTGACACATCAGGAGGATGCTCTAACCAAGTGAGCTGTCTGGCCAGGGCTGCTTTTAATTTTTTGAGGAACCTCTATATTGTTTTTCACAATGGTTGCACCACTTTACAATCCTTTCCAACAGATTAAGCATTTAAATTAATCACATCCTTAACAATATTTGTATTTTCTGTCTTTTTAAAAAAACTGATAATAGCTATTGTAAAGGGTGTGAGGCAATATCTCATTGGTTTTGATTTGCATTTCTGTAATGATTAGTGATGTTGATAATATGTTTGTTGGTCATTTGTATATTTGAAGCATCACTGTCTTTTATCTTGAAAACTTAGTTCACTCATTACCTCTTTATTAATAACCTGTGATGTTTTAAGTGTTGGAATAAAAAAAGTGATTAAGACACATGACCCTTACCCATATGTTACTTATTGTTATGGGAAGACAGATAAATAAGCCAACAATTATTAGAAGCACTTATTGTTATACCAAATCTCAAGTATCATAATAGAGTGATTTATAAATTAATTTTATTGCATATGTAAAAATTTCAGAAATTAGCCATAAATATTTCCCTTCATATAATTTGTTTTGAACAACTGTTTGCCTCAACATTTACGGTAAACCTGACTGGTCATTGAGTAGAGTTTGGTTTAGCAGGTTTTGAGGGACCTTAAGTTTACCTGTTTCCTCTGATTTGGGAAGAATTCTTGTTTTTCTTTTTTGATCCTCACCTGAGGACATTTTCCCTTTGCTTTTAGAGAGGGGATAAGAGGGAGAGAGAGAGAGAAATGTAATGGGCAAGAGAAGCATGGATTGGTTTCTTCCTGTGAGCTTCCTACTGGATAGCTTGTGCCCTGACCTGGGATTGTTTGTGCCTGGTGGGGGGATGTAACTGCAATTTAGGTAGTGCTCTGACAGGGAATTGAACCCGGCAGCCTTTCTGCAGTTGACACTGTGTGCAACTGAGTCACATCAGCCAGGGTGGAAGAATTCTTCCACCCTGGGGAGTGTTTATCTAGTGGGCTGGTAAGGAAGAACAATATTTAATAATTCGTATGGTAGGTACAGTTCTTTTATTTCACATATATCTAATTAACTGTTAGGTTTCTTTTCCTAAGAAAAATCTCCGTTTTACAGTTTCCCCTTTTAGCATTGTAAAAATTAGTTCTAGAAAGTTGTTGATATGCCCTGGATGGTGTGGCTCAGTGGATTGAGTGCCGGCCTGCAAATCAAGGGGTGGCCAGTTGGATTCTTGGTCTGGCTCATGCCTGGGTTGTTGGCTGGGTCCCTGGTGGGGGGGGCGGGTGTATGAAAGGTGGCCACACAATGCTGTTTCTCTCCCTCTCTTTCTCCCTCCCTTCCCCTCTAACAGTAAAATGTTTTTTAAAAAGTTAATAATACTAGTTTGAATAATGGTTCAAGGTAGTCCGTGTAGTTCTGTAGAATTAGGAGGAGAGATTGTTTCAGTCTAGTGAGATCTAGGAAGTAGGTGCCTGAATGGGACCAAGGGGAATGGCAAGGTTAGTTGTTCATTTTCGATAAGGCTTGAGGGAGATGAACAGTTGACTTGTTGAGGCTGCAATAAATCAGGTTTATTTGTAATGAAGAATCCATGAAGGAGAGCCCCCTTTCTCTTAATGATGATTCAGAGGCCTTGTGAGGGGGGCTTTAATGTCAGGCTAAGGAATTTGATGTTTGTCTTGTAGACTTGACCCCCTACACCTCCCAAAGTGTGTTCTATAGGTTGCCTAAATCAAATCATTTAAAGGGCCTGCTAAAATTCAGATACCCAATTATCATGCCGGACTGATTGAATCAGAATTTCTATGTGCAGGGCTTTGTAATTTGCTTTTTAACTCCCCATCTTCATATGGGGCAGAGGATTTGCAAATCATTGTTGTTCAGGGGGTGTCCAACTTTTTGGCCACACTGGAAGGAAGCAGTGTTGTCTTGGGCCACACATTAAATACACAAACACTAGCAAAAACTGATGAGTAAAAAAGAATGTTTTAAGTAAATTTACAGTTTTGTATTGGGCTGCATTCATAGCCATCCTGGGCTGAAAGCAGCCTGCTGGCCGCGAGTTGGACACTGACAGAAATTCTGTTTTAGACAAGATTGATTTGGGGATAGAATATGGGATTGATTATGGAATAGTGGTGGCAGTGGTAAGGGAACAGCATAGATAATGCTAAGGAAGTTTTGTCTTATGTGTGTCATAACACTTTAATTCTTTAGTATGCACTGTATTACACTTTGGCATATTTTACTATGAATAGATTAAACTAGACATTTCCTACCCTAAAATTTATAAACATATTTAGCTCATTGCTTTCACACAATATACACTTGATAAAATACTGAATTATATTTAAGAACTGACAAAACCTGGTAGTTTAATACAAGTGCATGAAAAAAATTGAAAGAGTCAAAGGTAACTCAGTTTATATCACAAATGAAGTCATTGATTTTGGAAGAATATGAAAAATTTATTTTCTTTTTTATGGCAGGCACTTAAAAAGATTTTATTTATTTTTAGAAAGAAGGGAAGGAAGGAAGAAAGAGAGGGAGAGAAACATCTATGTGCAAGTGATACTTCGATTGGTTGCGTCTCACACGCCCTAACTAGGGTCCTGGCCCACAACCCTGGCATGTACCCTGACTGGGAATTGAACCAGATACCTTTTGGTTTGTAGGCTGTCACTCAATCCACTGAGTTACACTAGCCACGGCAGGGTATGAAAAATTTAGATAGACTGATTTGAAATAATATAAAGACATCCCAATTAAAATATTCTTCAAGAATTTAGCCATTTGGTGTGTGGGATTTTGGAGAGTTCAGGTGCTTGAGAGAGGTTGCAGTTAAGATAGGAATTAGTGTAGCATCAGATGTGGACCTGAGGAGAATGAAGAGAAGGGTGAGACAATGTTGAATAAATGTATGGTGGTTGGGAATGGGGTTAGTGAGGAAAACTTTGATTTTAAAATAATTTTAATGTTTTTGGTATAGTAAAACAACATATCTTCTGAGTCTTGGTGTTGTGGTTTTCAGTCTCAAATTACTGTATTTCGCTATTATAATATGCACTTTTTTGCTCAAATTTGTGAGGAAAAAATAAGGATGTGCATTATTCATGGGTGCTTATATACCATGGACATAATAATACTGCATATAAAGCACACAAAACGTGGGTGTGCATTATATGCGGGAGCACATTATACATGGTAAAATATGGTAATTTGCACATCAGTTTTTTGAATTCCTTGTTTTCTTCATTTGTATGTGTTCATGTGCACATGTGAGCACTTGGGGTCATGTCGATCACATCTATAGCATGCCATCTTTCATTGGTTAATGCCTTACTGTATTGGCTTTTCTCAGTTGACATTTTCCCTTGAGTCTACTCCACTTAGCTACTTTTATGTATGATTCATTTAAATTTGTTTTTGCAAGTTCTGATGTACTTTCTAAATTTTATCTCTTATTTTAAAAAGTTATGTTTTATTTTCAAAATACTGTTTTCTAATTTCTCTTACATTTCTCTGTGTCTTTCCCTTGATGTTTAAATCTCTGCTTGATGTTCTGATATTTAGGACTCTGGCCATATGTAATATGGTAATCTAGGATTAGAAAGGGGCATTCCACTTCAGGAATCCTTGTGATGGATTCTGAATCCTTCTACAGTTAATCAGTTGGTTGTCCAGCCTGTGACTGAACATTTTCATGGTATGACATAGGATATAACTATGTCATATACACCAGAAGCTGTGGGCTGTCTCAGGGATCTCTTTATGGTGTCATTGAGCTTTACCAGCTCAGTTTTTATATAGGTTTTACAAGGAAGATACTACTAGGTTATTCATAATGAGAATTTATACAGCCTTAGGCAGAAAGGATCATATATCATACACAGCTATTTCTTCACATCAAATAATCCTTTTTGTAATATTCTTGAAAGTTTATCCAAGCCTTTTCTGTATACCTCTAGGTTAGGGAGTGCAGTTTTACTCTGCAAAATAGCCATATCATTGTTTGACAACTTAAAAAAAAAAACTTTCTTTAGAAAAGTTGGTTTCTTTAGAAAGTTTTTGCTTCCAATTTACCCAAGTCTCCTTCTCTACAATGGTCTCCTGTTGAATTTTTTTTTTCTTTTTTTGTCCTCTGGGACAATTCAGAAAGCCTTTGATAAAACTGTATCCATCAACTGTTGGAAGACAGTTTTCATGTCTTTGCTGGGAAGATAAACACCACTAAGTTCAGTCCTGGAAGCATCCTGGTCTCAAGTTTGTTTCTTCTACAACTGTAGACTTTTGTGTTCATGTCCACAGTATTTTAGATGTGGCCAGATAGGATTGTGTGCCTTGATGACTTGGACAAATTATTTAATTTCTCTTAGTTTCATTTGATTGGACAAGAACAGAGATTTGGTTGTGACTTTGGCCCCCAGACATTTTTATTCAGCTTGATTAAAAATTTACTAAATTTGTTCAGAGTTTTAAAATCTATCCTTCACATAAAAATTGAGATTTTAGGCACCTCCTAGAAAATTATAAGTTCTGTTATCAGTGAGTGTACATTCCACCGTGGCATGGCAATCATTGATTGTAGGTGAGAGGGGCTTCTCCCTTTTGGGGGTGGAGGTAGGCAAACCCTTTCCAATTAGCTCTTGGTCCTTCCCAACTTTCGTCACTTTTTTTTTTTTTTTTTTTTTTTAAACTTTCCCTGTTTGCTTCTCTAGACATTCGGATTTGTGATCTTCAGGAGTAGAGAATTTTGTACAGTCTCTTGTGCTCTAGATGCTATTTTGAAACCACAGAATTCGACTGGTTGGGGATCTTGAATTATTTTGTGAACCCTTCTTACTGGGATAAAAATCAGGATTGTTTTACTTGTTTGGCATTTGTTGGTTCACAATGTTTCTGGTCAATTAAAACATGTTAACAAGTTGCTTGATAGTGTTGTTCAAATCTTCTCTATCCTTACTGATTTCCTATTAGTTTTGTCAATTTTTGAGAGTTTTGCCAGTTTGTTGAAATCTCTGACTATAATTATGCTTTTGTCAGTTTCTCTTTGTGTTTTATCAGTTTTTATCAGTTTTATCAGTATCTTGAAGTTCTGTTATTAAGTGCATAAAACAATTTTGAGCACATGGAATACAGTTAAAATGACTAACTTTTAAGGTTCTGCTCAACTAATTTTATCATGTGTCATTTCTAGGTTTCTTGCTCTTTGTTTTTTTCTGCTCTTTGTGGGTCATATTTTCCTGCTTCTTTGCATGCCTCATTAATTTTGATTAGGTGGTGGATATTGTGACTTTTACCTTGTCTGTAAAATTTTACCTTATTGATAGATACTTTTGTACTATAAATACTTTTCAGCTTTGCCCTGGCTGATGTGGCTCAGTAAATTGAATGCCAGCTTGTAAATCAAATGGTCGCTGGTTCGATTCCCAGTCAGGGCACATGTCTGGGTTGCAGGCCAGGTCCCCAGTAGGGGGCTCATGAGAGACAACCACACATTGATGTTTCTATCCCTCTCTTCTCCCTCCCTTCTCCTCTCTCTAAAAATGAATAAAATCTTTAAAAAGATATTCTTGAGTTTTGTTTTTGGGATGAAGTTACCTTTTATTCCCATGTATACAATGTGCTCCTGTGTATAATGTGCACCTACATTTTTGTGCACTTTACACGAGATTATTATACCCATGACATGTAATCTTTGTACCCATATATAATGCGCACCCTTATTTCTCCCTCAAAAATCTGGGCAAAAATTTGGCAAAATACTGTGTGTTATTTGGAGACAGTTGGATCCTTCTGAGGCTTGTTTCATTAGGTGGGACCAAAGCAGCTTTCAGGGGCTAATTTTTCTGCATTACCTAGTAAGAATTTTCAGACTGTTTTATTCGATGTTTCTTACTGTAGGCATTGGGATTAGGAATCACTCTTCTGCCTCTGAATTGCATTGGGACTTTCACTTTACTTCTTTCTGGGGGTGGGGGGTGGCGTGGAGGGTAGTTTCCTGGTAAGGCATGTGCTTAATCAGTACTCAGCTAAAAACTTGAAAGGGACTTTGTCTAAATCTCTGGCACTCTTTGTGCAGCTCTCTCATCTCTAGTACTCTGTTTTGAAAAGTCCAGTTGCCTTGGCCTCCCAACTCTGTCTTTTGAATTTGGGAAGATCACTAGGGTTTGTCTGGGTCCCTCTTCCTTGTGCTGCGAGTCTGAGAATTATCTCTAGGCAGTAAACTGGGGAATTGTAGGGCTCAGGTTCGTTTCCCCTCTGTGCTGTTGCTCAATATCTGAAAACTATTGTTTGTCCAGTTTTTTTGGTTGTTACAGGTGGGAAGGTAAATGTAATTATTCCGTTTTGCCTGGAAGCAGAGTCAGATTATATTCTAAGCCTGTGCTGTCCCATACAGCAGCCACTAGGTGCGTGGCATTTTAAATTTTATTTAATCTTAGTTAAGATTTTATTCAATTAAGATAGAATTTTATTTAATCTTAAGATAAAATGAAATTTAAAATGCAGCTCTTTAGTTATGCTTAGCTGTATCTTTTTTTTTTAATTGATTTTTGGAGAGCAGGGGAGAGAGAGAGAAAAAGAAACATTGATTTGTCATTCCACTTGTTTATGTATTCATCGGTTGCTTTTTATATGTGCCCTGATTGGAGATCAGACCTGCAACCTTGATATATGGGGATGACGGTCTAACCAATTGAGGTACCCAGCCAGGGCCACTTAGCTACATCTTAAATGCTCAGTAGCCATATGTGGGTAAGGACTACTTTATTGGGCATTGCAGATATAAAACATTTCCATCCTTGCATGAAAGTCCTACAGCCTACACCTAAAGGTTGGGGGTTCGACCCTAGTCAGGGCACATACCTAGGTTGCAGGTTTGATCTCCAATAAAGGTGCATTTAGGAGGCAGCAATTCGATGTTTCTTTCTCACATCTATGTTTCTCTCTCTACCCTCCTCCCCTCTCTAAAATCAATAAATATATCCTTGTGTGAGAATTAAAAAAAAATTCTGGACAGTGCTATAACAACTAAAGAAATTAGATTTGTTCCTGAAAGCTATGGGAACATTGAAAGATGCCTTCAATGTTTTCTTCTCAAGTTTTTATTTTAAAACATTGAGCTGGTTGGGGTTATGAAAAGAGAGGGAAAATAACTATTTTTTCTCTTCATAATGAGGCAGTTTGAAGAGATACCAAACAAATACTGGACCACATAGTGGCACCATAACCAGTTAATGATTCTGCTGACTCCTCTCTGCCATGAGGGCTTTAAATTGTTTTAATTCTTATCATATGTTTTGTTAACTCTTAGTCATATTATTTCATTTTTAAAAATTCTTTATATGTCTAATCAATGGACAATTGTTTAGGGACAAGAAACATTAAGAAAACTAAGTTGATATTGAAGAGCTAGGTAATAAGGAGCATAAAAATGTTAATAATTCTAAATATTTGGTTCAGTATTATTATTACCTGTCTCTGTAAGTTGTCTATGTTGTGACATCCTGTCTATCAACGAGATGTTGGTGATTATTAACAAGAGCAATACTAAAAAGAGATTATTGGTCCTGGCTGGTGTAGCTCAGTGGATTGATTGTGGGCCTGCAAACCAAATGGTTACTGGTTCAGTTCCCAGTCAGGGCACATGCCTGGGTTGCATGCCAGGTCCCCAGTGGAGGGTGTGCAAGAGGCAACCACACGCTGATGGTTCTCTCCCTCCTTTTCTCTTTTCCTTCTCTGTCTGGAAATAAATTAACCTTAAAAAAAGACAATACTGTATTTTGCTGTGTACAGTGTGCTCCCATGTATAATGTGCACCCGTGTTTTGTGTGCATTATACACAGGATTATTATACCCATTGTATGTAATCATTATACCCATGTATAATGCTCATCCTTATTTTCCCTCAAAAATTTGGGCAAAAAAAGTGTGCATTATATGTGATAAAATATAGTATATATTTATATGCAACATGTCCTTTTATTTTTAGAGACTAAAGACTACTTAAATTTGAAATGTGTTATTTGAAGTATTTGCAAATACCTATCTAAAGCCACTCTTCATTACCTAGTAACAAACCACAAGAATGGTTAAAATTTTTAGTAAATACAAGACTTTTAAACACCAAGTCACACTTGCAGTTTTGTTCTTGTATAATGCAGTCAATTATAGCCTGTTTTTAACATTCATGAATTTACAAACATTGTGTAATTTTAAAGTAGAGATGTCACCAAAATGCATTTTCTTATATAATTTAAGTAAAATAAGATGTACCTCCTGGTAATGGGGAGTCAGAATTTGCTTTTGTATGTTTTATTAAAATGAACTGTGTAGTATAATCTTGAATAATAGTATGATAAATAAAAGTTTTCTTCTTGAAATCACTTCATCACATTTTTTACTTAAATGGTTAGGAATAATCCCCAGGAGTTTCCTTTACTGTGAAAGTGTAGGCAAAAAAGATTAAAGTATTTTTAATGGTTCCTAATCCCAGTTGTGCACTGGAATTACTTGGGAAACTTTTTAGCAGTACACATTCTTGAGCAGAATCTCCAGATACTGGGTCAGTTCTGGAGTTGGCCACTTAGGTGATTCTGATACCTCTGGAATAATGTAGTGCTGTGCTATCTTAGAATACTCCTCGTGTGATGTTAATAAGAGCACTTGAAAAAAAAGCATGCCAGTAAGTTTAAGTAATGCCATGTTAAGCAAGTTTATTGACAGCAGTAGTATTCAGTTTTAAGAAACTGATATATTTTGGGATGACTCTACAACAGGATATTGAAACAAACCTGTTAATACTTTCTGGTTTAGTGGAATACCAGTTTGGGAAATTTGGAACTAGATTTATTTTGAATCAGTTAAATGTTTGATTGTTCAGCTGTGAATTAAGTTAATTGTCTAATTCACCAGCCTGTATTATCTTATTGATAATAATTTAATGAGACCCTTATTGCATTGCAAAAATATGAAAAAGATGAAATAGTACTTTCATCTTTTAGAGTGTTTTGTAGTACTTTGTAACTACAAAACACTCTATAAAGGTCTTGCCTGCATAATTATTAAGATAAATGGTGTCTTTTAATTCTTACTGGAATATGAAACAAGTCATGAAAAGTTTCTTAATATGTTGTGGGTCCAAGTGGTATATATATCATTTGTTTAATAATCTGTGGTGAGTGTTTGGATTTTTAGTTTATAATGATAGTTGACTAGAGAAGCTTACCTCACCAAGAGGTATCGGAAGGTATTTTGCATAGTTTTAGGTTAACCAGATATATAAAAGTTAAAGAAACTCTAAAGTTTAACCATTCAGATGTCCAGTAAATAGTGTGGTGTGAGTAACATTCATACTATTAAAGTTGCATTGTTCATTGATTTTCATTTTTCAGTAAACTAGTTGTAGTCCTTTTCCCAAACTGGAAACGCAGATTTTTTTGGTCTTATTTTTTCATCCTTCACTCCCCTGGTATATAACTTAGTTATCATTGACCTCTCAGTATAGTAATAGGTATTTAAAGTGATGTAATGACCTCGGAAATAATTGCTTGGTCAAGTGGTCAAAATCTCTTCCCTGTATTATCATTTTTAGTGACTAATGGCAGATCTTTCATATTATTCCCTTTCTTACTTTTTATTAAAATACATATTTTTCTGTCATGATTATTTGTGCTAGTTATTTTAAAGAAAATAGTTTACAGGTCTTTGGAATCCAGGTGATCGGGGGATAATAGTGGTCTGGGGCATAGCTGCTTAAATAATTAGAGAACTAATAATTTCTTTGAAATCTTAGTTCGTCATTTGGACCTGTTGATTTTTTTTGAGGTATGTATTTGTCTTTTGATTTAGTAATAAACTTGTGTGGAAGTTTAAAGGAACATATTCCAAGGGCTACTGAATCAAAAATGTAAAGAAGAAAAACAGACCTGGGTTAGGAAGCCCTATCAAAAGGAAAATGGTGCTGTGTTCTTAGGAGAGTTCTTTCATCTCTCAAATTCATTTTTCTTTGATTTGAGCTTATTACTATACTAGTAGTCGTACTTATGAATTTTGCCAAGTGAAAAAATTTTAAACATTTAGGATAACGTTGAGATAGCTGTGTAGAGAATTCAGGCAGGAATTCTGTACCTTGCAGCAGTGCTGTGCAATAAAGATATCCTGACCCTCACAGAACTATTGTTGAGCATCCATCTTCCACTTCCTTTTACTGTTTCTGCCCCACTCACTATCCATTATTACCAGTACTTGTTTCTGTTTCTTCTTTCTCCCAAAAGGTTTTATATCTTGTGGTTAATTATTGATTCTGCCATGGCCCAATTTCTTTCTTCTTTTTTTTTTTTGATGAAACCAAATGTTTAATAAATTTGATTAGATTCTAACTAAGTAAGGAGCTATGGATGATAGAAGGGACACTCTAGCTTTTTACTACTCCCTCTACTGTCATCTCTGAGCAGGTAACTCCATGCTGAGTCTGCTCAGGAGGCGGTGTATCTTCTCTCTTTCCTGAGCCTCTTTTTAAAAAATATGTTAGTATCTTTTATTGATTGTATTACTAACAGTTATCCCATTTTTTTCTCCCTTTTATTCCCCTCCTGCATCACTCCTCCCACGAGCATTCCCCCCCACACACACACATACTTAGTTCATGTCCATGGGTCATACATACAAGGTCTTTGGCGTCTCCATTTCCTATATTATTCTAAACTTCCCTCTGTCTATTTTGTACCTACCATTTATGTTTCTTATTCCCTGTACCTTTTTGCCCATTCTACCTCCACACCCTCCCCACTGATAACCCTCCATGTGATCTCCATTCCTGTGATTCTGTTCCTGTTGTAGTTACTTGCTTAGTTTTTTTTTTTTTTTTAGGTTCTGTTGATAGTTGTGAGTTTGTTGTCATTTTACTGTTAATAGTTTTGATTGTCTTTTTTTTAGATAAATCGTTTAACATTTGATATAATAAGGGCTTGGTGATGATGAACTCCTTTAACTTGAACTTATCTGGGAAGCACTTCATCTGCCCTCCCATTCTAAATGATAGCTTTGCTGGATAGAGTAATCTTGGATGTAGGTCCTTGCCTCTCATAACTTTGAATACTTCTTTCTGTCCCCTTCTTGCCTATAAGGTTTCTTTTGAGACATCACCTGATAGTTTTAGTGGGAACTCCTTTGTAGGTAACTGTCTCCTTTTCTCTTGCTGCTTTTAGGATTCTCTCTTTGTCTTTATCTTGGATAACGTAATTGTGATGTGCCTTGGTGTGTGCTTTCTTGAGTCCAACTTCTTTAGGATTCTTTGAGCTTCCTGGACTTCCTAGAAATTTATTTCCTTTGTGCTGTGGCCCAATTTCAATAGTCATTCTTTTTGATAAGTGGAAAGAAGCTAAAGTTGTCTCAGTGGGAGCTATGGACTTAACAGCAGAGGTAGGGATGGTGTTGGATAACCATACAGAATAATAGATTGGAAATCAGTAGTCCCAGCTTCTGTTTTGTTGTTGTTGTTGTTGTTGTTTTTGCTAGCAACTGGTTAAGTACTGTTATGAAAGTCTCTCTGAAGTGATACCATAGAACAAGTTGATTTCCAAGGTCATTCTCAACTGTAATATGCTTTCTGTGATTCATTCATTGTACACTTAACATTAAGTCCTGGCTTATGTGGCAGCAGTGATTGAAAGAGATAAATACATAAGTTTCTGGCCTTGAGTAAGTGAATGGTGACAATATAATGTGGTAAGTGCTGTTGTAGGAGAATGTACATAGTGGTTTTGAACAAACTTGGGGGCAGGAATTAAGGATGTCTTCCTCTTGGAGGTCATATTAGAATTGATCCAGAGCAAATTACAGAGGAACAAGTAAGCACTGCATGTTTTAAAATTGTCAGTGGTAGGAGAGAGTAAAGAATGGAGTTTGTGGTGAAAGTTTGGTGTTGCTAAATATCAGGGTGGGGGGTGAGATGATAGATTCTGGAAGGCCTTATATGTTATTCTAAAGACTTTGGATTTTAAAGGCTGTTTGAAGGAGGGCGGTTTGTTTGTTTGTGTGTGTGTTTGTTTTTGACAGGTTTTAGTTGTGCCTTTATGAAAAGAAAGACATAATCAAACTTGTATTTTAGAAATATCACTTGGTGGTAGTGTGCAAGATGGGCTGACTGGAGCAGGAAGTTAAAGCAGGAAGATAAGCTTGAAAACTTAACAGTATTCAGGGTAAGAAATGACGAAGATTTATTTAAGGCAGGAATAGTCATGGGGATAGAACCTGAAGGGTGGAATTGGCAGATTCAGAGGCTTTGTGCAGTGAGACTCTGGAAATGATGTGGAATGCTGGTGAAGAGTGGGGATGGGATAGAAGTATCTGGTTTGATTTCTGGGTGAATGATGGTGTCAGCATCCAAGAGAATAAGGGATGCAGGAGGAAGAACTTGTTTTGAGGGGGTTGAGCAGAGATGTGTTTAGAACATGTGTTCATGTTGAACTTAAGTTGTCTGTGGGTTATCAAAGGAAAGATGAGATTTCTAGTAGGCAGAGATGTGGGTGTGAACTCTGGGAAGAGATTGGAGCTGGAGATAAAGATTTGGAAGTCACCATTATAAGTGGTAATTAATTAGCAAATCACTCTGGAAGGAGAGTGTAGAGCAGTTTGGGGGGTATTGTCATGTCTCTGCTTCAAAAGGGGAAAAGGTTTGTGACTGCTGTGAGATTCTCTGCACAGTTTTGTGCATATGTGTATTAAGTCCTCAAAGGGGTCTGTGTCCCAGTAAAGATTACTACGGAATACTGGAATAGAGTAAGAAGGGTAGATCCTAGTATAGAAATATGGGAATATTAAAATTAAGGAGAGGATAGAAAAGGAGATGGAGGAGTTAGTGTTAGGCGGGTAGGGAAGAGAGTATTTCAGGGAAGAATGATCAATCAGAAATGTCCATTGGTCTGGGATTAGCAACTTTTGCCTTCCATTTAAGGTTAATTCTAGTGAAATACTTCAGCATATAAAATAACTGGAGGGGAAATTGCTATAGGGAAGGAGGGTTGAAGTAGAATTAAGAATGAGTAAATTTAGATGGATAACTAGAGAGGGAGGATGGGAGCCAGAGCAATGGGGGGGGGGAGGTTTATCTTGAAGGGAAGAAGAAAAGGGTGTGTGTGTGTGTGTGTGTGTGTGTGTGTTGGGAGTGGGTATAGGTAGGATGAGAACAAAGAAGAGAGAGAGAATATTTAAATACGTGAAGATTCTGGTAAATTTGAAAGCATAAGAAAATGTGGTAAGTGGAAATATGCAAGCTTTTATTAGATCTTATTTTGTATCTTGTAGAAAATTTCAGTGTACAAAATTGAACTCTGTTATACCTATCATCTCAACAATAAATGATATCCAAATGCAAGACTTTTGATTCACTCTCTATAGATCTTGTAACATTTTACAGTCATCACTTAGAGGTAGAAAGAAACTAGGTATCTTGTCTCTTTTATAGCTTTAAGAAATAGAGGTCTTAAGTCCCTTTTAAATGCACATCATCATCAGTCGTCGTCATTGTCGTCGTCATCATCATCATCATCATCACATTCTTTAAAATATTTTATTTATTTATTTTTAGAGAGGGAAGGGAGGGAGATAGAGAGAGAGAGAAACATCAATGTGCAGTTGCTGGGGGTTATGGCCTGCAACCCAGGAATGTACCCTGGCTGGGAATCGAACCTGGGACACTTTGGTTCCCAGCCCACGTTCAATCCACTGAGCTACGCCAGCCGGGGCTATCATCACATTCTTTTACTAAAAAATTTATCAGATTTGGACGGTTACCAGTAGTGAATGCCATGAATGCACTATCCAAATCCGCTTTTCAGAACTGAAGGACTTAATTTTCTTGGTAACTGGGAGTGTTTCTGGGGCTGTCAGACCCCCCTGGAAATTTGCCTTGGCTGAAGAGAGTCACTCATTCAAGCTCATACCCCTCTCTGGGAGTAAGTCGTAGCCTTGTCCAAAGACCTGACTCCCTTTCCAAACATAGGACAGTCCTGAAGAGCCCCCTGTAGGGTTGTCTGGTGTCTTTGTTGTGATTACATCCAGCCTAACTTTTTCTTCCTCTGTCCCTTTCTTATTCCCTTGATAAACTTTCAGAACAGGAACCTGACTTTCAATGCTGATGAACTTTAAAATTTCTTTTGATTTGTATCAGATTTGCTAAACTTTTTAAAAAAGATTTTATTTGTTTATTTTTAGAGAGAGGGGAAGAAAGGGGGAAAGAGAGGGAGAAAAACATTAATGTGTGGTTGCTCTTAGGGCCGCCCCACCCCACCACTGGGGACTCAGCCTGCAACCTAGGCATGTGCTCTGACTGGGAATTGAACCAGTGACCATTTGGTTTGCAGACCAGCACTCAGTCCACTGAGCTACACCAGCTAGGGCAGATTTACTAAACTTTAAAGGATTTAATATCTTCCAGTTTTTCATATTTAAGAGAAATATCCAGGTAAATGTTGAAAGAATCACGTAATGAAAGAAAATGCTTAATTTGTATAACGCCAAACATTCAGAAAAAATTTATCATTAGGACATGTTTTGGGATGGAACAATAAGGATACCTTCTCAAACATGTTGAACAAAAGATCTTCACATTTAAGTGGATGTTTTTCTTCTCTTGTCATTCATTGTTAGTGTTTCAGCTGTTTCATATTTATTACCTTTTGTAAATTAAAGATCATCTTCCAACCCCAGTTTGAGATTAGGCTAACATGTTTTTAATTGACTTTCTTAACTTCAGAAAATTTAAAACATGAATAAGCTCTGGCTGGTGTTGGCTCAGTGGATTGAGTACTGGCCTGTGAACCTAAAGGCTGCTGGTTTAATCCCCAGTCAGGGCACATTCCTGGTTTGTGGGCCAGGACCCTGGGTGGGGGTATGTGAGAGGCAAACGGTGGCTGTTTCTCACACATCAGTGTTTTCTTCCCTCCCTCCCTCCCTTCCCCTCTTTCTAAAAATAAATAAAACCTAAAAACAACAACAAAAAACAGACACAATTTTATTTTTCTTTTTTGATCATACTGTAGAGAATAGAAACATCTGAAGTATATTTGAAACAAATATGATTGGATAGAGTCTAGAATATTAAAAAAAAAATCTTGCCTTCATGTTACAGGAAAGATTTGCCTAGCAGAATACAATGCTATATTCC
Organism: Phyllostomus discolor; assembly: GCF_004126475.2. NCBI lineage: Eukaryota > Metazoa > Chordata > Mammalia > Chiroptera > Phyllostomidae > Phyllostomus > Phyllostomus discolor. The sequence continues at coordinate 32,743,859 of NC_040909.2, read as the reverse complement.
TGAACAAAATATTTGAAGATTTTCTATCTGCAGCATTTGAGAGTGCCTTTCCAAGATTAAGTGTGCCACTTGTCATTGTTCAATCAAATGGTTTGTCATTGTTTTAAATTACAGCATGATTGAGTTGATAACTTTTTTTTTTTTTTTGCTGTTAATGTGCTTCTCCTCCTCCTTTTATACAGTCATTTCTTTCTGTATATGTGACTATAGATACACTAAGGTGGCCACTAAAGTTACCTGGGCCATTTGGAAAGGAATGTCTGGCAAAAAGTACATTATTTTATTCAATAATAATTGCTGAGGAAATTGGCATTAGACTCAATAATGTAAGTGAACCTAGAAAACTTCCTATTTAAGAACTCTACTTTTTAGAGTATTTTCAGATAACCAGTTAGTACTGTTTTCTTAAGTTTCTTTACTTTAGTAATGATTTAGGAAATACGGAATATAATCCATTTTACAAGTGAAGTTTTTGTCACTTTTACTCTTTTTCTACTTTTGCATTAGAGCGTTAATATGAGGTTCTGTTAGTTTTTTATTTTCTAATTATTTTTGATGTGAGTCTATTTGTTGGGAAGCAAATTTAGGCTGTGATGGAAAGTATATTTTATTGAGTCATGTTGAAATGTGTCTTTTATGATACCTCTTCTGTTTCATGTTGCTTGAATTATCAGCAAAAGCAGAAAACTGCTTCCCATTTTTTGTAGGATGCCACATATTTTATGTTTTTATTTTCTCTTTCATTATTTTTGTAAAACTGATTGAGGTGTTACAGAGCTTTTGCTCCTTTCCACATACTCTTTCATGTAGTCCATGTATCCCATATATCTAAGTATTTATATGATTTGAGTCGTCGTTTGGATTTCTTGATTATTTAACGTCCTAGATTCTAAGAATGCATCTTGGAGAAATGTTATGATGCTTTTAATCATTAACCATGACCTATCTGTGTATTGTATACTTTTTGATAGTGACATTTCAGGATGATGTTCATGTGAACGTTAGCTAATTTTTCCTGATCTTCAAGTATCATCTCATCAATAACAAGTAGGGTTTATACAAAATTACTTGTGTGATTTGAGGTTTTTGATTAGGCAGTCTTTGTTGCTGTAGTAATAGAAGCATTTCCAGAAGAAGGAATTTTGGAGAGGGCATGGTGGTAAATAAACACACAACATTTTGATTCTGATAAATGCCCTTTTTGTATATGTGCCATTTAAGTTAGAATTACATAATGCATTCCATCCCAAAACATGTCCTAATGATGAATTTTCTGAATCTCGTAGAAGTGTTAGTGGGGTTAAACACAATTACTGTGGAAATGGCAAATCAAAACATTTTGCTTAGAAAGTAATTAAGACATGATTTACTGGTTGTCTGAATGTTAATGTAAAATTTATTGTATAGTCACCTTTACTGTGGTATTTTGGAGTGAATGAATTATCAGTTGCTTCATTCAAAATAGGGATCAGTTATCTATGTAGCAGTGTTTGCCCAGAGACTAATGATGTCCTTGTTATTTGCTTATGCTAAGAAGGAGTGCCTCTCTTGTGTGGAGAAATGGGCAAGCTGATTTAAGACCTAGTTACAATTTATTTTGGTGCTATGGGCTCTCTGGCTCTCAAACTTAGGCTATTTATGTAAATCTTGATGCTGGCAGTGATTTTTGGGTAGGGATGAAGTGCATGGTTACCAATCCGAATGTTAGCTTTGGTATATTATTAGGGTAAAGTAGTGACGTGAATAATCTATGTTAACTCTGTTTAATAAAAGGGAAAGTTTTATTGAGAAAAGTACAGTTTACAAAATGTTTTTTTAATGGTTGAATTAAAGCCCTTTTCTAGAGTTTTAAATGTTTTTTTCATGTTAAATCTAAATCTGGTTAAAAAAATTTTACTGTAAATTATTGACTTTGTTGGGTGTAATAATGACATTGTGGTTACATAAAAAAGTACTTTGTAGAGATTTCTCCTGATGTATATAGAGATGAATTCATGATGTTTGAGATTTGCTTAGAAATATTACAAGATGGGTAGATGAAACAAATGTGACATAATTTGATAATTATTGCATCTGGGTGATGGGTACATGGAGGTTAATTATATTATTTTCTGATTTTTGTGTGTGAAATTTTCATAATGAAAAGTTTAACAAAATTAAGAGCATTAAAATCTTATTAAATAACCTAATAAATTAATTATAAATAGTTATGTAGTCCTAGGAATTCTCAGAATTATCATTGTGGTAATCTAATCAAAGTCTCATTATAACATGGCTGACTTGGGGATGGAAAAAAATTAAGAAGGGGAGAAGAGCCCTGGCCAGGTAGCTTAGCTGGCTAGAGCGTCATCCCATACACCAAGGTGGAGGGTTCCATGTCTGGTCAGGGCTAATGAAAGAATAAACCAATGAACACATAAGTGGAACAACAAATCAACATTTTCCCGACTGTCTGTCTCTCTCTGCCTCTCTGTCTCTCTCTCCCCCTACCCCTTCATCCCTCCCCTTCCTTTCTTCCTCTCTGAAATCAGTAAGTAAAAAAAAATTTTTTTAAAGGAGAGAATAAATAAGAGATTGGTATTTTTTTAAGGTGGAGTAAAAAATCAATATTTAGTAGCCTTAGGGTCAATAGCATCATTGAACATTGTTTAAACAGGGCACATAGTCTCAAAAACATTTAGTTATAAGATATCTTGTATTTTGTAAAAGGAGGTAATTCTTGTGATGTATTGCAGGTGAAGAATTCAGTGCAGAGAGATTTTTTTTGTCATGAAATATAAATCTTTAAAATTTGAAGGTGTATATTTTGAGCAAGTCTTGTCTTGTACTTGAGTATGAAACTATATGGGGACACGATCTAAGCTAAAATCAATTAAACTTCTTCCCAAACACTCCTCAGTTTTTACAGTTCAGTCTACTAGTGAGAGACACTTTTCCCTTTGACTCAGATTGCCCATCTATTTTATTTTCTAGGATGTGTTTTTATGCGTTTAAAAGTATTATCTGATAGTTCTTAATTTTGGGAGGAGGGGTTTCCTTAGGAACATAGACATATGGCTAACACCTAACCTTTTTTTAAAAGATTTTATTTATATATTTTTAGAGAGGAGAAGGGAGGAAGAAAGAGAGGGAGAGAAACTTCAATGTGTGGTTGCTTCTCCTGTGTCCCCTCCCGGGGACCTGGTCCACAAACCAGGCATATGCCCTGACTGGGAATCAAACTGGTGACCCTTTGATTCACAGGCTGGCACTCAATCCACTGAGCCACACCATCCAGGGCTAACACTTCGTAACCCCAAGAAGCACCTGAACCTTTTTTTCTTTGCTCCTCATATCACTGGAGCTGCCTTTGTTATGAGGAGTAAAGAGAACCCTCTGGAAAACTTTTGAGGTTTAGGATGGTTAGCTGAATGCCTAAAACAAACTTGCCTTATAGGCATCTTTAATGGTAGATTAGTGTTTCACATATTTTGGGGGGAATGGTTGGGCAATCCAATAGGTAATATTAGGCCAAGTGGTGGATGTTCTAAGAACTCAGTGGTAGTGGAGTCATGAATCAATAAGTGATAGTTTTTATGTGTTTTCTGGCTTATTTTTAGTTCTCAGTATTAGGCATACTCTCCCAGTACCTCAAAGAAGAATGCAAAAATGTGTAGGATACATGTCCTTTAAGATGCTGGTAGTCAGGGATTGACACGACTGGTAAAAAGGTCATTGATGTAATGAGGGCTGGAAAGGTAATCCTTACTTATTTTTTAGCTTGTGCAATTTGCAAATCATTATGGGTTATACAATGATGACATTTAAATTGTCATTTTTTTCTTCATTTATTAGCTGCATTGTTCCCATAAAGAGAAAATTCCCTGATTTGGTTATGTGGTTGTATAGTTCATAAGTAGTTAAAACAGAAGAAATACTTGATTCTTGCTCTTTTTTTTTTTTTTTTTTTTTACCAGCTTTCAAACTAATGAATGGGTTCAGTGGTATCTTGAAACTGATTTCCTTCTTTTGTTTAATGAACTCAGACATTTGAACATTATGGATATATTTCATTCCATTGCATTTATGCATGTATAGATTTTCTCCTTTTTGGCCATTGAGAACCTCTGCAGGTTTGCTCCTGAAACCCTTTAACACTGTCCTAATCTTTCCTAGTTTCCTTGCTTTCCAGCATAACAAGATGATCAAAACCCATCTTGCCTAATTTATGTCACAGATATGTAATTTGGCATCTCTCTTATTGAACAGGAAATTGTTTTTCAGTACCGTCATCTGAGTTCATCATCATTGCTACTGGGGTTAGTTCCTTGCTTCCAGTTCTTTTCAATGTATATAGTGCTAGGAGATACGAAGATGAAAACGTTAGTTTATACTTGTAAATTTAATTGAAATTTGGGATTTTCTTTATTTAACTTTTTCTTTCTGTATTTATTGGGGTGACATTGGTTAATTATATAGGTTTCAAGTGTCCAATTTTATAATACATCATTTATATATTGTATTTTGTCTTCACCAGCCCAAGTCAAGTCTCCTTTCATCACTGTCCTCCTCTTTATGCTCTTCTACCTCCTCCCACCCACTTTTCCTATGGTAATCACCATATTAACTTTTTCTTACAATTTTCTTCCTTTCTCCTACTAAAAAAAAAAAATCCAGATTCTCAAGGACATCAACATTTCCTCTATCCCAGACACCAGCACTTTTATTATAACTATCATCACTGTCACCAACAATGTGATTGCTGAAAACAAAGAGGATGCAAGAATTAGTTTTCTGTTACACAGTAATTCAGAGTAATTAATCTCTGAATGGTTGTACCATCAATTTGATGTAAAATTAGTTACTTGTTTTATTTTGCTTTTGATTTTGAAGGGTTTTCTGTAAAACATTTATTATAGTCTAATCCTATCCCTGTTAACTCTGTTCAATCCCTCCTTCCCAATAAATAACATTTTTTTTAAGTGCATAAATACATATCCCCTAAGCCCCTTCCTTAGATTAAGTGAAGGGCACTCTAAGGCAGTGGTCCCCAACCTTTTTGGCACCAGGTACTGATTCCGTGGAAGACAATATTTCCACAGACCTGGGGTGTGTGGGGATGGTTTCAGGATGATTAAGCTCACCTCCTGCTGTGCGGCCCTGTTCCTAACAGTCCTGGATCTTGCTGGTTTGTGTCCTGGAGGTTGGGGACCCATGCTCTAAGGGATCCCTGCATTGGGTAGAAGGTTGGAATTTGTAACTACTGGGGCCTTGTCTTACTGCACAACTCTCACCATGATAGGATGTTAAAACAGTTTCATCACTCCTAAAAAGTACCATTGTGCCCATTTATAGTTCATCCCTGCTCACACTCCCAGCCTCAGATAACAACTATTTCTGCTTTACTGTCATTTCTAGACATTTTATATAAATGGGATAATACAATAATCTGTTTTGCCTCTGGTTTCTTTCATTTAGCACAATGGCTTTGAAGTTCATTGTGTTTTGGCATGTATCAATAGTTTGTTCTTTTAATTGCTGAACAATATTGTATTGTATGAATATACTACATTTTACCTACTCACTAGTTGATGGACATTTGGATTGTCTCCAGTTTTTGTCTATTATGAATAATACTGCTATACATATTCATATACATCTCTTTAAAAGGAAATATGTTTTCATTTCTCTTTGAGTGGATTCTTAGGAGTAGAATAGCTGGTTTTTATGGTAAGTGTATGTTTAACTTTTAAGAAATCTACCAAATGTTTTCCAATATGCTTTACCCTTTTAATTCACAGTGATAATATAGAAGGGTTCCAGTTTCTCCATAACTGCTAGTTCTCATTTTGAATTTATCTGTTCTAATAGCTGTAGAGTAATATGCCATTGGTTTTTACTTTCCTTAATAATTAATGATATTGAGCATATTTTCATGTTTATTAGACATTTGTATATTTTCTTTGGTGAAATGTTTATTCAAATCTTTTGCCCACTTCTAAAACTGAGTTGTTTTAATAGTGATTTGTAGGATGTTTCTAAAACATACTGTGTTTGTATCAGATATATGACTTGCAAATATTTTTTCCCTGTCTGTGGGTTATCTTTTTATTAATGGTATCTTTTGAAGCACATTTAAATGTGTGGAAATACATTTTACAGTTTTTTCCTTTTGTGGTTTGTGCATTTGACATCACACTAACACTTAGCCCAACCTAGAATCATGATTTTCTTGAGTTTTCTTTTAGGATTTTAGAGTTTACATTTAGGTGTCTATAATCCATTTTGAGTTATGTGTGTTTAGGTTGTGCAGCAAGGACTCACAATTTTTTGTTCTGTTTTGCAGTTGGGTATCTAATTATTCCACATAGTGTGTTGAAAATACTCTCTTTTCCCTATGGAATTATGTGGGCACTCTTGTCACACAAATCAGTGGATCATAAATATAAGAATTTCTTTATGGACTCGGTTCTGTTCCATTTATTTTTATGCCTGTCCTTTTGCCATTACCACAATGTCTTGATGAATGACTGGCTTTATGGGAGATTTTGAAATTTGGCAGTGAAGTCCTCCAACGTTTTATTCTTTTTTGTAAATTAAAAAAAATTGTTTTTGAATCCTCACCTGAGGACATGTCCATTGATTTGAGAGACACATTGATCAGTACCCCCCCCCCCCCCCCCCAATCCCAACATGTACCTCAACTGGGAATGGAATCCATAACCTTTTGGTGTACAGGAAAAGGCTCCAACCAACCGAGCCACCTGACCAGGGTAACTTTTTGTTGTTTTCCAAATTGTTTTGGCTATCCTCTCTGATTCCATGTGAACTTTAGCTGTCAGTTTCTTAAAAAAAAAAAAAAAAAAAAAAAGCCACCTGGGATTCTCATAAGGATTACATTGAATTTATAGATCAGTTTGGGGAAAATTGCCACCTTGTTTGAGGCCTCTCTGTAACCTGGGCTTGTCCAACCTCAGGCTAGTAAGAGCTGAACTGTTTGTCCTGCCCACTGTCCAGCATCTGAGAAGTCATGTCCAGTGATAATGCCCCTGGGTCTGCTCATCACCTACTGCCGTAAATGGAATTAACCCTCTTCCAGCGTAGCTGCTTCCAGTCCTCACAGGGTAATACTGATGGAGCTGGGTGGTAGGGGAGAACTGAGCAGCTCTAGACCTAAACACCAAAGATTCCCACTGTCCTTACCTGAAATCCAGCAGTTTTTCACACATAAATGCTTCTCAGATAGTTTTATACCTTTGATTGTGAAAATGACTCTTGTCAAAAATTTTCAGGTTTCTAGTTGCTTCTAAGCTAGGGGATTCGCTGATGTCACTTGGCTATATAGCAGGAAGTACCTTCTCTCCTATACCTGAATGTTAAATTATGTAACATGTATGAGAAAATAGGTGCTGCTTTGATTTAATTACTAACCTTTTGTCCTGAATTGAGAACCAAGAAGCGTTCACTTCTTTTGGGGGAAGTAAGGGTGGAGATACGGACTGATCTAGTTGCTTTCCCTTCCTGGTTCAATGTATAGGTTGTTTTATAAATTGAGAATGATTAACAAGTTGAGGGATCACTTTTATATTATATAGATGTACCTAGGATACTTGTGGTTTATGACCGTGCATTCTGTCAGAAGAATTTGAGCTAGGGATTATGTGTTTTTTCCTTTTTTTAATATAGTTAAACATTTTTTTCATTGTCATTGTATTTTGATTTTCTGCAGCAAAATTTGAGTTTAGTAGTACTCCCTTTTTGCTTTTAATAAGTGGATATAATTCTTTTATATTATAACTACATATTGATCTTCTCTTTTCTTAGTTTATGATTAGTATCTATATAATAAAATGGTTTGAATTATCTTTTTTCCTGTGAAGATGCCTTTGTACTAATGGATTAATGTCCTCAAACGACCTCAAACTGTTTATAATGAGGGCAGGGAGTCTCTTTTGTTCATATCTTTTCCCCATTGTCTAACGGAAAATAAACAATATGGGCCCTGGCCTTGTAGCTCAGGTTTAGAGTGTCCTCCCGATGTGCCAGGGTTGCAGGTTCAAGTTCTAGTCAAGGCACATACAAGAACCAATGAATGCATAAATAAGTGGAAAAACTAATTGATGTTTCTCTTTTCCCCCTTCCCTTCCCCCTCCCCGTCTCCCTCCCTCCCTCCCTCCCTCTCTCTCTCTCTCAAATCAATAAATAATAATAAAAATGCATGATTTTGCTCAGTGTTGTAGCATTGCCATGTTATATTAGGTTGAGGTCTCAAAGGTTTTAGGCCTAATTTGTGCTCTTGGTGACTGATCTTTACCTATTTATAGCCTTTGGAGAAGAGTATAAGAAAGTGGACCAGAATATACTGTTTGGGGAAGAAACACAGAATTGAGGAAGATTCTGGTTTGAGTAAAGGAATAGGGTATATGGCATGTAAGTGAAGTGAAGTTCATTTTCTGTGAGATGTATGGGGTGGGGGAAAAGTAGTTTTATGGTTGTTTGTCTGGAAAATAATACAATAATAAATTATAATACAAGAATAAACTCTGTTTCTTGTACTCAAAACTGTAAACCTGCTTTTGCCCCACCCTCTGATTTTTGTTATCTGGTTTGATGAGTTTTAACTCATTTCAGTTTTAATAGATTACTTACAAATTTCATTTTCAGTATATGAAATTGTAAATTTATTGTACTAAAATCTATGCTTTTCTTATTTTTTCCTTTTAGGACATTTGCTTCAAGATCCTATTGCACCCATCAACTCCACCTGCCAACACTATGTCTGCAAAACTTGTAAAGGCAAGAAAATGATGATGAAACCTTCATGTAGTTGGTGCAAAGACTATGAGCAGTTTGAGGAAAACAAGCAATTAAGCATCCTAGTGAACTGCTACAAAAAACTATGTGAATATATAACACAGACCACATTAGCACGGGATATAATAGAAGCAGTCGACTGTTCTTCTGATATTTTGGCTTTGCTTAATGATGGATCATTGCTTTGTGAGGAGACAGAAAAACCCTCAGATTCATCCTTTACTTTGTGTTTGACACATTCCCCTTTACCTTCGACCTCAGAACCCACAACTGATCCTCAAGCTAGTTTATCTCCAATATCTGAAAGCACCCTCAGCATTGCTATTGGCAGTTCTGTTATCAATGGTTTGCCTACTTACAATGGGCTTTCAATAGATAGATTTGGTATAAATATTCCTTCACCTGAACATTCAAATACAATTGATGTATGTAACACTGTTGACATAAAAACTGAAGATCTGTCTGACAGCTTGCCACCTGTCTGTGACACGGTAGCTACTGACTTATGCTCCACAGGCATTGATATCTGCAGTTTCAGTGAAGATATAAAACCTGGTGACTCTCTGTTACTGAGTGTTGAGGAAGTACTCCGCAGCCTAGAAACTGTTTCAAACACAGAGGTTTGTTGCCCTAATTTGCAGCCCAACTTGGAAGCCACTGTATCCAATGGACCTTTTCTGCAGCTTTCTTCCCAGTCTCTTAGCCATAATGTTTTTATGTCCACCAATCCTGCACTTCATGGATTATCATGTACAGCAGCAACTCCGAAGGTAGCAAAATTAAACAGAAAACGATCCAGATCAGAAAGCGACAGTGAGAAAGTCCAGCCACTTCCAATTTCTACCATTATCCGAGGCCCAACATTGGGGGCATCTGCTCCTGTGACAGTGAAACGGGAAAGCAAAATTTCTCTTCAGCCTATAGCAACTGTTCCCAATGGAGGCACAACACCCAAAATCAGCAAAACTGTACTTCTATCTACTAAAAGCATGAAAAAGAGTCATGAACATGGATCCAAGAAATCTCACTCTAAAACCAAGCCAGGTATTCTTAAAAAAGACAAAACAGTAAAGGAAAAGATTCCTAGTCATCATTTTATGCCAGGAAGTCCTACCAAGACTGTGTATAAAAAGCCCCAGGAAAAGAAAGGATGTAAATGTGGGCGTGCTACTCAAAATCCAAGTGTTCTTACATGCCGCGGCCAACGCTGCCCTTGCTACTCTAACCGCAAAGCCTGCTTAGATTGTATATGTCGTGGCTGCCAAAACTCCTATATGGCCAATGGGGAGAAGAAGCTGGAGGCATTTGCTGTGCCAGAAAAGGCCTTGGAGCAGACCAGGCTTACTTTGGGCATTAATGTGACTAGCATTGCTGTGCGCAATGCTAGTACCAGCACCAGTGTAATTAATGTCACAGGGTCCCCAGTAACGACGTTTTTAGCTGCCAGTACACATGATGATAAAAGTTTGGATGAAGCTATAGACATGAGATTCGACTGTTAAATCAGTGGGTCTTTAAACCTACCTCTGGTAGGGAAATAGCTACAGTTTAAGGCAGCTATGGTTTTGTTGGTTTAACTTGCCGGAGCTCCTGCATATAGATCACTTGTATCAAGTGTTTTCATTGCTAAGTTATATGTGTTAGTGTCGGGGAAATAGTTTGCAGATAATGGAGGAGTAACCTTACAACTATATGTCCTTAGTTCTTACAGAACCTCATAGTTTGAGAACAAATGCTGATGCAACTGATTTATACAAATGAACTTTGGCAAGGAAAATAACATTAACCTCATTGTTTATGGTCATGCTTTGTGCGTAATCAAAGTTTATGATTAAATGGAAGGAAGTGGTATCTAGTCAGTCCATAAAGATTGTGCTTATTTTTTGTGAAAAAGTAGCCATTAGTTTGTTCAGGAGACTCAGTGCTGGCTTCAGATGCCATCGATGTTTCTCCTGTTGAAAAGCTGATATGTCCAGCTCAACCTTTGTGCTGACATTACCATTTCTGATCATGAAAATTGGCTACTGGTGTATGTAGCAGTTCTTAAATCAGCAGTATTATGAAAGAAAATTTGCCCTCATTAGAATGTTGAAGAAATCTGTCTTTTAAAAGTGAACAAACTGAAATTCTGTCAGACTGCATATGTTTAGCTACTTATGCTACAAAACTTCTGAGTTGAGCTCCTTTTTTTATTTAAGTCTGACTTATTTCTAGGGAAAAAATTCTTCACTTTCTTCACTGTGAGCAATGTTCTAATTGATAAATGAAGTGGAGAAGAGCAGTTTTATTCTGAAGCTGATTGAGTTTAGACTATAGTATGTGACAGAATTTAAAATATATATATAAAAGTTTTATTTAGAAATTGGGATGTATTTAAAATAATTTTGGAATAATGTCCCCAAATGTATCCAGATTTATACATTATACTTATTGCTATTGGCCACTTTGATTTTTTGTTTCCTCTTATAGTTTGCCACAGACTTTATTTTAAATACGCTTTTTTTTAGGGTGCTATTTGTTAGGAAGGCTTCTTTATAGAGGCCTAATAAAAACGCCTTTTTATGAAGCCTGTGCATTTAGGTAGGTTTGAAGCTAGGAGGATTTTCTTAGAATGCTCTTTTGCATGTAAAGCACAAACTGTGTTTCAGTTTAAATGCACTTCTTTCTCATTAATTTTTATGGGGAAGATAAGTGAGTCACAAACATTCTGTTGAAGGGAAATCTAGTCAGTTGCTTGAAAGAGCACAGCCCAAATAAAACAAGGACTGACTAGATTGTGAAGAAATGACCTTATGATTTAAAAGAAGAGTTGCTGCTTTGACAGTGCTTATTTAAAGAACAGTACTGCTGGAAAATTTTCAATTCTACGTTCACCATCTCTCATGAGATCTGACATATGCTGAAGTTATGTTTTGATTTGGCACACAGCATGTTCAATGATGGTTACTCACCTAGTACAAGACATGGAGAAGAAACCTTTGGACACAGAGCAGATGACACCTCCTTCTGTTTTGTAGTGTATCCTGGTGTCATTTTCTGTGAATGTGGTCAGGTAGAGTTGTTTTTGTTGTTGTTGGGCTTTCCTTTTTCTTTCTTTCTTTTCTTTCTTTTTTCTTTTTTTTTTTTTGGTCTCTTGGTGGGGTGGGGGTGGGCTAAAGCCATAGGAAGAAAAATGTGATGTATGTGTCCAGTATGTACTATTTTGTTTTGTTTTGCAAGAAGAGTTGAACTATTTTTGATAACAAGAGTAAATGGTGGAAAATGCTTCTTAGTTGTCTTGTCTTTATTTGCTTTCCAAGTTTCAAAATTTTATTTAATTCCTAAGTGTTAGCAGTGTCTCATGAAAACATGTATTTGCCTAAAACTTGTAAGTTATGTGTTGAACTCAGATGCCCTGCTATATAAACTTGTAAATCTGTTCTTTATTCATTAATGATCATTGCAAAAATGACTAGAAATGAGATTGTACTCATGGATAATTAGGATATATTTTGCAAATCTCCCAAACTTTCCTAATATTATGATCTTAAAATTCATAGAGTACTTTATTGCTTCCCAAGTTTAATAATCTTAGGGTTTCTTTTTTTTTTTTTTTAAATGCATGGGAGGTTGGCAATATAGAAAAAGTGGAAATCATTAGTATGTGAGGGCCTTGATTGTTAATGTAATATTGCCAATGATGAATTCAGGTTGTTTTTAGCACAAGTTTCCCTTTTTTATGCTGGTATTCTCACTGCCACATTTTGGAAACCTGTATCACACCTTAAATCTATCAATAAATGTTAGTTTTCTAATTCTATGTTGTAGAATGCTGAGGAATTTGGGATAGCATGCTCTGAATGGCCTATATTATGTATATTTGGGGAAGAATGATTTATTACAGTGCCTTAATTTTAACATTGTTTTTCTTTATACCATGACTTATTTAGAATGCTGACCAATGGCCAACTAGGGATGATTAAGAAATTATTACTGAAGTAACTGAATGTACTTTATCAGGATTTGAAACCATCAAAACAATAATAGCATCTAATATGACACATCTTCACTTGTTCTTTTGAGTCTTTGTTATTAACATGATCAAATGATCTTTCACCTTAGGTTATAGAAATTATAGAGCCAACAGTTTTATCATTTTTGTTTAATTATACCTTTCCATGCAGAGGTGTAAGGGTAAAGAATTCCTATTATTTCACTGTTTTCTTAGTTTGCTTAAAACAACTCTGGTAACCTGCAGAAGAAAAGTAAAAGCTTTACAACATATGGAAAATAAAATTTCCTTTCCCATATTATAGGTAGCAAACATAAAATGCTTTAAAAAGATACTAAGTTCAAAGTATAGTACTGGAATCTAATGCTTAGTGGCATTTTAACATTTCTCCCTCCTTTAAAAAAATTATCTTTTTTGGGGTACTCAAATAATCAGTTACATATTCTTTTAAAAGAATATTTTATATATAAGACTAAAATTCCCTTTGATCCCTGTGAATCCCTTGTTCCCAAACCTTGATCCTCCTTAGAGAAAATCACTTCTCAGTATGAGGCGTTATCCTTACAGATATTTCTTTATAGTTTTCTCAGGGGTTCAAAGAGTTATTCTCTTTGAAATTCAAGCGTGTTTACAATGTTACCCAGATACAAAAATGAAATTCAAGTGTGATTAAAAGCTCAAGTATGTAATAATTATCTTAGTGAACGGGATTCATATTTGACAACTTGTCTTTATTTAGTTTTGGAGAAAGGGTAAAACAATGAAAGTTAAATCATGCAGGCTTCTCCACCGAAACACACCTTAACATTTTTAAAAGTTGACAAATGACATATTTAATCAGTTTAGAGTTTTATAAACACTTTGAACAGTACACAATGACATAGATAAGATGCAAGGAAAATACACAGAATTTGATTACTCTGCAATTAATGTTAGGCTATGAAACTCATTATTTATTGACTACTATTAGGATCACAATAAACCTCAATTTAAACTTTTATCAGGGAGCCTGGGATATTATAACAACTTGAAATTTCCAGTTGGGCAGTAATAATTATATGCAGCATGATCTTTACCAGGAAGTCAAATATATACTATCTTAGTTCCTCAGAATTCACATTTCTTGCATTCAGCTCTAGGAAAAGATTAAAGTGAAACACATTCTTATGTCTGAAAATATACTTTGGGTAACCTAAATTAAAAAGCCTTATTTTAAATGGAATGATGTTGGTAGCTTGCTTTTGTATTACAGAACGTTGAAACCAAATATTGACCAAAGTGAAAAGAAGAGAGGGACTTAGTAAGAAGGTAAAAATGTAAAACCAAGTTAAAAAAATTAAATGTATATTTGAGATTCAGGGTTTTTTTTAAAACATTTTTCTGAGTCTTAGAAATAGTTTATATCATTATGGATAATAAAAGCCTTAAACCATATATGGCTTCTTAAAAAACACACTTTTTAAGTATTTTTCTATATGAAAAAAATAATTGCTTTCCTTTCCTGGTAAAGGTTGGATGGGTAGATGGTAAATTTCATGTATCACATAAATATTTTTAATCTTACAAATTTACCAGTGTATTTAGCTTATAGCATATAGTGTTTCCCTCAAATGTAGTCACTTTTAAGTTTTAGTTCTTTGTGAACTATTAGAGATTAAGTTTGAATAGCTATCATTTTTTCTAACAGTTAAATGGAAGGTCAGTTCTGATCATGGAGATAAAACAACAGGAAACGGAGGATACTGACAAGGATCGCTAACTATTACTGTACCAGTTGATAGTGCATTTCTTAAATTCTCCTTTTTTCCACTTTTTGCTAACCACAGCTCAAAGGTTTATTTCATTATTTGGCCTTCACACTAGTATGGGAACCAAAGTGGGGTGGGAAAGGAAGCTATTCTGACATTTAGGACTTCTCCTTAAAAAAAGTTCTGGGGCGGGGAGAGTTGATTTTAAGATTCAGAGATGAATGTTAAAAAGTTTCTTGGGGGGTTTCTATTATATTATCAGGAATTTCCATCCTTTCTATAGTTCAATTTTATTTTCAAGGTTATTGCAGGATTTGGCTATATTGTGACTTGCTGAATCAGCATAGATGTCCACAATGAACACATCTACCACTATGGTAAACATGAAATAGCTTTCTTTTATGGGTGGTATTACTCTTCTACTTTTGTGATACTGAGGTGGATGGAATATTTGTAGTAGTAGTGTCAACATGAAGGAGTAATGTTTAGAGTGAGGCCTTTACATTGGGTTAGCTTGATATTAAGTGATGAATATGTCTAGTAAGATTTTTTATATATCATTTGTCTTTGAGCAGGCCTTTTGATAAGTGTAGATGGGGTATCAGCTAAATAGAGACTAATAAGATACTCAATAGTTTTCTACAAATAGTAGGTGAGTTAAATTTTTTTTCAAGTGAGTCAAATTCCATACTTGTTTTCATTTAACAACTTTTTTCTTTAGGTTTTATATAAGATCCACAGGGTGAGAAGGAGATTATTCAGAGCTTGCCAGTAAGGTTGGAAGGCCCAGTGGTTACAATACCTGAGGATGTAAAGTGACTAGCAGTTTGGCAGGTCATTGTGAAATAATACATTAAACCAAGTAAGTTCAAGATCTTTGAACTCCAGTACACACATAATTAAAAGAAGTCTCTGAGATGTTTTGGCAGTGCTTTTATTACCAGGGCTAATTCAGTTCTGGAGGCCCTTAAATGCTTTTTCAAGTTCCAGAAATTTTTAACTCAAGTTTTCTGCAAGTGAAGTTTTCTTCTGGGCTCCAGAGGAGGGGCCTCAGAGATGCTGGACAACAGAGGCAACTCCTGTTTTTGTGCAGAGAACTGTGCTTGACACTGTCCCCAAGAGATCTTGGTACATTCAAGGGTGAAGAGTGCTGGTTCACAGACTTTGGAAGGTGATGTGTATCATTGTATTTGCGTCCGAGGAAAAGCTCTGTAAGAGGTTTGAGGCAAACTGGAAGAGTCTCCCAAATTGAGTATATATATCCAGACCTATTGCTTAAAAATGTAGTAAATTTCCTAGTGCAGATAGACACTTGCAGAAATCAAAGCCTTTAAAAAGCTGTATGCAAATTAGGAGATCTCTTCACAGGAAAGAAAACATTTAAAATATGTTATCTCCTTTTCATGTAGACATTGGCAACTATTCTTCATCCACTGACTGAAGCTTTCCACATTTCTCTGAAAGGCTTGAGGTTACTATTTTATTGCCTTTGTTTCCGATTTCAGAGGGAGGGGCAGGTTCCTCTGTTTCATAATCTTCAAAAGAACTGAAAGAAACAGCAAAAGTGAGTTACTGATTTTTTAAAAGAAAATTTTAATGTCTTGATAAAAGTCAATATGGCAAACTAGAGGATGAGGACCACCTTGCAAAAATGCTCTCAGTAGTTATATGGCAGCTATAAACAACTGAGCTGCCCTGGAGAAGACAACATTCTAGAACAGAAAACACATTCTTCCTGTTCTTAAGAGCTCAAGTTCATATTTGAATTTGTTGAAAATGTGCTGTATCAAGGTTTCCCTAGGGGCCTTGATAGGAATGAGAGCATCAAAAGTGATGCTAGCTATATAGCTAGGTTCCAGGGAGGGTGTGAGGTCCCATGAGCTTTACATGAATGCTTTCATTGAGATGGCTCCCATATAGATGGGGGGAACTTTCTAACTCTCATTGCTTTATAGTTTTCATGGCTTCCAAGGAGGACATTTCAGTGTGCAGGTGTGTATGTGGCGTAGACTAAAGCCATTCTTTGTAGAACTCCACAGCATATTCCCTCTGCTCACTCCCCTTTAGAGGTTACTGATAACCTTGGAGTTCCATATCCTCCAGGCTACCTCTGAGGGCGGCTTTAGGCAGGAATGACAAATATTTTATCTCATGGGGGTGATGGCTGTTTAAAGTATTAAATCGATAAACGTTCTGAGGCTATACCTGAGCCTAGAAAAACATACATGGTCAGTTAGCAATGTCTGTTATATACTTGGCATAGTTGGCTTAGTCTTGTTACCCTTTTACATGGACTTCACAACATTTGTGCAGGAATTTCTGGACCTAAAGTCCTTCTATTAAAAAGGTACCAAGGCTGGCTAGTAAGAGAAAATATGCTGAGGTAGGTATATCCAGATAGTGTCACCTGCTTAATTTTCTAGAACCTTTTTGAATGGATACTACAAAAAAAAGTTATCTTTGGAAAAACTCCAAGCACCAGTTACGGATCCTATAAAAAGTTATCTACAGCTTGATCATTTTGCAAAAATATTCCAGTCCATAATTTCTGTTTCTACTCTGCCTCCAATCTCCTTGAGGCCTCAATGTAACTGGCATATGCTGGATAAGGAAGCAGTACCAAGGAAAATAACACCGGAAGTGAAGCAGGGTTGCAGTGTCAGACACTGCTCATTTCCTGTCAGTGAAAAACATTTTACCCTTGGTGCCCTAACTTGCTGTCTGAGAGCTCTCGGTGTTTTCAACACCTCAGTGCAGATCTGGGAATAAGAGTTAAGTCTAACCTAAGACTCATTCAGTAAATACTTGAGCTCCTGTTGCTAAACATGAGCCAAATAATAGGTATACAATGGTGAAAAAGACTGAACCAGTGCCTTCCTCAGCTTGTAGTCTAATTCAGGCCATCTGGAATAGACTGCTCACTCCCCTTTAGAGGTTACTGATAACCTTGAAGTTCCATATCCTCCAGGCTACCTCTGAGGGTGGCTTTAGGCAGGAATGACAAATATTTTATCTCATGGGGGTTACGTGGTTTAGCTTTAGAGCATGGACTTTGGAGGTTCTAATCAGTTTGATTACTTAATGTTGGGCACATTACTTATTCCCCCTGCATCAGTTTCCTCAACTGATGAGATGATAGGAGTTCTTATGCGTCATAAGGACTGAGGGAAGATGAGGTGAAAGGGCTTATAAACTCTTGGAAAGTATGGGGTATTAGTCTCACGATGGAGAAATGCTAGGGCTTACTGGAGCAGGATGATGACACAACCCTATATTTGGGAGGCAGGGTCTCAAGTTTCTTTTGTGTACATTGCTTGTGAATAAAAAGATTTATAATAATACATTCTTTTTCCCACTGTAGCCTCACAGCAGAAATGTGATTTCTAGCAATGGATTTGATCCAATCTAGTGAGTAAAAATATTCCAGTGCCTTGAAGGGTGGATATAGTGGAATGGCACTTGCATTTCTTTTGTACTTTCAAGGAACCTAGAGCAGTATTACGCACTCCAGGAACTTTGGAGGACACTCATGGATTGAGCGAGCTCATTAAGAACAACTTGTCAGAGTCCTTTTGTCAGTGTCCTGGAGACTCTTAACTCAGTGCTTTTCAGCTGGGGATGCTTTTTTCCTCCCAAGGGACATTTGGCAATGTCGCAACTGGGTGGGTTTTACTGGTATCTAATGAATAAAGTCCAGGGATGCTGCTAAACATCTCCAATGTGCCAGAGAACTAAGACAGAATTATTCAGCTTAAAACAGTGCTGTTGTTGACAAACCCTGCCCTAACTCTTGCCCCCTTCAGTGTCAGTACATCTCAGTGTTCTGAACTAAGCTCTTACTGTGTACTTCCCTGGGCAATCAGTCTTTCTCATGGATTGTTCACCTGTGGCTTCTAAATGTACATGTTCAGCCTCAGGCTCTTTCTAAACTGGGAACTGCCTGTATGGCTCTTTTGATATAACAGCACATACAAACCTGAACTCACCCTTCTCATACCCCTGCCCACTCAAAGCCAGAAACCTAGTCATCCCGAGTTCATCTTCCCTCCCCTCTTCAAATCCAGCCAGTCTCTGTTACCACTTTCAATATCACATGGATAGGGTTCTGCCTTTTCCTCTCTCGTTATCACTGGTCTTCAGGGCACCATACTTTCGTGCTTGGATTACTGCAGTAGTTTTCCAACAATAGTCTTCTGTCCTTTACTCATGTCCTTTACCCTTTGCTACTGCCACACTAGGTTATTTACCATGTCAGAATGGGTTATGGTCTTGGGATCTAATGCTAATGTACATGTTTTTCAGTGGCTTGTGGTGCCCTTCCTCCTTTGGTTACCTTATGCTCATTTTAAAATTTGAGATGTCATTTAAAAGGTTCCTGATTCCCAGTACCTGAGCTAATATGTCCCTAATGGCTTTTTTATCTGTCTTACTGCTTCTATTCTTGCACCTATACAAGTATAGCAGAGTAATCTTCAAAAAAAATTTAAGGAGGATTACATTACTTCCTCGTTCAACTCTTTCTCAATAGTGTCCCTAGGCCCTGCATGAACTGGCCTCTGCTAGTTTTTCCAACCACATTCCCTCTGTTGCTCACCATACCCCAGCAAAACTGGCCTTTTAAGGTGTCCTCAATACACTTCCCTTTGTCAGAGCTATTGCTCATGGTTTTCCCTCTGCCTAGGACATTTTTGTTACCTGCTTTTTGCACGACTGTTCCTTAACTTTGTCATTCCCTCTTCAGGAAATTCTTCCCTTAGCACCTTAAGTTGCAATCTCTCTCCATTATCAGTTCCTCCCTATTTGTTTTCTTCGTAATTATACAATTGTCTGTCTTCCCCACTGGCCCATAAAGTGTCCATTTTGTAACTCACCATTACTAGAGACTTAAAATGAATTGTTGAATGAAAAGTGATGTCCTAATGCTCTTGTGAAATGATGTGTCAAGTTGTTGGGGAAGCCTGGAGTCAGTGAAATGGTGAGGGTGCAGAAGTCATCTTGAAGTCACTACAGACAGAATTATAAGAGCCTTAATCTTGCCCTGCTCCCCAGGAATTCCTGAGGGGGAGTGTTAACCAATTCCTTCTAAATGACCTCTTCCAGGTTTATTGACAGGTCACTGGATTCCTCTGGGTTCTAATGAAGATAATTTTATGACATATTCTCGGTTAATTTAACTGTCTGTTTTTGAATTAGTAAAGGGATCAAAGGAATAAAGCAGAACTTACAGAGTTCACAAACAGTTCACTGAAAACCCTAGGTATAGAATTCAGAATAATTCTTTTTTTTTTAAGATTTTATTTTTTTAGAGAGAGAGGAAGGGAAGGAGAAAGAGAAACATCATTGTGTGGTTGCCTCTCACGTGGCCCCCACTGGGGGCCTGGCCTGCAACCTAGGCATGTGCCCTGACTGGGAATCGAACTGGAGACCCTTTGGGGGGTAGTCTGTGCAGCCTGTGCTCAGTCCACTGAGCTACACCAGTCAGGGCCAGAACAATTCTTTAACTCAGTATTAACACTGTATTGTGAGTATATGAGAAAATGGTTCATGTATTTTTTGCTAGGAATATGACTGCATTAGAAACCTGTTTTTCTAAATAAGTTTCCCTTTCAAATGAGCAATTTTC
Source organism: Phyllostomus discolor (assembly GCF_004126475.2). NCBI lineage: Eukaryota > Metazoa > Chordata > Mammalia > Chiroptera > Phyllostomidae > Phyllostomus > Phyllostomus discolor. The sequence goes on along the minus strand of NC_040909.2, from coordinate 32,723,704 downwards.
TGGGCAAAAGTATTAAGGCTGGTTCTTAAGATTCCTGGTGTGGAAGTATAAAACCTGGAAAGAGCAGAAATAATGACTAGCATATATGTGGCCTGACAAAAGATTTGTATGCAGTTTCAGGGTATTGTCTGGGAGGTTTAGTTTAACTCCAGTTTTGGGATTCTGATTCTTTACAGGGGCAAAGGGATAGAATAGTTGATTCCGGGCTTGTCTCAGGAAATCTAACCTTTATGGTAGCTAGAAGCATAGAATGATGTTAAGCAGTTCTCTTATTTGGAGTCCATAATACTTGAGAAATAGGAGATGAATGTTACCTTTATACTTTAATGAATTTTTTTGTTGACCCATTCAATGACTAGAAAATCTTTTGTTTGAACACTTGTTAAAATTTCCTAATATGTACCACCCACTTTCCTGCCTCAGAAGGTTGATACAACTTCATTCTTTTTTTAACAAAGATTTCATTTATTTTTAGGGAGAAGGGAAGGGAAGGAGGAAGAGAGAAACTTTGATCAGTTGCCTCCTGCACACCGCACTTGGGGACCTGGTCTGCAGCCCAGGCATGTGCCCTGATTGGGAATCCAACCAGTTATCTTTTGGTTCACAAACCAGTGCTTAATCCACTGAGCCACACCTGCCAAGGGGATATCACTTCATTTTTGATGGCTGAGGATCTTTTGCAGTTCCCCGGGGTCACAAGCTATCAGCTGTTAATTTTTTTTTATTTTGGATGTAGATAGTATATACATTTCAATTAAACAATCCTGACTACTGTAGCTCTTTGGATTGGGTAGTGTCCTGCAAACTGAAAGGTCACTGGTCACTGGTTCCATTCCTACTCAGGGCACATGCTTGGGTTGCAGGCCTGGTCCCTGGTTGGGGCCTTGTGAGAGGCAGCTGATAAATATTTCACTCTCACATTAATGTTTCTCCTTCTCCCACCCTTCCTCTCTCTAAAAATAAATGAAGTCTTTAAAAAAATCTAACCCTTAAATTTTTTTTGGTGAAATACATTCTAATTATGAACTTGAAGGGAAGGACAGGGTTTCATTTATTTTTATTGCCCATTGCAGTGCCTGGCCTAGAGTAGGTACAAGTGAATATTTATTGAAATAAATTAAAATTGGGCTTTGATTTGTTGAATGCAGAAAAAATGAAAACACATCATATTAACTTCTGGTCCAATAAAGGCTGTTTACTGAGCACTAAAAAAAATGACACTGAACTATTCTACTTGTAAGATTATAAATCATGCTCTGGCGTATTAACTTGTCCTTCCTTCTCTTTCTCTTACCAAGCCCCAGTATACACACATGATGCTTTTACAAAAACTCTTACAAAGAATAATCCATATAAGTTTATATTTAAAATAAAGGAAAACCCACCTTTAAAAACATTCAGTAGAAAACAGTTCTAAACTATATAAATGTCCAATAATAGGGAAATGGATGAGTTATTGCTTGAGAACACTGAAGCATTGAAAGTCATGTTTATGAAAACACTAGTAACATTAAATGTCAAAAAGAAATGCACCAAAAGGAAAAGAATGGTTATCTCTGGATGAGTGAACCAAGAGTGATTTTAATTTGTGCATTTTTTTTCAGCAGCAAATCTTTATTTCTCTCCTAGTCAGATAAAGGCTCTCAGAATAAAAAGAATTACATATAATCTAGGTTAATAAGTGTAAAACTGTTGGTGAAATAACAATATTCTGTAAGAAAGTATTTTATGATAATGTAAAAACCTCAACTAAAAATCTGAAGAAGTCAAATATTAGTCAAACTGGCAGAAAAGCTTGTTTCTGATTACTGCAGATCTCAGTTTCTTAAGATAGTAACATGGGGTCACTTTACATACATTTTTCTTTGTTTTAAATACTCATCCAAGGATGTGTATTGATTTTAGAGAGTGAGGAAGGGGGTGGGAGAATAGAGAGAGAGAGAGAGAGAGAGAAACATTCATTGGTTGCCTCCCGTATGCACCCAGACCAGGGATCGAACCTGCTACCTAGGTATGTGCCTTGACAGGATTGAACCTGCAGACTTTTGGTGTATGGGGATGATGCTCCAACCAACTGAGCCACCCATCCAGGGCCTACTTTACCTAATTTTTGTAGAGCTTTTAACTACTCTATTGCAGAAACCATAAGAATGTTAATTATAAATAAATTTGGGTCATAACCTGTTGTCTTCATATAGGTGATACATTTAGTTGAGTAAGTTTATGTAACTGATATGCTGCCTTTCTGGTTTACCCTAATGAGCATTCATTAGCTTGGCTAAATTTACTGGTACATAAATTCTGTTGCATGCTGTGATTACGCTGTGTTGCTGGATGTGATGATCAAAATGTTTGCAGCCTTACACCTATGGAAACCTATGATCCTTTCATCTCACTGAAATCTGGAATCATTAGTAGGTTATTTATTGGAGACATAACCTAAGTACCAGCCTTGAATCAGGCACTTGGCACAAAGCCTACCTATCATTGTTAGATGGTAAAGTAGATGGAGAATTTCAAGTTGTTTTTGGAGAGCCAAGTTATCAGGACTCCTGTAGTGACCTGTGTAGTAAGAGTGGCTGCTGGATTACTGCTGCCTCCAGGGTCACTCAGTAAACATCTACTGAGGATCTTCTGCAGCCCTAACAGTCTGCCAGGTGCTGGGATTATAAAATGAATAAAACAAAGGTTCTTTGCCATGGAGGAGCCCACATTCTAATGGAAAGAAAAAGAGCCCCATTTTTTCCCCAGACACTTAGATACATACATTATTTCTAATTCTCAGTATAGTCCTGTTGTTCATGCAGTGGATATTTACTGCGCCAATGGTGCCATGTTCTGTGCCCTGGAATGAAGGGAAAAAGGTAGGTAGTGGAATGCTAATGCTACTACTAATGGAATTCTATCTAGTTCAGAGAGGTTATGCAGTGTGGCCAAGATCATGTAAGTGGTAATAGTAATAGTCATTGTTTATTGATTAGGCACTATGCCAAAGGGGATGATAATATAAAGATATCATATACCTTTGATATCTCTGCCCCCACCAGTGTGCAGGGTGGGGGCAAAGGTAGGTTTACAGTTGCGAGTGTGCAAAAGTTTATTTTTGTAATATTAATTATCACTGTATTATTTTTCTATATGAACAACTGTAATAAACCTACTTTTGCCCCACCCTGTACATTGTCTTATTTAATCCTTAAAACAGCTCGGTATGGTAGGTATCCTCATTGTCATATAGGGGATGCTGAGGCTTGGATGCCTGGGATTACACAGTGACAGGGCCAGGATTTAAACTTAATACGTTTGTGTAATTCCAAGTTCTGTGCTTTTAACCATGATGTTATAGTGCATCTCTTTCCATGTAGGGGTAGTAACAGTAGTAATAGATACTATTTATTAGGTGTCTACTACGTGCCAGGTGTTTATATATATTATCTTAGAGTCTCACAACCACCTAGGAAGGCATTTATTTGCTGGTGTCTTCTGAAACTGAACCTCAGGAGTCAGATAACCTGCCCAGCTGGTAAGTGGTTGCTAGAACCAGATCTGTCTGGCTCCTAGGCCTCTGCTCTTTCCATGGTACTACTATTTTTCCATTTCTAATATTTGAATCTGGCAATTTCTGTTTAACAGATTTACCCTGATTTATTTGCAGTTCCTCTTATGATAAAGCCCTAGGTATTGTGGTCTTGGAATTCTGGTTCTGGTCTTGCTTTTGAACCATGTCAGTCAGCTATAAACAACGGTAAACAAGCTACTTTGCTGACATTTTAGTGCTCACTCTAGAGGCTGTGGCTATTGTAAGACTTTTCCCCTTGGGAACTTATCACCTACACATGCATTGTGGAGGCCTTATCTTATCTCCCACAACACGAGAAGAGGGGTGTCCAGCAGAAGCCTCTCATATACACAGGTTGGATTTCACTACAGCTGGTCTCCACATTTCCTCTTGTGACCCCTCACCTGTACTTCTGTCTGCATCCCTTTGCTCCCCTCTCTCCCCTCTCTACTACACACTGACACCTTCTCTGAACACTGACACAACTAGAAAAAAATTTTGCTTATGCTGATTATTTATTCACTCAAGCTGCCATCAGTTCCTCTTCCTTTTAAACTTTTAAATGTTTAGGCCTGCTATCTGTACTGTATCCCTCTTTTAAAGTAGATTAGAAAACAGTATGTAATATGAATTCTATTTTTGTAAAACAAATTACTTATTTGCACAGAAATGTCTAGAAGGATATACTCCTAAATGATAAGATAGGCTATCTCTGAGGGTTGGATTTTAGGTGAAGATTTTGTTTATCACTTTTTTCTAACTCTTCTGCAGTGAAGCCATTACCTATGTAAATGGATAAAGGAGAATAACTTCTTTTCCCTGTTTATTAAAGTAATACATTTCCTCAGATCAACTTTATAAATTATAGAACAGTATAAAAAACCAAGTTATTTGAAATCCCAGAGTTAACCACTGTTAATATTTTGGAGCTTTTTAGCTTGTGTGTGCAGATAAACAGGTTTTTAATATTGAGATTATATCACAATTTTATAAGCCTGATTTCTCCATGTTACGCTCATGTGCAAGCACAAAATTTATGTCTGCATAATATGACACTTAGATACCATGACTTATTTAACCATTCTATTATTATACATTTGTGTTACTTTGAGTTTTTTAATTTTAGAATTATCTGTGACCAATGCCAATTCTTTGGATGAGCAATTTCTATCCAAATTTCTGATTATTTATAATATACACACAGAATTAGAATTGGTAGTCAGTGGGTATAAATTCAGGCTGTTGCTACATATTGTCAAATTACTTTCCAAGGAGCTTGGGCGAATCTGCAATGTGTGAAAGTGCTTGTCTTATGGCATAGTGAGCCTACAGCGAGGTGTTCCTGCAATGTGCTTCCTGTAGGAGAGACCAGTTAAGACACTTTATTTTAATGCATCTGTTGTTTTCCTTGCTATGCAGGGGGCCTGTCTGTTCATCAGTATCCAATACTGCTTAGTGTACAGTATGAATGCAAATATTTACTGAATTAATACTACCTTTTAAAAACTGCTACCAAGTCAATAAACTAAACATTTTTGGCTCTTATGTTTTTAGAAACAATTTTATTTAAATATAATTTACATATCACAGAATTCACCAATCTTGAGTGTTCCAAGTGTTTTAGTAAATTTTTAAAATTGTTCAACCATTACCATAATCCAGTTTGAGCACACTTTCCTCTCTCCATCTGCCTGTCCTCTCCCTTGTTCCTGTTTGCATCCACTCTCCACTCCCATTCCCAGAACTAGGCAACCACTGATCTGCTTTTCAGATCTATAATTTTGCCTTTTTTAATAAATGGAATAATACATAGTTTTTAGTATCTGGTTTCTTTCATGCAGAATATTGTTTTTGAGACATTCATCCATGTTGTTGAATGTATTAGTTCTTTTATTTATTGAGGTACAATTGACATACAAAGATGCTAATATTTAAAGTATACAATTAATACATTTGACTTTAATATATACTTTAAAAGCATCACAACAATCAAAATCATGAAAATATCCACCCCCCCCCAAGTGTCCTTATGCCCCTTTATAATCACTGTCCTCTCTCCCTAGGCAACTACTGATTTATTTATTTCTTGTTATTACCATTAACCCTTGAGTATGGGTTTGAACTGGTCAACTTATACATGGGATTTTTTTTTTTTCAATAAATATACAGTTGGCCCTTCATACCCCCAGGTTTCATGTTTGTGGATTCTACCAATTGCCGGTATGGAGGAAGACCAACTGCACACACTGTTCTATGCCATTTTACATGAAGGACTTGAGCACCTGTGGATTTTGGTACCTGCATGTTTGTGTGTGTCCTGGGACCACTCTCCCCTGGATACTGAGGGATGCTGTATTTGATTTGGGGCTGTCAAAAGTTGTATGTGGATTTTGAACTGTGAAGAGGGTTGTTCAAGGTCAGCTATATAGATTAGTTTGCATTTTCTATAATTTTATATATATAAAATCATACAAAAATGGAATATAGTCATTTTGTCTAGCTTCTGTCACTTGGCTTAATTATTCTGAGACATAACATATCCATGTTGTAGTTACCAGTAGTTCATTCCTTTTTTACTGCCGAGTAGCATTCCATTATATGGATATACTATATTTTGTTTATCAGTTCACCGGTTTGGTGGATATTTGGATTATTTCCAGTTTGGGGCTGCTATAGGTAGTAGTACTCTAAACATACATGTACAAGTCTTTGGGTGAATATTTCTCGAGTAGATTCCTAGGAGGGGAATTTCTTATTCATATGATAAGTGTATGTTTTAACTTTTTAAGAAATTACCAAGCTTTTCTAAAGAGCCTATATAATTTTACATCCCCACTGGTCTAATGTATGAGGGTTCCAGCTTCCCATCATTGCCAACTAGTGATTTTAGTCATTCCAGTGGCTGGGTAGTGTATCTCACTGTGGTTTTAATTTGTATGTTTTTCATATTATAAGAATAAGTTTATTTAGAAAGTTATAGAGATTTTAGAAGTGAGCCAGCTAGCTGCATAGGCTCAGGAAACAAGTTACAGAAGCAGAATGGTCCTTGGGGCTCAGGAGAGGGAAAGGCAAAGGTAACATGTCTTTGTGGAAGAAGAGGAGGAAGAGAAAGGCTCGGGTGAGAGTGCCTACTTGGCCTTTTTCTGATGTCTAATGATGTACAGCATCTTTTCATATACCTATTTGCTGTTTGTAACTTTAACTTAGTTAACTCTTTCCTCAAATCTTTTATCCATTTAAAAAACTACTAGAATGTCTTTTCATTATTGAGCTGTAAGAGTTCTTTATATATTCTGGATATGAGACCTTCAGCAGGATGTTTTGGAAGTATTTTCTTCCAGTCTTTTCATTTTCTGAATGGTGTCATTTGAAGAGCAGTTTTCAATTTTGAGGGAAGTCCAATTTCTTGATATTTTTTATTGCTCTTGCCTAACCCAAGGTCACAAAGACACACTCCAATGTTTAGTTTTTCATGTCTTACATTTAGGTCTCTCTTATCCATTTTGAGTTAATTATTTTTGTATGTGGTATGAAGTATGGATCAAGGTTTTTTTACTTTGCACATAGACATCTAATTATTGCAGCATCATTGTTGAAAATGGTACCCTTTCTCCTTTGAAATAAACTGGGTCTATTTCTGGAGTGTTTCACTGATCTATGTATATTATACAGGTGTATACAATGCTACAATGTCTTGATGATTGTTTGCTTTATAGTAAGTTTTAAAATCAGGCTGCCTAAGTCCTTCAACTTTGTTCTTTTAAAAAAAGTGTGGCTATTCTAGGTAATTTGCATTTCTATGTAAATTTTTTGGGTCTGCCAATTTCCACAAAAAAGCCTGCAAGGATTTTGCAAGGGAATCAGTTAAACCTTAGTTCAATTTGGGGGGAACTGATATTTAAACAGTACTGAGCTTTCTAATTTTATTTATGTATTTAGGTTTTCTTTAATTTCTCTCAGCACTGTTTTGCAGTTTTCAATGTGCAAGTGTTATAGTTCTTTTGTTCTTTTTAAAAAGATTTTATTTATTTATTTTTAGAGAAGGGAGGGAGGGAGGGAGAGAGAGAGAGAGAGAGAAAGAAAGATCAATGTGCAGTTGCTGGGGGCCGTGGCCTACAACCCAGGCATGTGCCCTGACTGGGAATCCAACCTGCGATACTTTGGTTCGCAGCCTGTGCTCAATCCACTGAGCTATGCCAGCCAGGGCCTTTTTGCTCTATTTATTCCTATGTATTTTATTATTTTTGATTCTATTAGGAATAGAATTATTCTTTTTATTTGATTTTTTATTGCAATACAAGGAAACACAAGTGAATTTTTTTTGTATATTAAGCTTGTATTCTGAGACCTTGCTACCTCACAAATCAGTTCTCATAGCTTTAATGTAGATTTCTTTTTAATATATTTTATTGATTATGCTATTACAGTTGTCCCATTTCCCCCTTCACTCCCCTCCACCCTGTACCCCCTCTCCCACCCACGTTCCCCCCCTTTAGTCCATGTCCATGTGTCATACTTAGGAGTTCTTTAGCTTCTACATTTCCCATACTATTCTTGCCCTCCCCCTATCTATTTTCAACCGACATTCTATGCTACTTATTCTCTATACCTTTTCCCCCTCTCTCCTCCTCCCACCCCTACTGCTAGCCCCCCCTTGTGCCCTCTATTTCTGTGGTTCTGTTCCTATTCTAGTTGTTTACTTAGTTTCTTTTGGTTTTGCTTTAGGTGTGGTTGTTAATAATTGTGAGTTTGCTGTCCTTTTACTATACATGTCTTTTCTTTATCTTCTTTTCTTAGATAAGTCCCTTTAGCATTTCATAAAGTAAGGGCTTGGTGATGATGAACTCCTTTAATTTGACCTTATCTGAAAAGCACTTTATCTTCTCTTCCATTCTAAATGAGAGCTTTGCTGGATAGAGCAATCTGGGATGTAGGTCCTTGTCTTTCATGACTTGGAATATTTCTTTCCAGCCCCTTCTTGCCTGTAAGGTCTCTTTTGAGAAATCAGCTGACAGTCTGATGGGAACTCCTTTGTAGGTTACTGTCCCCTTATCTCTTGCTGCTTCTAGGATTCTCTCCTTCGTTTTTACCTTGGCTAATGTAATTATGATGTGCCTTGGTGTGTTTCTTCTTGGGTCCAACTTCTTTGGGGCTCTCTGTGCTCCTTGGATTTCTTGGAAGACTGTTCCCTTTGCCAGTTTGGGGAAGTTCTCCTTTATTATTTGTTCAAATAACTTTTCCACTTGTTGGTCCTCCCCTTCTGGTACCCCTATAATTCGGATGTTGGAACGTTTAAAGGTGTCCTCGATGGTCTTAAGCTTTTCTTTGATTTTTTGAATTCTTATTTCATCATGCTTTCCTGCTTGGTTGATTCTATCTTCCTTCTGGTCCACTGTATTGTTTTGAGACTCAGATTCCTTCCTTTCACTATTGGCTCTCCTCCGTGTATCTTCCTGCATCTCTTTTATGGTAATCTACATTTTTTCATGTAATTTGCACCCAAAATCAACCAGTTCCATGAGCTTCCTGATCACCAGTGTTTTGAACTGTGCATCTGATAGATTGGCTATTTCTTGGTCACTCAAAAGGATGAGTCCTGGGGGACTGATTTGTTCTGCTGGAAACATGTCTTATGTCTTTCCCTGTCTCTCCTATTATTTTATTTATTTATTTATTTATTCTCCGGTCTGGTCGCTCTTGTTACGGTGGGGGGTGGAGCCTTAAGTGTTCACTGGGGCTGGGCACCCCAGTCGCTAGATTGTGACGTTATATGTGGGGGCAGGGGCGGGAGCGGGGACAGGAGGGATCAATGGCGATCATTCTCCTGGAGTCAGACACTTCCCTGGGCTTCTGGGCCGTGAGCTCTGCCCTGGTCCACAATCGCTACCCCACTGATTCCCCCAGCCGCTGCTTGCATACTCAGGGATCACCGCTGCACCGCTGTGGTCTTGCACCCCGGATTGCTGTCACGCCGATTTTGCGCCAAATTTCCCCCGACCTACGCGCACCGGCGACCTGCGCCAGCCCCGCGCCCGCTCGGCTCGTTGTCCCCTACCAGTCTGGATGTACGGATCTACTTCAACTTCTTAGCTGTCCGACTTCCATTTAGATAAATCCTCTGACAGTTCTGATATTATGACTGCAAATCATTGTTGTAAATTATTGTTGTTCTGTTCTTGGCTGTGCGAGGAGGTACGGTGCGTCCACCTATTCCTCCATCTTGCCGGAAGTCCCCTAATGTAGATTTCTTAGTATTTTCTACTTAAAGTTTACATAATCTATGAATAGTTTTACTTCTTCCTTTCCAGTCTGAATACTCTTACTGTCTTCCTTGTCTTACATCACAGGATAGAACCTTCATTAGAATGATGAGTAGAAATGGTGAGGAACAGAAACATCCTTGCTTGGTTCCTGATCTTAGAGGGAAACTATTCAGTTTTTCACCAGAAGTGTGATTGATGTTAACTATAGATGCCTTTTATCAGGTTAAGGAATTTTCCTTCTGTCCTAACTTGGGTGAGCATTACTGTGAATGGATGTTTGATTTTGTCAAATGCTGTTTTTTGTATCTGTGGAGATGATCATGTGTTTTTTTTTTTGTCTCTTATTCTAATTCTAGTCTATTACATTTGTAGATTTGGGATGTTAAGCCAATCTTCTATTCCTGGGATAACCTCACTTAGAGTATATAATCTTTATAATATGTTGCTGGATCTGACATGCTAGTATTTTATAAGATTTTATATTGAGGCTCACAAGGGATATTAGTTTACAGTTTTCATGTCTTGTGATGTTTTTGTCTGGCTTTAGTATCATGGTTAACATTGGCTTTATAAAGTGAGTTTGGAAATGTTCCCACTATTATTTTCTGGAAGTATTTGCGAAAGATGGTATTTACTTTTTTTCCTTAAATATTTGACAATTTAGCATGAAACCATCTTTATTTGGACTTCTCTTTGGGAGAGACTTCACTAATTTATTGTATTTATGTGATATAGTCTATTCTGATTTTCTATTTCTTCTTGAGTCAGTTTTAGTAATATGAGCCTTTCTAGGATTTTGTCGCATTTCATCTAAGGTGTGAAATTTATTGGAATAAAGTTTGTTCATAATATTCCTTTATAATTATCTTAAGTTCTGTAGTATCTATAGTAATTCCTCATTCTTCATTCCTGATTTTAATTTATATCTTTTCTCTTTTTTTCCTTGGTCTAGTTAATGTACTATCTTTAAAAAAAAAATCTTTCTAAAGAACCAACTTTTGGTTTTATCAATTCTTTCATACTGTTTTCCTATTTTCTATTTCATGGACTTCTATTCTTATCTTTTTTCTACTTATTTTTTAAAATATTTCATTTATTTATTGGTAGAGAGAGGGGAAGGGAGGGGAGAAAAAGAGGGAGAGAAACATCATTTGGTTGCCTCTCATATGCACCTTAACTGGGGACTGAACTGGCAACCCAGGTACATGCCCTGATTGGGAATCAAACCGGTGACCTTACGCTTTGTGGGACAATGCCCAAACAACTGAGCCACACCAGTCAGAGCCTTTCTACTTAGAGTCTGGTTTCCTCTTCCTTTTTTCAGCTTATGGTAGAAGCTTATATTATTGTTAGACCTTTCAGAGCCATGAATATTCCTCTAAGCACTATAACTATACCCCATACATTTTTACATTTTCTTTTATTTTTATTGATTTCAAGATAATTTTAAATTTCCCTATGGGTTCTCCTTTGAACCATGTATCTTTTATTTAATTTCCAAATATTTTGGGGTTCCCATATTTCTGTCATTGATTTGTAATTTATTTCTATTGTGGACCAGCAACATACTTTATATTAATGTAATCCATTTCAATTTACTGAACTTTGTTTTATTCACATAACATATGGTCTGTCCTAGAGAAGTTCCATATGCACTTGAGAAACATACATATTTTCCTGTTTTGTTGGGTGTTCTCTCTATATTGGTTAGATCAAATACGTTGACTGTGTTGTTCGAGTGTTCTGTATCCTTACTGATTGTCTTTAGTTCTATTGATTACTAAAAGAGGAATACTGAAGTCTTCAACTGTAATTGCTGAATAATATGACAATTTTTGTTTCATGTATTTTGGGCCTTTGTTGTTAAGCACATATATAGTTAAAACTGTTATTACATTTTAACTCTTGGTAAAGTAGAAATATTCATGTTTATTTCCTGGGTGAAATTACTTTCTTTTGACTGTTTTAGAATTGGTCAATATTCATGTTCTTACTATTGATTTTGGAGAATATGCTTTATAAAAGGTCACTACTGGTCATATGATCCAACCCAGTTTGTTTGCCTTTTTTGTGGTACAAAATTTAACCATTTTAAATGTACTCAGATTTATCAATAATTTCCTTATAAATTTCTCCCATTACCTTTATGCTCTAAAAAAGAAATCCTCACCCGAGGATATGTTTTTATTGAATTTAGAAAAGGGGAGGGAGGAGAGTGGGAGAGAGAGAGATAGAGAAACATAGATGTGAAAGAGAAACGTTGATCAGTTGTCTCCCATAAGCACCCCAACCGGGGTTGAACCCACAACCTTTTGGTTGATGGGACAATGCTCTAACCAACTGAGCCACCTGGCCAGGTCCCATTACCTTTATGCTTTTAAGGCCTATTTATTTTCTTGCAGACATTAGTTTAATATGCACATTTTTCACCCTACCTCAGTAAGCCAACATTTTACTGACTAGTTGGTCTTTTACTGATCCATTTAAGATACTATCTTTATATACTACATTACTATACATAAATTTTCTGTTTAGGCATGAATACTATACTGGGTTTAATTACTGTAGTAGTTATAGTAATTATATAGTAACCCTCCCATGTACACCATCATAACTTTGTTTCTTTTCAAAACTCACTGCTACTCTTGTGCATTTATTGTTCCATGTAAGGTTTAGAATTTCCTTATCATCTTCCACAACATATTTTGGGGAATTATAACAATACATTTTTCAAGTCACTTTTTTTCTTGATATTACAGTGGGATTTTTTCCCCATCATATTTTTAACTGATTATTTCTCAGGTATGGTATTAATACCATTTAAATACTGTTAAGAAGTTACTCTTCTTAAATTTGCTTAGTTTCAGGATTTTTCTGAACCAGAAGATATATTAAATTTTGTCATATACCTTTGGAGAATCAGTTTATATTTTACATTTTTTCCTCTCTTAATCTGTAAAAGACAGATCTTGAAAAGCTGAGCCAGTAGCAATCTTGGGCTAAAATCCACTTACTTTTACATATTGGTACATTTGACAAATTATTTAATCTTCTGTGGTTCAGTTTTCATACCTGTAAAATGGAGATAATAGCATCTACAGAATAGGGTTTTTGTGAGTACTCAGTGAATTAAAATATTTAGAGTAGTGGTTGGTATATAGTATGCCATATGTGTGTATAAATTAGTAGACTTATGTTTGCTTAAATGAAGTTGGTTTAACTTCTTCCTTCTATGTGCTATTTGGGTCTATTTTGTCATCCTTCTTCATGTATCTTGAGAGGATAGTCTAATTCTTTATTTCAGTATAGAAGTTATATATTTCCCCTTGTGTATATCCCATAGATTTGAATATAGGATGTAGCAACAGGTTTACAGCTGTGACTATGCAAGTTTATTCTTGTATTATTATTATTGTATTATTTTCTATAAAACTACTTTTGTCCCACCCTATATAATACTTTCATTACCTGATTTTTAAAAAGATTATAATTTGGTGATGAGGTGGCCAAGTGGTTAAGGTGATAGCTAAAAAGATTGTAATTTGGTCCTGGACAGGTAGCTTAACTTGTTAGAGTGTCATCCTGCTACACCAAGATTGTGGATTCAATCCCTGGTCATGGCAAATACAAGAATCAACCAAGTGGAACAATAAATCAATATTCCTCTCCCTCTAAAAATCAATAAAGGTGATTGTAATTTCTATTTTAACTTTCTCTTTAGCTTAACTGTTATTTTGAAAAATATTTAACACTTAAAAAATTTTATTTTTAAATTTCTAGATTGTGCATTTTTTGTTAATTTCAGTTTGCATTTTAAATAATAAGTGTGGCCAGTATGCTATGCTAGTAGTTTAAAAAATATTGCAATTTTCTTTGTTTTAATAAGTAGGCTCTTTTGTGGTGGTTCTAAGTATATTTGTTGGGCACCAAGTATATATTTGTCTCTGAGAGCTCATTCTATATTCTTTTCTTACTATTTATTAGTTTTTCCATGACTGTAGACTTGTCAATTTTTCCTTGCATTTTTATCAGGTTTGTTTTATACGTTGCATAAAGTTGATAATGTTTTTTCATGGACAGTTGTTGAAATATTGATGTCTCTGTTAAGCTTTGAGTTCTGTTTGTCTCCCTAACATTGCAATATTTTATTTTTTCTTGTTACTATTCATTTGACTGTTACCTCTATGTTAGGTACAAATCTAAAAAATAGTATACAGTAGGATTTTTTTTTAATCCTCACTGGAGGATATGTTTATTGATTTGAGAGAGAGAGAGGTAGGAAGAAAGCAAAACCAATGAGAGAGCAACACTGATCAGTTGCCTCCCCAAACATGCCAAACTGGGGATGGAACATGCCTTTTGGTGTATGGGATGATGCTCCAATCAACTGAGCCACCTGGCCAGGGCTACAGTTGGGTTTTTTTAATCCAGTCTGAGTTTTGCGATTGATACTATATCTGGACTTATTCTGGACATTTGCTTTGTGCTGTGTTTATCTTTTCTCTCTTCTTTACTGTACTGCACTCTATTTCTTTATCAGGATAACATTCCCTCCTGCCCCCGGATTTCCCTTGCAAAATCATGTAGTTTGGATGGACTTGACTCCTGACCAAGATTAGTACTAATCTTCAGGAGTTGCTTCAGGGGTTGGACCCAAACCAAGACAATTAGAACCAAAGGGATACAAATTCTGGGCTTTTTTTTTGGTGAGGGGTGGATTTTGTGAGAAAGGGATTTTTCTCTTTTTATTTGAACTTGAAGCTATTACATAATCATCTTGCCACCACTTATGCAATACTTGTTGAAGAATGAAAGGGAAAGAATTTTCTAAGATATAAAAGAGGTCTGAGTTTCTGAAGTCAGTAATATCTCTGGATTTTTCAGTTCTATATGCCAATAATTCCACTTTTGTGATGATGATGATGATGATGATGATGATTTAGCTTATGCTATTTGATTTGAGTTTAGGTCACTAGCCACCAAAAAGAAACCTGATTAATACGCTTGTCTTTAGTAGATTGAATTTTCTTTACTCAATTTTTCCCCAGTTAATAATCAATTGTCTTTTTCTAAATATGGTTAGTGATTGATCTTAAATTTTTAAGACATAATTTAACTCTAGCCATTATTAGAGAAATACAATTCTATTAGCATGTATAGTCTCCATTCTAATAAAGAATCGTAGCATATTATTCTGGCCTCTTTTTACTGTCTTATGTTAAAAGCATCTGTGATCAATACCTATCTAGTTCTAGGAATAAATTTTACTAATTTTGTTGCTCATAATTGCTTCTTGAATCCCACTATTGCTCTAGGATCCATTTGCCTTCTTGCCAAAGAATATCCTTTAACATTTCTTTCAGAGATAGTCTGTAGGTGATAAACTTTTTACATCTTTGAATGTCTGAAAATGTCCTTATTTGGCCATTACAATTTAAATTGGAACAGCCCTGGCTGTTATGGCTCAGTGGATAGACGCTGGCTTGTGGAACCAAAGGGTTGCCGGTTTGATTCCCAGTCAGGGCACATGTCTGGGTTGCAGGCCAGAACCCCCGTAGGGGGCATGTGAGAGGCAACAACACACTGATGTTTTTCTCCTTCTTTTTCTCCTTCCTTTCCCCTCTCTCTAAAAATAAATAAATAAAATCTTTTTAAAAACTGGAACAGAATTCTACGTTAAAAATTATTTTATTTGTGATGTTTGAATGATACTGCTCCATTTCTTTTTGCATTCACTTTGTGAGTAATCAGCTTTTTCTTTCTGGTAAATTTTCAGTTCTCTATCATTTATGTTTTGAAATTTCACTCTATTGTGGGATTGAAATTCGTCTGTGGGCCAAATCTGTCTTGCCACCTGTTTTGGTACAGCCCGTTTTCACTGTTTTAAAGTTGAAAAAAAATCAAAAGAATATTTCTTTACATGTGAAAATGATACGAAGACAATATATCTGTGTCTATGATTAAAAGTTTATTGGAACACAGCCATATTCTTTTGCTTACATATTATCTATGGCCGCTTTCACACTACAATGGCAGAGTTAACTAAGCAGTTGTGACAGAAACCCGCAAAGCCTAAAATATTTGCTACCTGGCCAGAAAAAAATTAGCTGATTCCTGTCTCTGCATATATTTTTATTTGTTTAAACAGATAAAAGTTCTGGGACTTATCTGGCTATTTCAACTGGTTTCTACAAGGATTTCTTACCACAGAACCACAATTACCATTCCAAATAAAAAGCTTCTCAGCTGTGTTCATTCTAATATTCAGCCCCATGTGTTCTATCATTTAAATTTTCTTCCTTTCCAGGAAAGTGGTCAGTGTTGCTTCAAGAGTGCAATATTCTCTATCTCTCTAAAAATAGTAAACATATTCATTTTGATGTCTTGTTCTGTTGCTATAGTGATTCTCCTTTCAAGGGTGAAAGTTCATGCATTTGTTATTTTATTGGTATTTGTCAACTGTTTGATATTTGTCTACTGTTTTATGTAGTTGAGAATAGACTGCTGCCTCTGTTTGCCCTGGCTGCTTATGAGGGGGCAAGGTAGGGTTGCTAGTGTTTTCAGTGAGAACAGGGCAGGGATGGGCCATGCTGCTTATGGGATGTTTCAGTGGTTGTGCCTTCTCTGCTCCAAGATCTCACACACATTGCTTTTGTCTTTCCTTTAGGGGTAGGATGGGATATGCAGGCATATGCCATTTAACGAGTTTTGAGTTTTGGTCAGTGAAGGACTGCATATATGATGGTGGTCCCTTAAAATTATAATGGACTATAAGCAGAAAGTTTGATGTTGAAAGACAAGGCTGGATTTGACTACTGATGTTGAATTTACTGTTAGCTTGGGAGGGCTTAAATAGAAGAGGCTCAGTATGTGCCTGCCCTTGGCTGGAGCTGGAGTTGGCAAGGGAGCAAGAGTTGAACCCCATCCATTCTCACCCCTGGCTAACACTCATTGGCCCTTCCCTCTCAAACTCCCTGCCCTTCTCTTAGTTTCTTTTTTTCTTCTCAGGCCCATTTTTCCCTCTCTCCCCACCACCTTCATCTCATCCCCATCTCCCTTTGATTATTTCTCACCTCAAGCTAAAGCTTTCTGGCTCCCCTACTGTGTGCTCTCTATTTCTCACTCCTCTTTGTTCCCTCACACCCTTCCTCCCTCTCCTTGATGTCTCCTCTCTCAGATGGCGCCTCCCTCCACGGCCTTCTCCCTGCTCCCCCAGTGCACATGCGCACAAACTTTTATAGCATATTTTTATCTTTTAAACTTTATCTTTTATAGCATACTTTTGCGGTAACTTTTCTGTTTAGATACAAAAATAATTACCATTATGTTACAATTGTTTACAGTATTCAGTAGAGTAACAGTCTTGTAGCCTAGGAGCAATGGGCTATACCTTATAGACTAGGTGTGTAGGCTAGCTGTATCATCTAGTTTTGTGTAAATACAGTCTATGATGTTCGCACAAGGATGAGATCCCCTGAGGATGAAGCTCCCTGAACGTATCCCCATTGTTAAGAGACACATGACTATATAGCATTCGGCCTACCTGAGTGCTTCTTCTGATCTCCCTCTTGCTCTTGGTTTCAGTCAAATTCGGGTATAGATTATCCTTAAATGCTGTTCTCTCTGTGTGTAGCAATTATCTTCTGCATCCTCCTGCAGAGAACATAAGCTCTGGCTCCCTCTTCAATCTGATCCCATCTACTTTCTTTTATTACATCGAAAGTTTCTCTTCTTACTGTGAGCAGTGTTCTGTTGTTTTTTCTTTTTTTAAGTATTTATGGTGTAGAGATTGAAAACTACAGTTTGCTTTCAGCCTACCAACCTGAAATGAGAAGCTGGTCTGTATTATTATTATTACTTTTTATTAAGTCCATTGAAGTTTTGTTTGTGGCTTAATGTATTTGTAAATGGTCTATGGACAAAGGTACTGTATTTATTTTTAGGGAGTATTTTATTATGGCTGCAAATAATAGGTTTTAATTTCTCCTTTTTTTTTCTTTTAGAGTTTTTGCTTCAAAAATCTTATGTTTTGGGGTGGTGTTTATTCTTTTTTTATTCAACCTTTGCTGTCATTTCACAGTTGAAGCCTTTTCTTTTAAAAAGTGAGTTGATTCCATTTATATTCACTGAGCTAAAAATATTTGCCTTAGTTCTGTCATTTTTAGTTTATGCTCTGTGGTCTGTTTTTCTTTTGTGTGTACACTTTTTTCCCTGATTGAATTACATAGAATATTTAGAGTCGGGCTTTGGTTTTTCAATTGTTTAATGTTATTAAACTCTCAACTTATCAGCTTAAGAGGGTATCTATGGAGGCCCTGCTAATGAAACTCAACATATATTTTCTTCCTCCTCTCTACATCCTGATTTCAGTTAAATTATCTAGGATGTTACACATATATTTCTTCTTCTTTATACCCCAGTTTTACTTACATTATTTTTCTCATATTCTGATCAATATCCTTTCTACATTTAGATGGATTGACTGCTCACTGTTATGTCTTTTTAAATTAAATTTACTAAGGGCAACATTGGTTAATAACATATAGTTTCAGGTATACAACTTTATAATACAACAACTGTATATGCTATTGTGTGCTCACCACCCAAAGTCTAGTCTCCTTCTGTTGTCATGTGTTTAACCCCCATGTACTTAACATCTTCTTTGTTCTCCCCCTAATCCTTTTGCCTCTGGTAACCACCATTCTGTTGTCTGTTTTATTTGTTTTGTTTGTTCATTTGTGGCTTTTGTTTTACATCCCACATATAAGTAAGTGAAATCATGTGGTTCTTGTCCTTTTTTGTCTGACTTATTTCACTTGGTATAATACTCTCAGGGTCCATCCCTATTGCAACTGGCAACTTATCTTTTTTATGGTTAAGTAGAATTCCATTGTATATATGTACTACACCTTCTTTATCCAGTCATCTGACAATAGGTACTTAGGTTGTTTCCATGTCCTGGCTATTGTAAATAATGCTTCAATGAACACTGGGGTACATATATCTTTTCAAATAAGTGTTTTTGATTTTTAGGAGGGGTAGATAAACCCAGAAGAGGGATTGCTGGGTCATATGGTAGCAATATTCTTAATTTTCTGAGGAACTTACAGAGTAGTTCTATGGTGGCCCCAGCAACCTACATTCCCACCAGCAGTATGTATAGGGTTCCTTTTTTTCCATATCTCTCCAATACTTGTTATTTCTTCTTGTATCTGTTGGCCATAGGTACATCTTTTGGAGAAGTGTCTACTCAGTTCCTCTGCCCATTTTTTAATTGGATTTTGTTGTTGTTAAGTTGTATCAGTTCTTCATATACTTTGGATATTAGCCCTTTATCATAGGTATCATTTGCAAATATCTTCTCTCATTTTGTTGATTGCCTTTTTGTTTTCTCAATGGTTTCTTTTGCTGAGCAGAAGCTTTTTAGTTTAATGTAGTCTCATTAATTTTTTTTCTTTTACTTCCCTTGCCTTTTGGGTTAGGTTCACAAAAATGCCTCTGAGACCAAGGCCCATATGTTTAGCACCTATATTTTCCTCGATATATTTTATTGTTTCAGTTTTATATTTAAGTCTTTTACCCATTTTTAGTTATTTTTTTTTGTGTAGGGTGTCCGAGTGTAGTCTAATTTTATTCTGTTGAATGTGGCTTTCCAGTTTTCCAAACACAGTTATTACAAGAGACCTTCCTTTTCCATTGTATGTTTTTGGCTCCTTTATTGAAATTAGTTGCCTGTATATGTGTAGGTTTATTTCTAGGCTCTCAGTTATATTCCATTGGTCAGAGGGTCTGTTTTTCTGCTAATACCATACTGTTCTGATTACTGTAACTTTACAGTGTAATATGACACCAGGGAGTATATACCTCTAGCTTTGTTCTTTTTTCTCTGGACTGCATTGGCTGTTCAGGGTCTTTGGATTCTATACAAATTTGAGGGTTTTTATGTTTTATTCTGTGAAAAATGCCATTGGGATTTTGATAGGAATTACATTAAATCTGTATAACAATGTTAATTCTGATCTATAAACATGGAATAGCTTTCCATTTCTTTATGTCTTCAATTTCTTTGAACAATGTCTTATAGTTTTCAGTGTACAGGTCCTTCACATCCTTTGTTAAAACTCATCTCTAGGTATTTTATTCTTTTTTTGTCATGACTGCAATAGAAGTTTCTTCATTTCTCTTTCTGCAACAAATTTTTGTATAATGATTTTCTATCCTGCAGCTTTACTGTATTGACTGTTTCTAATAACTTTTTGGTGGAGTCTTTAGGGTTTTCCATATCTAGAAACATGTCATCTGTAAACAGTAACAATTTTACTTCATTCTCAGTTTGGGTGCCTTTTATTTCTTTTTCTTGCCTAATTACTCTGGCTAGGACTTCCAGTACTGTGTTGAATAACAGTGGTGAGAATGGGCATCCTTGTCTTGCCTCTGACCTTAAAGTAAAAGCTTTAGTTTTTCCTCATTGAGTATGATTTTTATCACCAAGGGATACTGCATCTTGTCAATTTTTTTCTGCATGTATTGATATGATCATATGATTTTTTTCTCTTTTACTTTGTCAATATGATGTATCACATTGACTGATTTGTGGATGTTCAACCATCCTTGCATCTCTGAGATGAACCAACTTGAATGTGATGTATGATCATTTTAATATGTCGCTGTATTCAGTTTGTTAGTATTTTGCATCTCAGAGGTATTGGCCTGTAATTTTCTTTTCTTTTTTTTTTTCTGTACATTATCTTTGCCAGGTTCTGGAATCAGGGTAATGTTAGTCTTATATAATATGAGTTAGGAAGTATTTCCTCTTCTTCAATTTTTTGGAAGAGGTTGAGAAGGACTAGTATTAAAGCTTTTTAAAAATGTTTGATAGACTTTACCAGTGAAGCCACCTGGTCCTGGACTTTTATTTGTTGGCAGGTTTTTGAATACTGTTTCAAATTACTTACTAGTGATGGGTCTATTTAGGTTTTCCTCCTTTTCATGATTCACTCTAGGAAGGTTGTATACTTCTAAGAATTTTTCTATTCTAGGCTATTGAATTTCATGACATAATTTTTCATAGTATTCTCGTATAATTCTTTGTACTTCTGTGGTGTCCATTCTAACTTTTCCTCTTTCATTTCTAATTTTATTAGAGTCCTTTCTTGTTTCTCCTTAGTGAGTATAGCCAGAGGTTTATCAATTTCATTTATCTTTTCAATGAACAAGCTCCTTGTTTCATTAATTTTTTCTATTGCCTTTTTGTTCTCTATTTCATTTATTTCTATTCTGATTTTTATTTCCTTCTTTCTACTGACTTTGGGCTTTGTTTTTCCTTTTCTAGTTCTTTAAAGGTGCAATACCAGGTTCTCCATTTTGGATTTTTCTTGTTTCTTGAGTTAGGCCCATAATTCTATAAATTTCCCTCTTAGTACTGCTTTTGCTGCACCCTCCAAATTTTGGTATGTCATATTTTCATCTGTCTATATGTATCTTTTGATCTCTTCTTTTATTTCTTCTTTGACCCAATAGTTACTCAGTAGCATGTTGTTTAATCTCCATATATTTGTTGTTTTTTCCAACTTTCTTCTTCAGTTAATTCCCATTTCATACCACTGTGGTTGGAACATATGTGTAGTATGATTTCAATTTTCTTAAATTTATTGAGACTAGTTTTGTGCCCTAGAATGTGGTCTATCCTCAAGGATATCCCATGTGCACATGAGAAGGATGTATATTCTGTCATTTCGAAATGGAAGGTTCTATAAATAGCAAGGAAGTCCATTTAGTCTAATGTTTACATTTTCTTACTGACTTTCTGCATGGATGATCCATCCACTGCTGCAAGTGAAGTATTCTGTACATTACCATAATTGTATTTTTGTCAGTTTCTCCCTTTAGGTCTGTTATTGCTTTATATATAACTGCATTTTCTGGATACCACTTGCTTGTAGTATAATTTTCCACATCTTCACTCTGAGCTTGTGTTTGTCTTTGAGCTGAGAGGAGTCTCCTGCAGGCAACATATAGTTGGGTCCTGTTTTTTAATCCATCCTGCTACTCTGTGCCTTTTGATTGGTGAGTTCAGTCCATATACATTTAGATATACATATTTACATATGTATAAATATATAATACACATGTGTATATATGAAGACTAGCTATATTCATTTTTGTCCTTTTTTTCTGGTTGCTCTGTGTCTCCACTGTTTTTTTACCCTTGTGATTATGTCTGCTAAGGTCATGGTGGTTTTCCATGATTTTTTTCCCTCTGTTTCCTCTTTCTCCCTCTTTTTTTTTTTTTTTCCAGGTTTCATGTCTCAGCTCTGGATTTTTGTTTTGTGTTTATCATTAGCCTGTGTAAAATGTCTCATATGTACAATTGTCCTTTTTCTTCTGATTGCACCCTCTCTTCATTCACTTATACATCTTCAGTCCTTTCCTCCTCTTTCTGTGATTTCGTTTTATAAGCTATCTCTTTTTATGTTGTGCATTACCAGTGGTTAGTTATTTTTTTAAAGCCTTCATTCTTTTTTTTTAATTTTATTTTTAAGAGACGGGTAGGGAAGGAGAGAGAGGGAAACAGCAATGTGTGGTTGCCTCTTGTGTGCCCCCACTGGGGACCTTGCCCACAACCCAGGCATGTGCCCTGATTGAGAATCAAACCTGTGACCTTGTGGTTCACATGCATGCTCAATCTACTGAGCTACACCAGCCAGGGCAAATAGTTAATTTTTAATGCCCCTTCCCCTTTAATCTGTTTTAATTAAGTATGTAATACTTAATTAATTAATTTGTTTTAATTAAGTATGTAATATCTTATGCTGAAGAAGAGTTGCAATTTCCTACTTCTGTCTGTTAGTCATCTTACTCAGAGTTTTGTATACTTTTTTCTTTTGGTTTCTCTTTTCTTTTTTTTGGTAGAGCTCTTTCCTTTCTTTCCTTTCTCCTTTCCTGTTCTTTCCTTCCCTCCCTTCCCCTCCCCTCTGGTTGTCAAGTGATCTTTAATTGAAATATTTTCCTTTGTAGTTCTTAATTAGCCAGAGATTCCACTGCATTACTGTTGATGTTATCTATGTCATGAGTTTGGCAGTCATCAGTGTTGCGGCCTACAGACTGGGAAGTCCCCAGTATCTCTTTCATCATTCCAGAGAGCTCTCTAGCTAACGATTGGTGCTGCATCTGTCAGGCAATGTCGACAATCTTATCAAAAGCGATTATTTCTACTGTGCTTAATGTTTTTTTTTTTCTTTCTTCTTCTTTCTGTCTCTTGGCGGTTCTTTGAGGACTTTGATGGTGAGGGCAGAGGCAGACGGCACTACCTCAACCTGGGCCTGTTTTGAATGGTCAGTTTCACTGTAATCCTCAGACCCTTCCAATTACCTGCTGCTTTGGCAATGTCATCACCAGCCTTTTTTGGAGACATGCCCAGGGAGCCAATTTTGGGGGCCAGGGCAGACATGACACCCCCACCAGTGTACCTCAGGTATACAACTTTGATGTTGTTGGGGTCGAATTTCACTGGCATGGTGAAGGCCACTGGTGTTGGATGAACCTGGATTGGGGACAGCTGAAGAAAGCCGCACCCACTCTTCTTCTGAGCTGAAAGCCAAAAAAGTAGAAGAGCTCCTTACAACATTTTATGTAAAGCAGGTCTTGCAGTAGAGTCTCTCCGCTTTTGTTTCTCTTGGAAAGCCTTTGTTGTTTTTTTTTCATAGCTAAAGGAGAACTTGGCTGGCTATATTATCCTTGGCTGATAGTTCCATTCAATATTTTGAATATTTCCTTCCACTCTCTCCTGATTTGTAATGTTTCCACTAAAATATCTCATGATACTCTAATGGGGTTTCCTTTGGTTGCCTTGAGAATTTTTTGTCATTAATTTTTGACAATTTGAATAAAATGTGTCTTGGACAAGATTTTTCTGTGTTGATATAATTAGTTGTTTTGTTAGCTTCCTTTATTCTAAAGCCTAGTTCTTTCCATAGACTTGGGAAATTCTCAATTATTTCTTTGAGTAGGTTCTTTGTTCCCTTCTCCCTCCTCTCCTACTGGTATAGCCATTATCCCTATGATCCTCTTTCTAATGAAGTCAGGTAGTTCTCGTACAGTTCTCTCATTTTAAAAAACTCTCCTTCCTCCTGGGTCTTTTCTAGGTTTATATCTTTGAGCTTGCTAATTCTCTCTTCTATCTGGTTGGCTCTATTCCCAGTGCTTTTGTAATGCATTCCTCATAAGTTCTTCAGCTCCAGATTTTCTGTTTGGTTCTTTTTTGATAGTTTCAGTCTTTGGTAAAGTTATCCTGTGTTCATTAATTTTATTCATGAGTTCATTGAACTGCTTTTCTGAGTTCTCTTGTATTTAACTGAGTTTCTGCACAACTGCAATCTTATAATCATTTAAGTGACAATCTTCCATGACTCCGAGTTTGGTTTCTTGAGACTTTTCATTTTCTTTCAGTGCTCCCATGTTACCTTGGTTGTTCATGGTATTTGATGGATTGTTTCTCTGACACACATTTGAGCTATTTAGCTATTTTCTTGTTTAGATACTGTTTTGCTCCCATATCAGCAGGTTGATAGGCAGGGTACTTTTGTTTTTCTCCATTAGATGGTACTACAGCACAAGTTTTTGTTTTCTGTTACTTGCACTATAGGTGCCTCTGGGCTCATAGTGGCATTTTTTCATTGTTTCATTTACAGAAAATGCCATGTATGCACTGGAATAATGGGTGTCCCCTGTGATGGGCTCTCCTGGGTTATGGGACACCACCACTGTGGTGGGGATCATATGGTAGGTGATGGAGACCTGGTTTTGAGAGCTTCCAGTGCTATTTCCTGTTTGGGTCTCTGGTGTGGCCATGTTTTTTGGAAGCATCTGCACTGCCTCTACTGAGCTCCGCCAGAATGGGTAGTGCAAGGGGTGAAAGTCTGAAATCTTGTGGTTCTGCCCCCATCAGCAACGGCTGTCAGCACCTCTACTGGGGTCTGTTGTGATGGGGAGGGAGGAAAGGAGATGCCTTTTCTCAGAGGAACACTGCTTCTGAACCTCTTTTACTCCAGGCCACAGTGTGAGGGCTGCAGCTCGACTTCTTCACTGCTACCATGCTTGCGGGAGCCACAGTAGGCACCCAACTGCATATGCAGCCATTATCTTTGTCCCCCCTCCTCTATTCAAGAGGCACGCCTTTGGATGTACCATTGGGTGGATCTTTCAGGTATTTTTGTTTGTTGTGCAGGGGATCCTTTGTTGAGTTATAGTTGGCTGACTTGTAAATGTAAGGGGAGAAACAAAGGAATCTTATCATTCTGCCATGATGCTGATGTCACACTATTACTTCTTTTCCACCATGGCTGTTTTATTTCTGGGCTCTTCATTTTGGTTTATCTTTTGGTTTTATATTATGTCCTTTTTAAAGAAAAGCTCACAGGTGCTATATTCCCTTCAGTTATTAAATATTTGAAAATACCCATTTGTGTTTTTATTCTTGAATGCCCTCTGGGGTTACTATAAAGTTTTTGGGTATAGACTTTCTCTGAAAAAGTTGTAAATGTTGTTTCATGGTATTTCAGCGTTCATTATTACTGTGGAGATATCCAAGGCAAGACTGATTCCCCCCCTCCCCCTGCTTTCTGGTGACTTGCACTTTGAAAAATGGACCCCTCCCCAAATAAACTTTTATTTACCTTTGAATTCTGGTAAGTTCACCACACATCTGGGGTCAATCATTATCAGTATTTCCTGAGTATATTCATCCTGTATAACAGAACCTGACCTTTTAGACTCATGTCTTCTTTTATTTCAAAAGAACTTTTCTATTACCCTTGAATTTTTTCTATTCTATTTCTTCTATGTAATATATATGTTAGATCCCTTTAGTTTTTCTTACATATACCTAATTTTGTTCTTTTCTATCCCATTTTACTTGATCTTTTTTAACTTAGTGATTCGAAAGAGAGAGAGAGAGAAACAGACAGACAGACAGACATCAGTTTGTTGTTCCACTTATTTATGTATTCTTTGGTTGATTCTTGTATGTGCCCTGACCAGGGATAGAATCTGCCACCTTGGCCTATCAGAATGATGTTCTGACCAACTGAGCTACCTGGCTAGGCCCCATTTTACTTGATCTTTCAAAGCCTTTTCCCATCTCCCTAGTTTTTCTTTATGATAGTCAAGACATATACCTCCAAATGATGATTTTGAATGGTTACATAGGATTACATTGTGCATATATAGGATAATTTTATTCATCTTTCTATTAGATACTTAGATGTTGCTTCATAAGATCATTAAAACTGCCCTAATTCCTCCTAAGGTTACTCAGTGCCAAAAAACTTTAAATCATGCTTGTGAAGCCACCTGCCAGTTTTTTCCACTCATGGAGTCAGCCTCAGGATAATCAATGAATGATGAATGATTTTAAGGGTTTCCAGGTCATTATTATAAAAATGAGACCCCAGTTTTGTGATTACATATATTAAGAAAATCTCCAGGTTAAAGAAAGTGGTTTGGTGATGGCTTTTTTAGTACTCTCAAAAAAGATAGTGAAGATTTAATGGTAGGGGTAAAAAATGATATAGTCTCTATGGAAGACTATTTGACATGATCTACTGACCTGAGTATTTTCTGTTTATCCCTCTAGATCTACTCTTCCCCTAGCTCTGTGTCTGAGGCAGACCCAAATGGACCACATCAGTGGGTTCTCTTATCTGTTGGTTTCTGGTTGAAAGCCAATGGAGAATGCCAGCAGGATACCGAAGAATATGAAGAGAATGAAATTGGGTATTTGTTCAAGCAGCTTTCTCTTAGCTGGGTTGCCATAAGCTGGCTAAATCCCATTACTGAAGGTCACAGTCCTGTCAGGTGATCCTCTCCATAGCTACTACCTTTGGATTCTGTTGATGGTTTCATCTCTTTGTCCTTTTGGACTAGGTATAGAAATGGTTGCCTATTGTTGCTAGTTCTGGATGTCTGCATCATTTCTTGTTGGTTTTTCTTAAATCCTATGTCTTTGCAAGTATGCTATGTTTGCTAAACCTAGAAATTTATCCTACATGTGTATAAAAACACACATAAAATTATTTATTGCAACATTATATTTCTTTAAAAAAATAACCCTAAACTAAGAGTCCATTATCCAAACAGGTGTTATCTTTTTTTTTTTTTTTTTTTAAGATTTTTATTTATTTACAGAGCGGGGAAGGGAGGGAGATAGAGAGGGAGAGAAACATCAATGTGTGAGAGATACATAGATCAGTTGCCTCTCACACACCCCCAATTGTGGACCTGGCCTGCAACCCAGGCATGTGCCCTGACTGGGAATTGAACCAATAACCTTTAGGTTTGCAGGTCAGTGCTCAGTCCACTGGGCCACAGCAGCCAGAACACAGTAACATTATATTTCTAAAGCAAACTATTAGAAATATACTGTCCACATACAAAGGACTGCAAAATAATGGTATAACAAGACAGTGGAGTATTATGCAGTTGTAAAAAACCTAAAACATTCATTAGCTACATCTGTGAAAGAGCCTCTAATTTTATTGGTTTCTTTCCCCACCAATCTTCGGTTATGCTTTCATTAATTTATTCCTCAAGGATTCCAACATATTTGTGAAGCCTCAATTATACCTCAGTGATCATAAAATACAAGTGCTTGGTTTACCACGGTTTTCTTCCAATCTTTGCTGTTATTGTTTTTAGCTTTATTGAAGTTTATTTGATATACAAAAAAAGTTTACACATTTAATGAATACCTCCTGATGAGTTTGGACATACATATACATCTGTGATGTCATTATAACCACCAAGGTACTAAGCATATCCATCACCTCCAAAAATTTCTCTGTATTTTTTTGTATGTATTTTCTGTAGGAATAGTTAACATGAGATCTGAATTCTTAACATATTTTATAAGTGTACAAAACCATATTTTTAACTATAGGTAAGTATGTTGTACAGCAGATCTCTAGAATTTATTGATTTGGTATAACAAAACTTTAAATGTCGAAAAGGCAAGTTAACAAGCAATGAATATAGTATGCTACCATATGTGTAAGAAAAAAATAAAGAATGTATATGTGTATTTGTGTGTTTATACATGTATGTCTATATGTATGTGCATCTATCTCTCCATACGTGTAAATATATGTGAGTGTGTGAGGAAGGAAGTGTCTCTGGAATGGTACAGAAGAAATGATAACAGTGGTTGCTTCAAGGAAGAAAACTGAGTAGTAGGAAACTTTTGACCCTTCTTTTGTTTTTTTGAATATTAAATATATGAATGTACTGCCTAGTCAAAAACACATTATATTAATAAGTATGGAGAGTCTTAGAAAAACAATGACTAAGGAAGAATTAGAGAAACTGGTAAAGGAATTGCTAGGTGAGGGAAAGAGCCAACAAATTATAAAGTTACTGAAATAGTCTAAGCAGTGAAAGCCTCATAATTTAATTTCTTAACCACGGTCCTTTTATGAATTATACACTATAGTAAATTTTATGTAGAAGTGACTTCCCATTCAAGGTTGAATGCAGAATACCATATATGATAAAAGTTTGTTTTAAATATGGTTATCCTTATTATTTAAAAAAGCTTTAGTTCTTTCAGCCTCCTCCCGTATTTACAAGCTAACAAAGCAGTATGACTGCACGACAAAAGGTACAGCTGCATTAAAGGAAGTGGGACATGAGAAGACTCTTCAGGAAATTAGTTAGGAGGGAAAGAGAAAGACTGCTAGGGAAAATATTCATGCGACCAAAGTTATTTAAAATCACTTATTTTTATGATATCCAAAAATGGCAAAAATAGGAAAGGATTACTAGCTTGATTTTTTAATGTGGTTTTAATATTCCTGATGTTTACCCCTGCTAAAAAAGTGCTAGTAGACACAGGGAGATTCACTCACCCTTCCTGGAACTGTGCTTGGGCAGACTCCTCTGCTACAAGAGTCTCGTACTCCTCAGCAGCAAACCTGTCCCAGTCGGAGGGCTCAGGCATGTCATTCTCCACATCCTGAATGGAAAGAGTACAGCCAGAGGAAATAAAAATAATCAAAGACAAAGAATAGGCCATCAGAATGGCCTGCAGATAGGCCATCACAAATGTTATAGATTACTGAAAAAAACTTATCTAAAAATGTTTCATTTCCACATGTTAAAGAAGTGTTAAGGTTAACACTCCTAAGGTGATTTTCCAATCACGAAATTATAATGAACTTTCCAGGAGCTAGATTCTTTAGGTCTAGATTCTTTAGCGTCACCACCAGAGACCTTTCTCTAGTCCCTTCTTCACTTGCACTTTGCCCAGCATCTATCTAGAGTGTGACTTGTGGGTTGTGTATGCTCACCTGGAATGTCCCATTCCTTCCTTCCCTTGGCAAATTTTTACTGCTTCTTCAAAGGTCAGGTAAGACACCATGTCATCTGTGCTGTCTTTCTGGACACAGTCCTTCTCCCTCAAATCATTTCCTTTGCTATATTGTACATGCTTGTTTGCCACCTTTGGCTCTTTTTCATCTCTATATACCCATTCTTCATATACTGAGTGTTTTTCATCTCCACATAACCAGTGTCTCTTCAACACAGTGCCTAGAATTTATTGAGCACTTTCTCACTGATCATTTTTTTTTGCACATTAGAACAAATATTGATAATTACCACCTCTTATAAAGAAAAGCAAAATTTAAAGGTATATATTTAAAAGCAAAATTAAAAGTATATATTTAAAAGTAAAATTTGTAACACAAATACAAGAAATAAAGGGGGAAAAGGCTATACATTTTCTTTCCTTTCTACAATATGGGCAGCATCTTGGACTATACATTCCAGGTGAAATATGTTTTTCCATAATGAAAATGAGTTAGCATTTTCCTATGATGTAAGGTTAGTTATGTCTAGAAAAATGCAAGTACCTAAGAACTGAACACACATTGTGTTACTACACTTAATCCATTTTTAGAACCTCAGCCCCACCCTTTTAACAACTGTAAAATTGGCATGTATCTTAGACTTACAACTGGCAATGAATATTTGTTTTTAGGAGGTGATCTTCATCTTCTCACTACTATTTAGGTCAAAAATTTATGCATTGTGTGGAAAGAAAAGACTCTAAGTTTCCTGTGGTTGTATTCCTGTAGGACCCACTGAGACAGTCCTTTTCTATCAACATAATTTTTACTTTTAAAACAGAATATAGAGGAGGAAGTGGTGATATTCTGCTTTTTGTTTGTTTTTGACAGGGATCATATATCCAGGTTTTCTGAGGGTCCACAGGTTTTTGTGTATGGGGAAGGTACTCATTTCTATTCAGGTGTGGAATGATTTCAAACTGATAGTCATGAACAGCAACCATTAACACTTGAAACAGTGTTATGTTATCTGAAGGCTATCACAGAGAGTTTCTCGTTTTCATCATGATGGGGAAAGCTATTTACCATGTCATTCTGGAAATGAATGATATAATTAAATCAAACCCAACATACTTTCTAATACAGATGTGCTCTTGACACATTTTTAAGTTAGAAATGTTTGTCAAAAAAATTTTATAACTAGTTTCTAATGTATATGTAAGTACACACAGGCCATAAAATTCACTCACTGATAGGCAAATGCAGGTTACCTATACTTGATTAGGTGTCAGGAGAGACATGCTCTAGTCCTTTATTCTCTCTTTTCAGTACATGATGGAATGTTTTAAATGTTACCTCTTTAAGTATCTCGATTCCTGCAGACAAAAACCATTTTTACCTGTAGCACATAGCCACTGACACTGCGACCCTCAAATAGAACTTAAAACTATACTGTTACCTTCTGGATTGCAAAGGGATCTCTCTGTTCATGGTCTAAGTATTTCTCCAGATTAAAGAAAGTGTCATAAAAGATGTGAGCCATTCTGCATCTCTTCAGATCTCGTAGAGTTATTTTGCCTACATGAAAACAAAGCTGGTAAATTCCAAGAGCTGTTTTGGCAAATGAAAAAAAAACTTTTCTTGACGTTTAAAAAGAATACGTATACATTTATTTTATTATAAAAATCTCATTTCTTTTTTTTTTTGAGGTAAAATTCACATCTTAACCATTCTAAAGTGTATAATTAAGTGGCTTTTAGCATATT
Source organism: Phyllostomus discolor (assembly GCF_004126475.2). Taxonomy (NCBI): domain Eukaryota; kingdom Metazoa; phylum Chordata; class Mammalia; order Chiroptera; family Phyllostomidae; genus Phyllostomus; species Phyllostomus discolor. The sequence goes on along the minus strand of NC_040909.2, from coordinate 32,692,776 downwards.
CACAATGTTGTGCATCCATCACCACTATTGATTTCCTTAACATTTTCTTCACCTTTCAATAGGGAACTCTGTACTCTCTCATCAAGCAGTGCCACCCCATCTCTCTTTACCTGACCCCTCCCCAGCCCCTGGCAATCACTAATTGCTTTCTGTTTCTATGGAAAAAAACCCCATTTCTTAAACAGGATTTGCCATAAATTGTTGGTTCTATACTAATAGTAAAGGAGAAATTTAAATACTTCTGTGTTTGGGAAGCCTGTATGAAAGCCTCTGTAGAGTTAAGTACGTCAGGACAAACAGGATTATATGCCCCACTTGGTTGCACAGGTGAACAGTGAAAATGGCCCATCACTCAATCTTACCATCACTGGCTGGTTTCACCAGGTCAAGCATCTGGCACAGCAAATCATGGAACGGCAAGGGCTCAATGCCCATGGCCTCCATCCGCTCACACTGCTCCTCGTAGAAGTACTCCAGCTCATACATGGACAGCACACCATCCCCATCCACGTCCATGCAGCGGAACCAATACTCAATGCTAGGAGACAGGAACACTCATCAGCAATGGCTGGTAAAAGTCCTTTATTCATTCAGAGTTGTTATTGCCCATGTTTTTTTTTTTTAAATAAAAATACATGTGTATACTTCAGACTTAGACATAGTTTTATAAAATTTGCAAGAAGAAATGGCAGACCTTTTTTCCTTTATTTTCCCTTCTCCAGAACCATTTTCTACACCTGATTATTTTGTTTTTTTATTTTGTATTTTCAGATAAGATGCCTATATTGCTCCTTTTTAACACTTCTTTTTAAGAACAATGTATTTCATAGTAAGAAAGATGAGGTTTTAACTCTTTTACCACTTGTTCCACTTTATTTACCTGCCAACCCCAACTTCTTAATAATTTAAATTACTGAACATTGAGAATTTATAACTTTATATTTTTAATCTCTTATTTGCTTAGTTTTCTGGGTATGTATTACTAATTTAACCCAAAAATCTCTGCCAGTTTTTTTACATCCATAATTAGTCCTGTCAGGTATTCTATGAATTGGATTTTTTTGATGAAGTCTTCCTTGGTTCCTTCTGACCTACTCTAATCTGAACTGGTTGATCTCTAGGCCTGGTTCAGAGGTGCATCGTAGGGACTCCTTTCATCTTTCTCCTGTTTCTTGTGTCTCACATTTTTCCCATTCTTGGTTTACTTCCTTGTTGGGTGTAACACATTCTTCAGTAGCATGGAAGGTACAGTTTTTGAGACCTTGAATACTTGAAAATGCCTTTTATCTGCCCCCTAACTTGTTTGGTATTTTGGCTAGTTATAGAATTATAGCTGGGGGTGCTTTTCCTTCAGAATTTTAAAGGCACTGATCCACTGTCTTCTATCTATCTATTATTGTTGAGAAGTCTAAAGTCATGTTGATATGTGATCCTTTGTAACCTTTTAATTTTTTCATTTTCTTTGAAGCCTGTAGAGGTTTCTCTGAGTCACTGGAATTTTGAAATATTATGAAATGCCTTCATCTGGGTCTAATTCATCTATTTGCTGGGCTTTCTGGGAGCCTGCTAAAGTTGGAAACTAGTATCCTTTAAGTTCTTAGAAACTTTCTTATTTTGTTTCTTTCCTGCCTCTTTCTCCTTATCCATTCTGTTTTTCTGGAATTCCTGTTATTCAGATCTGTACAATCCCATGGGTAGCCACTAGCCATATGTGGCTAGTTCAATCTGAGATGTCTTTAAGTGGAAATACGCCACAGATTTTGAAGACTGAATATGAAAAAAGAGTAAAACATCAAAATTTTTATATTCATTACATCTTAAAATAACAAGTTAGATATAATGGGTTAAATAAGATGTATAATTAAAGTTAATTTTATATTTCTTTTTACTTTTTATTGTGGCTAATTTTTTTCTTTTTTAACATTTAAATAAAAACTGCATTTAAGGTGTGCAAAGAGACAAATTTCCAGCAAATTTCCAGTTTTTAATATAGTATTATTAACTACAGTCAGCACACTGTACACTAGAGCTGTATTCTTATTCAACCTACATAACTGCCCCTTTGTACCCATTGACCAGTACCTCCCTATGTCACCCATACCCCTCTGGTAACTGCCATTCTACTCTCTGCTCCTGGAAGTTGGAATTTTTTAGATTCCACATATAAGTGAGATCATGCAGTACTTATCTTTCTGTACCTGACTTATTTCACTTAGCATAATTTACTCCACATTCATCCATGTTGTTGAAATGACAGGATTTCCTTCTTTCTAAAGGCTAAATATTAGTTGTATTTGTGCATATATAAACCACATTTTCCCCTCATTTATCCACTGATGGACATTTAGGTTAGCTTGATACTGTATCTTGGTTATTGAGAATAATGACCTAATGAACATGGGAGGAGTTCCAGTTAAAGGTGCCAACGTAGGAAGATCCTGAACTCAACTCTTTGCACAGACACACCAACTCTACAGTTCTATAAAGGAGGAATAGTCTTTTAAAACCCCCTCTTTTAAGAACTAGTTGAGGACTCCCACATATTGGGAAAACAAGAAAAAACCCACATTTAAGCAGGCAGAAGGGGCTGAAACACACTCATTATAAATCCCACCCCTGGGATGGTGACTCACAATTGGGAGAGAACTCAAAACCTGGAGCTTCCTCCTGGGAAGTGAAGAGTTTGAACCGCACATTTTAAGACCTGCAACTGAGAGATGACTCCCCAAAACATCTAGCTTTGAAAATCAATGGGGCTCACATCCATGAGACCAAACAAGATTATAGTGAAATGAGAAACAGTTCTTAAACAGTACATGGGCTCACTAATCTACCTGCAGCATTGCCCAGTGCAGAAGCAGCTGATTGAAATGCCCGGACTTTTTGTGAAAGAGGCTATTTCCTTGTTAAAGCCTTGGTTTAAGGGGCAGGCATCTAATTTAACACACATCTAGGGCCTGCTGGGATACTCTCCAGGGATGGAGGCTAGCAGGTACCATCTTTACACTCTGCCTTGCTCCAGCCAGTGGAGGCCACTCCCTGTGCCTCCCTCCAGAGTGCAGTATCTCCCAAAGTGGAGCTTTTACACACATCTGAAACCTTAGGTTTGAATTCTGGTGCCATACTTTTATGGCTATCGCCCAGGAGATGCTCCTTGATTGCCTGTCTCTAGAGGTTGGGAGCCTGTGTTCCCAGGTCCCATGAGATATAACAACTGGAGCAAGTTCTTGGCAGGCTACCACACTTAGGCACTGCACAGACAGCACACTGAAACATCCCCAGTCTTTCTGTGAAAGAGGCCTATTCGCTTGTCCAGGAGGTTGGGGCTGAGGTGCAGGCTTATGGTTTGGCACACATCTAGGAGCCTATGGCAGTGTTATCAGGCAATGGAGGCTGGTTGATGCAATCTTTGAACTCCCTGCTGCCATGCTTCAGCTTGTTGGTATCTCTCAGAAAAAAGCTTATACCCTTGTTTGATGTCTTGATTTTTGTGGCTGCTGCCAGGGACATCTCTAGATTGTCTGGCTAAAATGGCCAGCGGGGCTTATCCTCACAGGTTCCACAGGACTATAACCAACAGAGAAAGAGTTCTTAAAGGACTACCACCCTCAGGCCACAGCAAGGGGCAACAGATATAGGAGCCCAGTCTTTCTATGAAAGAAGCCTATTAGGCTTTTTGTTATAGCAGCTGCCAGAGGGCCAGGTTTCTAATTAACATACATCTCATGTCTAACTGTAATCCTTTCCATGAGCTGGGGTGGTGGACACTATATTCACCCTCTCTCTCTGACGTGTTCCAGAGTGCCACTGTCTCCAAGAGGGGAGTTTTTACACACATCTGCTCCAGCTTTTATAGCTATGGTTTCTCTGGCTGTTGCCGGGGGGACGTCCATTGACTTCCTGGCTCTGGTGGCCAGGGAGTTTGCATTCCTAGGTCCCACAGGACTAACAATTGGAGAGACAGTTTTTGGCAGGCTACCACACCCAGAGCACCGCACATACAGCAGACTGAAACACATCCCTAGTCCTGTGAAAGAGCCTATTTGCTTGTGCTGGAGCTTTGGCCCGAGTGGCAGGCTTCATGTTTGCAATACAGCCAGGGGCCTATGGAGGCACTTTCAGGGACCATAGGCTGGTGGACACCATTTTTGTTCTTTTCGTTGGCCTTATTCCAGCTTGCTGGTATTTCCCAGAAAGAAGTGTATACACTAATTTGGTGCCTGGAATTTTGTGACTGCTGCCTAGGGGACACCTTCAAATCACCTAGATCTGGTAGGATTGTGCTTGCAGTCCCCACAGGATTATTTATATTTGCATAATTTAAAAGCTGCTGCCTGGAGGTCTGCCATTTAATCAGCCTCAATCTACATATTGAGCTGTTCCCCTCTGTGACGCTGACAGGTCTTGGCACACCCTCTACAACTTGGAGCCATCAAAAATAAAAAAGACTGCTTGGACAATCACAAAATTTCAAAGACAACAAAGAACTAGGGCAGGGCTGAACAATAAGGTTCTTCTCTTATACAAGGCCACTATTTCAAGAGTGGGAGAGGTGGCTGTTTTATCTAATTCACAGAAACCAACACACGGAGTCAAACAAAATGGAGAAACAAAAGATTATGTTTCAAACTAAAGAACAGTTAAACTCTAGAAATATTTCTTAATAATATGGTGGTAAATGATTTACCTGATAGAGTTCAAAATAATGATCATAATGATGCTCACTGAATTAAACAGAAGAATGAATGAACACAGCAAGAACTTCAAAGAAAAGATGGAAAAATATAAGAAAGTACCAAACAGAAGTCACAGAGCTAAAGAATACAGTAATTTAACTAAAGACAGCATCAAAATATAAGAGAGGTTCAATAACAGATTAGATAATGCAGAAGAAAGGATAAGTCAACTTGTATACAGGGCAGTGGAATTAACTCAGAGCATCTGAATGAAAACAAAAAACTGAAGATAGTTTAATGAAATTATGACATAATATCAATCAGATAATCACTCACATCATCAGGGTGCCAGAAAGAGCAGAAAGAAAGAAATGGGCAGAGAACTTTTGACTTGAAGAACTAATGACTGAAACCTCCCCTAAAATGGAGAAGGGAACAGATATCCAGATCCATGAAACCCAGAGATCCAAATAAGGGGAATTCAAAAGACCCACACCATGCATAACACATTACAATTAAAGTGTCAAAAGTTAAAGACAAGGATAGAACCTGAAAAGCAGCAAGAGAAAAACAACATAAAAAGTGGAAGGGGGAGAGTAAAAATTTAGAGCATCAGAAGGTGTTCAAGCCTAAGTTCTTATCAACTGAAGTAGATTGTTTTTAACATAAACTGTTATGTGTAAGCCTCATGGCAGCCACAAAGCAATAACCTATAGTACACACACAAAGACAGAGAAATATAAGCATACCACTACAGTAAATTATCAAACAACAAAGAGATCATGAGAAGGAAGGAACAGTAATAAAACAACTAACACAATGGCAATAAGTACATATCTATCAATAGTTATTTTAAATGCAAATGGACTAAATTCTCCAGTCAGAAGTGAAAGTATTGAAATGATTAAGAAAACAAGGCCCATCTATATGCAGCCTATAAGAGACTCAGTTCAGATATAAAGACACAAAGAAATGGAAAAAGAAGGCATACAGAAAGATATTCCATGCAAATGGAAACAAACAAACAAAAAAGCTGGGACAGCTAATACCTATTTCATATAAGACTTAAAAAAAAAAAGACTGTAATAAAAGACAAAGAAGGGCAATGCAGAATAATAAAGAGGTCAATCCAACGGGAGGACGCGACATTTGTAAATACATATGTGCCTAACATATAACATACGGAGTATGTTATACCTACCTAACATATAGGAGCACTTAAATATACAAACCAAATATTATAAGACCCAAAAGAAGAAATGACTATATTACAATAATAGTAGAGAACTTTAATAATATCCCACATTTATCAATTGATAGATCATCCAGACAGAAAATTAATATGGGAATATTGGCCTTAAATGACAGGATAGACAAAATGGACTTAATAGATATGCAGAGAACATTCATCGAAAAGCAACAGAATACACGCTTTGAGTGCATATAGAACTTTCTCCAAACAGATCGTATTAGGCCACAAAACTAGTGTTAATAAACTTCAGAAGAATGAAATCAGGGCCCTAGACGGGTAGCACAGTTAATTAGAACATCATCCCACTATGCCAAGGTTGTGGGTTTGATCCCTGGTCAGGGCACATACAAGGAACAACCAATGAATGTATAAATAAGTGGAACAACAAATCAAAATTTCTTTCTCTCTCTGCTCCCCACCCCCATCTAAAATCAATCAAAAAATAAAATTGATAAAACTTCACCTACAATCACCAATAAAAAAAGAGGTCTCAAATAAATAAAATCAGAAATGAAAAAGTAAATATTGTGACTGATAGCACAGAAACAAAAAGGATTATTAAGAGACTAAGTGGAGAACAATGACCAACAAATTTGACAACCTAAGAAAACAGATACGTTTCTAGAAACAGACAACCTACCAAGAATGAATCATGAAGAAACAGAAAAATCTGAACAGACCAATTGCTAGTATGGGATATTGAATCAATAATCAAAATTATCCCAATAATTTTACTGGTTTACTTTTATTATCCCAGACAATCTTACTGGTAGACTCTACTTAATGTCCCAAAATTAATACTAATCCTCAACTTTTGAAGTTTTCAAACTTTTGAAAAATGAGAAGAGGAGGGAACACTTACCAATTCATTTTACAAGGTCAGAATTACCCTGGTAATAAAACCAGAAAAGGATGCCACAAGAAAAGAAAATTATAGGCCAATATTCCTGATGAACATAGTTGGAAAAATTCCTTAACAAAATATTAGCTGACTGAATTTAACATTAAAAAAATCATACCATGATCAAGTAGGATTTATTATAGGGATGCAAGGATGGTTCAACATCTATATACCACTAACAGACCACATTAAAAAAATGAAAGATAAAAATATGGTCATCTCAATAGATGCAGAAAAAGCATTTGACAAAATTCAACATCCATTAATGATAAAAACTCTTATCAACATGAGAACAGAGGGAATGTACCTCAACATAATAAAAGCCATGTAAGAGAGACTCAGAGCTGAAAGCTTTCCTCTAAGATTAGGAACAAGACGAGGATACCCACTGTCACCACTTTTATTCATGCAATACTCAAAAATCCTAGCCAGAGTAATTAAGGAAGAAAAAGAAATAAAAGGCATCAAATGGAAAGGAAGACGTAAAACTGTTACTATTTGGGATGAAAATCCTCAAGACTCCACCAAAACCATTGTTAGAACTAATAAATGAAATCAGTAAAACTGCAGGATTCACAATCATTACAAAAATCTTCTGCATTTATATAACCAACAATGAATTAGCAGAGAGAGAAATTAACAATCCCATTTACAATTGAATCAAAAAGAATAAAATGCCTGGGAATAAATTAAGCCAAGGTGGTGAAAGATCTGTACGCTAGAAACTATAAGACAGTTATGAAAGAAAATAAAGAATATACACATAGATGGACAGATATTCCACGCTCTTGGAATTAATATTATTAATATATCCATACTACCCAAAGCAATCTATAGACTTAATACAATCCTTATCAAAATTCTAACGGCATTTTCCAAAGAAATAGAACAAACAGTCCTAAAATTTGTACAAACCACAAAGAATGTGAATAGCCAAAACAATCTTAAGCAAAAAGAACAAAGCAGGAGTCATCACACTATCTGATTTCAAAGTACACTACAAAATTTAGTATTCAAAACAGTATGGTATTGGCATAAAAACAGAAACATAAATCAATGGAATAGAATAAAGAGCCCAGAAATAAACCCACACATATATGGTCAACTGATTTATGACAAAGGATCTAAGAATGTACAATGGGGAAAAGGACATTCTTTTCAGTAAGTGGTGCTGGGAAAAGGACCGCCACATGCAAAAGAATGAAACTGGACCACTATCTTAATCCCTACACAAAAATTAACTCAAAATGGATTAAAGAACTGAATGTAAGACCTGACACCATAAAACTCCTACAAGAAAACAGGTGACAAGCTCCATGACATAGGTCTTGGCAATGATTTTTAAAATCTGACACCAACAGCAAAGTTAATGAAAAACAAATACTGAACCAAAAGCAAATCCTTCATTCTGTTGATGTGATATATGACACTTACTGATTTGTGTATATTGAACTGTCCTTGCATCCTCAGGATAAAATACACTTGATGGTGGTGTGTGAATACTGTAATGTGCTGTTGAATTCACTTTGCTAGCATTCTGTTGTGAATTTCTGCATCTCTGTTTATCAAGAATTTTGGACTGTAATTTTCTTTTCTTGTAGTGCCCTTGTCTGGTTTTGGTATAAAGAATGCTGGCCCCATAAAATAAATTTGAATTCATTTGCTTCTTAAAATTTTTGGAAAAATTTGCCCTGACTGATGTGGCTCAGTTGGTTAGGTGTCATCCCACAAAGTGAACAGTTGCTGGTTTGACTCCCAGTTAGGGAACATGTCTGGGTTGAGGGCTGTGTTGAGAGGAGACCTGCTGATGTTCCTCCCTCACATGGATGTTTCTCTCCCTTTTTTTTCTCCCTCTCTTCCCTTTCTCTAAAAATAAATAAATAAAATCTTAAAAATTTTAGAAAAGTTTGAGGAGTGGAGTAGAATTCTCTTGGGAATTCATCAGGTCCTGGGCTTTTCTTTTTGGGGAAGTTTTTGATTACTGATTCTACTTCCTCACTCATTATTGGTCTGTTCAGATTTTCTATTTCTTTATGCTTCAGTCTTGGTAGGATGTATGTTTCAAGGAAGTAATCCATTCTTCCAGGTTATCCAATTTTGCTGACATACAAATGTTCATAATAGTGTCTTGCGATCCTTTGTATTTCTGTGGTATCACTTCACTCTCCTTCCTCCATAGGGAGGGTGTTTCTCTCCATGCTGAGCTGCCTGGGCTTAGGGGATCAGATAACATGGGTAATGTGAGATTTTCCTTTCTACCCTCTTCAGTGCATCTTATTTCTGTGCTCCACCAACATTCTGCAGCCTCTCATCTGGGATCCTTATATCTTTGGAACATATTTTTGTACACAGATAGTTGTTAAATTGATGTTTCTGCAAAGGGTGTGAACAATGGAAACTTATATGCCACTCACCTTGCTGATTTCAGCCTCTTCTGGTTAAATCTTAAATTACATACACGGCCTAAATCACATTTCAGTTTCCAATTACGTTGGACTTTTTGGAATGGTTTTATAATTTTCATATTTTGTATTTTTTATTGCTTCTTTTTTTTCTTTATAGAAGGTTTTCTTTATCTTCTGAACATCGTTTTTCATTTCTATCATAATTTTGATTTTCCAGAATTCTTTTTTGATTCTCTAAATGTTCCTTTTATAAAAAGTGTCATTTTGTTTCTATCCTGTGAATACAATTTCTCTTCTCTGTCTGAGGATATCAGTGCCTTCATTGTTGTTGTTGCTGAAGGTTTCTTCTCCCTGAAATCTTGTTTCATCTAAGTTATTCCCCCTTCTATTTCTTTGTTTTCAATTAGCAATAATTGCACCTCAGATAAACCTCATTGGCTGTGATACTGCCACTGCACAGCTTTTTGCTTTCTATATGTTATATAAGAGGTTTTATTCAGGTATTTAGTGATCCTTTGTTCTATGGTCATATTTAAGAGTAAATGCTAAAAATCTGGTTGAAAGTTCTGACCTATGTGTCTGTTGACCCTGAGATTTACTGTACAATGATTTGGCTGGGTTGTTTCCTTGGGGATAACCTGATGTCAAATCATCAGGTTTTTTATTCTTGGGCTGGATAGATTTTGCAGAAAAATACCTTTTAGTCTTCTGCATGGAGATTTAGGATGGGTTGCTAGAATTCTGCAGGGTGAGTGAGGAATGAAGTCGGGTCATCTCAGCATTCAGTATGCATGTACTCATTTAATGTGTTTTTAGTGTGGTACCCATACCTTCAGTTGTATCTTGTGCCCCCAGTGCAGAAGCTCTCCACTGCACACTCTCCAGGGAATAACACACCCGTCTTCTGCCTGGGTAGAGGACATTTCCTGAAGATCAACTGTTTCTTTACACAAACTTTCTATAAACTCTCCTGATTTTTGACTCTATCTTTACCTTGTCCCCACTTCCAAGGTTCCTGGTGTCCCCAAGTCCTCAATGGAGGTTTGTGCTGAGTATATCCAGTTGCTTCTTGGTCTTCACCTCTGGTGGCTTGGGATTCAAATAGTCTGCCAATTTTATTTACTTTCCAGTTTGTAAATCTTTCTTATTATTATCTCTTCTCCTTTATCCTTTGTTATTATGGATATATTTCTGGAAGAAAAATCTCTACTGTCATTTTAGAGGAGTTTCAAGACAGGCCAAAAATACTACATGTGGTTAAGTTGCTATCTTTATCAGAAGCTTATTCCCCTTCTGTGATGGCTGTGTTACCATTTAGCACTGTTGCTTACGGTAGCAAGTATAGCTGTGCCATCAAGTAATCACAGAATATAAAGCCAACAGCATTAACTGGCAGCAAGGAACAATAGTTTTCTATAAAGAGCTACTGATTTATGGCAAAGTAAAACTTCCCAGGAGACAGTTCTTGGAGACCCTTGACTAAATTCCCACTTGTAGGCTTCAAGACATATTAAGAGCTTTTGTACACTTAATGGCTTAAAAAAATCTCTTTGAGGAGAGAAAGGTGAAAATAACTAAGTGGTAACTATTAATTGTTTTCAAGTAAGTCACACTAAGATGTGTGTGCATCTTTATCCAGAAAGATAAATGTTACATTATTGCAACAAGCTGAACTTTTAACATTTGCAGAGTTCTTTTCAGAAATCTATTTTAATAATTGTACCAGCTTGGTGTTTAATGTTACCATCAAAGAACAGAGCAGACATTCATGGGATCAAATGAATAGGAGGTGATAGAGTTTGGCTATGGTGTGATTCAGACATATCGCATCTGACAGTTTTTAAAAATAATTTATTTTTTATTTTTCAAATCAATCAATTTTTAAGATATATTTTATTGATTATGCTATTACAGTTGTCCCATTTTCCCCTCTTCATTCCCCTCCACTCTGCACAACCCCTCCCACCCACATTCCCCCCTTTAGTTCCTGTCCCTGTGTCATAAGTTCTTTAGCTTCTACATTTCTCATACTATTCTTACCCTCCCCCTGTCTATTTTCTACCTACCATCTGTGCTACTTATTCTCCATACCTCTTCTCCCTCTCCCCTCCTCCCACTCCCCTGTTGCTAACCCTCCATGTGATCTCCATTTCTGTGTTACTGTTCCAGTTCTAGTTGTTTGCTTAGTTTGCTTTTGTTTTTTAGGTGTAGCTGTAATTGAGTTTGCTGTCATTTTACTATTCATATTTCTTATCTTCTTTTTTTAGATGAATCCCTTGAACATTTCATAAAATAAGGGCTTGGTGATGTTGAACTCCTTTAACTTGACCTTATCTGAGAAGCACTTTATCTGTCCCTCCATTCTACATGAAAGCTTTGCTGGATAGAGCAATCTTGGATGTAGGTCCTTGTCTTTCATGACTTGGAATACTTCTTTCCAGCCCCTTCTTGCCTGTAAGGTTTCTTTAGAGAAATCAGCTGACAGTCTGATGGGAACTCCTTTGTAGGTAATTGTCTCTTTGTCTCTTGCTTCTTCTAGGAGTCTCTCCTTCATTTTAATCTTGGGTAATGTAATTATGATGTGCCTTGGTGTGTTCCTCCTTGGGTCCAACTTCTTTGGGACTCTCTGAGCTTCCTGGACTTCCTGGAAGTCTATTTCCTTTGCCAGATGGGGGAAGTTCTCCTTTATTATTTATTCAAATAACTTTTCCATTTGTTGCTCTTCCTTTTCTCTTACTGGTACCCCTATGATTCATATGTTGGAATGTTTAAAGATGTCCTGAAGGTTCCCAAGCCTCTCCTCATTTTTCTGAATTCTTGTTTCTTCATTCTTTTCTGGTTGAATGTTTTTTTCTTCCTTCTGGTCCACTCCATTGGTTTGAGTTCCAGTTTCCTTCTCATCACTATTGGTTCCCTGTACATTTTCCTTTATTTCACTTAGCACAGCCTTCATTTTTTCATCTAATTTGCGACCAAATTCAGCCAATTCTGTGAGCATACTGATTACCAGTGTTGAACTGTGCACCTGATAGTTGGCTATCTCTTCATCACTTAGTTGTATTTTTTCTGGCACTTTGATCTGTTTTTTCTTTTGGGCCATTTATTTTTGGTGAGCCTGTTACATGAGGGGCGGAGCCCTAGGTATCCACCAGGGTGGAGCAACCACGTCACTGGGTTGTGACACTGTATGTGGGGGAGGGGTCCTAAAGGGAATAATGCTGCTTGCTCTGCTCTCTGCCAGATTTCAGTTACTTCCCCCACTACCCACAAGCAAATCGGGCCCTTCTGGTGCTGATTCTCATGTGGGTGGGTTTGTGTACGTTCTAGGACTCTGTGGGTCTCTCCAACAAACTCTCCTGTGAGGCTGTGAGTTTCTCCTGCTGCCTCAATGCCCCCAGGTGTTTTCAGTCAGTGGTTTAAGGCTTTACTTCCCTGCGATGGGACCCTGGGTTGCCCAGTTCGTCTCACTCCCCAGTTGTTTCTCCCAGTTTATCTGCGTGTGAATGTGAGACCACCCAGTCCGCAACCCACCACCTAGCTGGGTCTGCCCGCTGCTGCCTTGCCAGCCAGCTAGAGCCTTGCACACCCTGCTCCACAATCCGCTGCCTCACTGGGTCCGCCAGCTGCCACCTTGCTGCGAGTCCTCTCTGCCCGGCTGCCTGTCTCTGCCCCTCCTACCAGTCTGGATGGATGTTTCTTCTTTAACTCCTTCATTGTCGGACTTCCATACAGTTCAATTTTCTGTCGGTTTGTTGTTTTTTGTTTTTAAATTGTTATTGTCCTTCTTTTGGTTGTACAAGGAGGCACAGTGTGTCTACCTATGCCTCCATCTTGGCCGGAAGTCTCACACGTGACAGTTTTAAAAGGGACAGAACACTACCCTACTTTGAAACATTTCCTGATTATGAGAAAAACATTGGGGAGAGAGCCCATTAGCAGAGGGCTACAATTAATGTCGTAATATGTGGTTGTTATACACTGTCATTGTTTTTTCCTGATGTGTTTCTTTTCCTTTTTTTTAATTGAATTTATTGGGATGATATTGGTTAATAAAATTATATAGGTTTCAAGTGCGTAACTGTACAATACATCATCTGTACACTGTATTGTGTGCTCACCACCCTAAGTCAAGTCTCCTTCCATCACCATTTACCTCCTCTTTATATCTTCTACCTCCCCCACCTCCCATCCCTCTGGTAATTACCACGCTGTTGTCTGTGTCTGAGTTTTTTTTTTTTTAACTTAATCCCTTTATCTTTTTTCACCCAGCCCTCAAGCTTCCTCCCCTCTGACAGCTGTCTGTTTCTATCTGTGAGTCTGTCTCTATTTTGTTTGATAGCTTATTTTGTTCATTAGATTCCACATGAGTGAAATATTAGGGTACTTGTCTTTCTCTGATTGACTTATTTCACTTAGCATAATGCTCTCCAGGTCCTGAGTAGTACAAAAAGGACAGTAGACTGTCCTTTGGTCTCTAAGGTTTCTTGGTGCCTTAAAATACTTTATTACTTAAGATAATAAAAATGAAGGTAATAGAAACAAAATAACTCTTGATTTTGACAAGTACGTATAGGACTGAAGTGAAAATCAACTTATTTTACTGAGAAATAGAAACTAAATATTTAAGTCAGTTGCATTTTCAGTTAAGAACAAGATACAAGAGTCGTACAATAGATAAAGCTAAAGCATACACTGCAGTTCTTTGTAATAGCCGTAAAAGAAAACAAAAGTTAGAATGCAAAGACAGATATACCGCCTCTATATTTGCCAAAGTCACATGATAGCTACCTTTAAATAGCTGAGAGCATCATGTGGTAGATAAATCAGATGTAATTCTGTAGGTATTAGAGAGCATACAAAAGGATCAATGTACAACAGAGATAATGTTTTTGGGTAAAGTTAGCTAAGTAAAACAATATACCTCAGTATATAGTTATTTGTTCCTAAAAATTTAGAAGCAGGGGCTGGCTGGATGGCTAAACACATACAGGACATGTTCAGAGGGAATTTTCTTATTAGAAATAATAGATACTTTCTAAAGTTTTTTCAATGCAAATTTTCTATTTTCCTTACCAAAGGCACCATATTTTTGGACTATAAGATGTACCTTTTTCCCCTCCAAATTTGGGAGGAATAATGGTTGTTAACGCTGCTATTGAGTTCTGTTTACATTTACATTGGTGAAATATTATGTTATTTATGTTATTAAATATTTTACCACATTTTTTACTTCAAAAATTTTTCCCTATTTTCCTCCTGTAAAACTGAGGTGTGTCTTATGGCCCGAAAAATACAGGTAACATTTTCTCAGAATCTAGAAGTAATGACTATTCATGACAGGAAAACTGAAAGCAAACAAACAAACAAACAAACAAACCCACAAAAGGAGTAACTACCCAAAGAGAACCAGTATTAAATTTTGTCTATATCTGTCACCAATTTTTGGTCTTAAAGCATAATTGTATTCATAGCAAACTGTATTTGTACAATTGTAGACATAAACAAGATTACTTCTTGCCCTTGTCCTCAGTCTGAATAAAATTAAGTTCTGGTCTGGAGATTTCTCACCCCTGATATAAACTGCTATAAGCTATTGAAGAAGAAAGTTATAGGAAACTCCATTATTGCTTAGGAAGGAACTAAATTTATAGTCCTTTGCTCATTCAGTATACATATTTAAGTACCTACTAGCTTCAAAGGCACTGGCCAATTGCCCTCAGACACACAGGTGAACAAGATAGTTGTGGAGAGAACAGCTAGTCAGAAGACCAAGCTAGAAGCAGAACATGACAAAAACCAGGAGTGAAGGGTGGTTAAATGACACATGAAAAGAGGGCTACAAGAGCCTGTCCACAAAACAATTTACCCAAAGACACTTCTATCTCTACCTTGACAGCAGTTGGCATAGGAAAGACTCAAGATCCTAACTTTGTAAGCAGTACAACAGGTCCTTGAATAACTTAATTTCATTCAACATTGTTTTGTTACGATGCTGATGAGGTGCTATAGGAACTTAACTCTTGTGTGTATCAATTATCCTATGCTGAAATTGGTTTCATTATATGTCGTTTTCCTTAAAGTCACAGAACCTATTGGCAGCATTAAGTGAGGACTTGCAATATTTTATATTGCACTCATCACACTTTGGTAAGTGTATTAGTTCTTTCATGAAACTTGTTTATTCCACCACGTCTTTCATAAGCCACAAACCTGAATTTTGTAAAGTGTTGCCTACTATATTTTATTACATAAAAATTTGATTTTGATGTATAGATATATCCTTCATTATGTTAAAAGTTAAGTTTAATGGTCTTGTGTTCACATGCTACTTTAGGAAAGCAATGTGAAGCACTGAGAACAAATACAGTGGGGTGGCTAGTAAGTGCCAGCAGGCACCAAGGAAATAAACATCAATACATCCAAATCAGGAGTTACTTTCTTCTACGATTGGCTAATTTTCAGTCTCTTCAGCAGTAGGAATTTCAGAACGCCATAAGCAATCTTTAGGGATTCCACAGCCTCACTGGTAGAAGAGAGACATGTAAACATGCTGTCCTGTATCATGAGTGAGCCATATGTTATACAGTGCTAAGGAGCCCAGGAATTGGAGTCACACAGACCTGGAACGAATGGATCCAAGCTAGGTCACTTACTAGGTGCTCAATCTCTGAGGACTTCTGTTTCCTCAAGTACAAAATGGGACAGCTGATACCTAAACTCATAGTGATATGAGAATTAAGTAAGTCATTGTGTATGAAATACTTGTTACCTGACAAAGAATAAAGCCTGAACAATATGTTAGCTGTTAGGTAGGAGAAAGGCAACATGAAAGGTAGAAAAGGGGCAAGAAAGAAACCTTTTGACTCAAAAAACCTCTTTTGATAAAATTTTGTAAGTAGAGATCCACTTATGGATCTCAAGGTATGAAAAGTTGATTTGAAGGGTTCTGCTTCTGGTAATGATGAACTAACCCTAACCCTAACCCTAACCCCCTCCCCAAAGTAAATCTGGAGAAAAAATTCTGTTTGAAGGCACTGGACTATTAACAGGGCAGTGGAAAATTAGGGGGCCAGATCTAAAAGGAAATTCAGAGAGAAGTAGCCTAGCATTTGAGATCCTCTTTCCCCTGGAACACCTGCCGATTTTGGAACAGGGGCCTGACAAGTTGAGAAGTTGAACTTTGAGTTGCTAGTATTTTGGAAATAATTTTGGGTTTATCTTCATAACATATGCTAGTCTACAGTTTTATTTTCTTGTATGTGATTCTCTGGTTTTGGTTTCAAGTTGACACTGGCTTCATCCACAATTTGCTCTTCTTTTCCTGCCCTATTCACTGCTGAGCCATAGAGATCATAAAACAGAAATTCACAGTATCTATTCCCACATTCCATGTAAATGCTTACTAGTCCTACTTACCCCTTGGGATAGGTCACATGTCACTACACCTTTGTTTCTGAGGGTAACAACACTTTTCTTGATATGCTGTGAAACTTCAGGTTCAGTCTGAGAGGCAGAGACTGTGTCTAATCCATCTTGGTACCACTAGGTTGAGGGGGCATTCACTAGGTGTTCATCCTAACTTTTTCAAGCTTTGTTCATGTGTTTAACATCTTGGCAAAGGAAACTAAGAAGCCATACCTGGTGGGGTTCCTTTTATCTTCCTCAGATATCAAAAACCAAACAAAATCTGCATAGCTCATTCTTCCTTCTCTCTGTACTGTTTTTCCCCTGGGAAAGAAAAACAAGACACATGAAGTTTCCTGAGAACTTACTCATATAAATTCAGTAGAATGACAGACAAAGAAATAAAGTAATATCTCCCTTTGGAAGTTAAGTTAAATTAAAAAAAAATTAGAATGCTGGAACCCTCACAAAGGCAACCCCTTCCATGGTCTACCTTGTTTTTGAAGGCCAAAAGGGTAAAACCAGAAGGAATTTGCAAATAAGTAGAAAACAATCCGGTTTGTAATTTAAATACAAATAATTCCCAGGATCAAATCCTGCTACCTGTATTTAGATAAAGGACTAATGCTCATATATTAAAGAATTACTACTGTTTTGTGTGAAGCCATGACTGTATGTATTGCAGGGTGTTATCTGACCTACAACATTGCTACATTACTCAGGAAGCCTTGCTACAGTTTTACTTATGGTTTATTTTTAGATTCAGATGCTTTTTCTTACCTTGTTACTGCCCCAGAGAATATCCTTTCAATAATTCTGTTGGATGAAGCTAAATAAAAGTAAAAAAGTACAAAGCTAGTTAAAAACATGCTCCCATAAAGGCAGTACTTTTGGGAAATTTGTCTTCAGTAGCTACAAGCTAAAACACAGAAATCTTCTATGAGAAAATACTAGTGGTTAAAATATTACTTCTGCATAATTTATACTTTCTGAAAATAAGAATTTGGGGTGGCTCAGTCAATTATTAATTTTTTAAAAAGAACAAGCTAATGGATATCCCTGACAGCTGGAATGTATCAATATAGTTGAGCACCAAGTTAGTTCTGGACACCCTGACATCTAAGACAAAAGTGTGTAGAAGTTGAATTGATCTTGTTATCTAGTAAGACAACTGTTCCTTTAAAACAAGACAAATTTTATCCTAGCATTCAATTCAAGGGGAAACTGATCATCAATCAGCTCCTAGTATAAGGGATATTGAATAAAACAATGGAGAATGCTTTCAGGTAGACTTTTACAAAAAATACCAAAACATACCGTAAGCATACAACTTTTATATATTCATTCTATAAAAGTCCAGGATATAACATGGTATAATGTATAATTTTTAGAAATTCCATCAGTAAGTTTTATTCAAAGAGAGAGGCAAATATATCTTAAGATACTATGTTGCTTTTGATGATAGATGCTAGCTAATCCAGAGCAGAGATGTTCCACCATTTTCATTTCACGGCACACATGAAAACAAATGACTAAAATTCTGCAGTACACCAAAAAAAATATTTTTTGCTGATCTGACAAAAAAGTAGGTATACAATAGGTACAATTTTGATTCATTCACACTGGATGGCTATTGTCTTTTTTGGCTGTCGTCATTTTTTATTTGCCAATCTAAGGAAAAAGAGGTCAGGACCCCTGACTAAATAGTTGGGTATTACATGTTTTAAAAATTCTTGCAGCATACTGGTTGAAAATCACTGCTACAGATAGAGTAGGATACCTTATTGTGGGTTCAAAACAACCCAAACCATTAGTTTTTAAAAAAGAAAATGACAATGGATCTCAGACCTAGGGGTGTGGTGAGGACAGAAGTCTGTTCTTTTAATAAGTGCCCCAGACAACGGCATGCACACTAAAATTTCAGAACCAATGATAAGGCCTTTCAAGAGTTAGGAGTAATCAGCATCTAATTCTCCTGTATAAAGTTAGGTACGGTCAACATAAAGGTAAGTTAGTTTGGCTGAAGAGTGCTGAGAATATGGGAATCAGTACAGCTATGTCTGCCTACAAATCAAAGCTTCCAGAAGGATCCCCTAGACTTTGTTGAACATTGGTTTATGGGGTTAATAATTTGAACTATATAGAAAAAAAGAGGGCTACATAAAAAAGGCAAGGATATTTAATTCCAAAGCTAAAGTATTTTTGAAAGTCTTTTTTAGATTTGGAAGGTTTAGCATCCCAAAACTGAAGACCATATTGTCCCATTAATGACAGGTTAGAGGGTGGACAATTATAGAGTTTCAGAGGCCCCTTTGTCATATAGGCCTAGATGCCTGTTTTTCTGGACTTCATCTCTGTAACATGTTTACATGAGCTGTGTGTGTGGATATACTATATTTTGGGACATACTGGGAATTATGCTTATGTCAGCCAGACAGTGTACTTTAGAGCCAAAAGGTTTTTCATGACCTTGGGAGGCTGGCTCACATACAGATGATCTGGCCACTGGTAATCAGAAGGTGCATTGCTAATAAGGCTGACCTGATGAATACCTCCATTTTTATGCTATTTGGTGACAGGAAGGTTATGCATACTTGAAGAAGAGAGGATGTAGTACTAAAATGCTTATCAAATAAGTATATTTTAGTATTTTCCTTTTTATGTCTGGTTGGCACCTAAGAATCTGAGAGGCAGAACTCTGTTTCTTAAATATGAAAGTTCTATACAACTTGACATCATATAGAATGAACCTTTTCTTAAGATATACACAGATATGCCAAATAGTGGGAGTAAAATTCAATGTATTTATATAAAATTTGTACTCTGCTGCATCTAAAAGGCAAAAGGCTGATTTAAAAAAAATAACAGTGCCTGAGAAGACAATTTAAGAACAGAACAGGGGAAATCTCAGAAGAATGAATCAATGTATCTTGGTGCTTTCTTAAAATATTAAATCAGTAGGTAATAGGTTCTAAGTTGACTACTGGTAAAAATGAAGCAAAAAGGGTATGTAATATATAATATTTTGGTTTTTGACAAATCAAAGCACATAAAATTCATCAGCCCAAAACCAAAATCTTTTCTGGAACTAAATTCCAAAAGGTAAGTTTTTATAAGTGTCCTTGAAAATACTGGCCCATCAGAAAAATTATTTGCACCCATGGCTGTGTATAAATATTATAAAATAAGAAATTTATAAAGGTGTATACATATTCTTTTTAAATAAATTTTACACAGGTATGGATCTTACTCAATTCGTAATCAGAAAACAAACATCACTTCACAGACTCTCTAATTCCTCAAAACTAAGACTCTAACTGCTTACTTACCTCCAATAAATCCCTTCTCCTACACTTGGCTTCTAAATAAAAAAAAATAGCATTTTTACTCATTCCCACTTAAAAAGTCTTGGCCCTTTAAAGAGTACAGAATTTAAGAAATGGGAATTCCCCATAATGAGTGGGGAAAATTTATATAACTATTGCCTTCTTCAAAACATTAAGTCTAAACATCTACAGAAACTCACCCTGGTCATTGTATCTCGATAGATCGGCCTGGCTGATGTAGAGGTCATGATCACTATCTAGTTCCCAGAATTTACAATAAATAACATAAAAATGTTCATAGGAAAAGTAGTCTGTGATTTGGTTTATATCTTCCTCTTCTTCCAAAAGGGCTAGAGTCTGAAATGGTATGAATAAAGAAAATTTATTTTAAAATTATGATAATCCAGGCTTGGTCATTATACAGAATCTAGTAAATTTTTATTTTAAATTGAATTAAAAGTTTTGGTTTTGGTATCAAACCAGGAACTTTAATAGGTAACCGCATCCTCCCTTTAATCACCTGATCAATCTATAAACATTTATGAACTCTGTAATATGCTTAGAAAAGGGTTAGATGCTGTGGAGGATTTAACAGCAGGAAAAGGAAAGGACCATCACCAAGGGGGCTGCAGCCTATCAGAGGTCACCAACTAGCAAGCACCCAACAACTAGACAACAGGCTCAGTTACATGGCCATATACTGACACCACTTTTAACTTCAAAGTGATGCTAAGTAATTAACATCATTTAACAAAGTGATTAGGCAGAGTGACCATCTATTCTATTATGAAGAGTGGGGCATCCACAAGTAGGGCTTGGTTTTGTAATGAAATAAAGTTCACCGTAAAGGTGACTTATGTATACCATTGTGGTGATGTGTGGTGGCTGGGCGCAGAAGCCTGGTGGGGTGGAGGGCAAAGCCTCAGAGCCCTGAGCTGGAAGTAGACCTGGGTCTCCCCTGACTCACTGTGCACCCTTAGGGGAAACAACAGAAATAATGATTTTGAAACCAGAATTCTTAAAATTAGTCAAATTATCATGTAAGGGGGCAGATATAGAAGACATTTTTGGAAAAGAAGGATTCAGAAAGAAGAAACCAAAGGAAACTTAGGAAATAGAAAAAATAAAATAAAATGAAAAATAATATCTGATATATCGATAACAATAAAGATAATGAATTAAATCTCCCTAAAAGATTTTCTGATTGAGTATAAAAACCGAATACCTAAAACAAATCTAGATATAAGCTGTCCAGAAGAGATAAGTCTAAACAAAATTAAAAAGGTTTAAAAAAATGATGTTAAAAAATACACATTCTATCAAAATCTTAAAAGAAAGAAATGTTAATATGGGAATACGAAATGGAATTCAAGGTAAAAAACATTAAGGGACAAAGGTGATTATTTCATAATACAAATATATTACTTTGATGAAAAATATTTTTTAAATGTTAATACTGGGAAAACAAAATGCTTTGTCAAACTGAAAACAACATAAATTATTAAATTATGGGAATTCTACTCAATGGGAGATTATGTATCCAGCAGAAGTTATAAAGTCTACACAGAAATAAAGGAAAACTATGATGTGGTAAATACAAAATACACAATACACAATTGTACACACTAAGAGCTATGTAAAATCCTAAACTCCATATATGCATATGAATGAGACTAGAAGAACACATACAAAAATGGTATTAGTTGTATTATGGTCATAGAATGTGATTTTTCTTGTTTTCCAAATTTGCTATAATGTTTTATTTTATAAAATGCTCTTTAATATATAAAAAGCAGAATATGTACAATAGAACAAATGTTGAGAAGCAAGGAGCTCTCATTTTCCTAAAGTGAAAAAGATGAATAACTTTTGCTATTGGTGAATATGTAAATGTAAGTATGAATGAGTACAAGCTTTTAGAAAGGAAAATTGGCAGGATCTATCAAATTGGAAATGCTCATACCATTCGATCAAGCATTTCTCCCCCCTTGCCCCAGTAGTCTATTCTAGAGAAATTCTTACTCATATACACACGAGAGGAAAGTACAGGGATGTCCACTACATTACTGTACAGGGAAAATATGAAAATGACTTGAATATCATCAATAAAAGAATTTGTAATTAATTATAAATGGTATAGGCATGTCATAGATTATGCAGTAGTTAAAAGAATGATATAGATTTATTTGAACAGGAATGAAGGAAATGTTAAGACATATTGTTAAATAAAAAACAAACAAACAAACAAAACAAAAAAAACACACCAAGTTAACAAAATAGTATAATCACATATATTTTAAAAATGTCGGGGTTCGGGAAGATGGCGGCTTTACTCTAGGCAGCGTTTTTCTCGGCTTCTGTGAAGAGGAGGGAAACTCTCGGATCAGTGGAGAAACAGAGCAAGTGGACTAAGTTACCAAATCACTTTTGAAAGCAGGACATCAAAAATTATTGCGATCACGGAAAAACCAGACGGTAAGGAGACTTCTTCAGGACAAAAGGGGCCCAGGGATCAGTGCGGGGACTAGGGGTGTGCAGTCTCCAGGCCCGGTGCTCCCGGGTCTGCCTCGGGGCTCCCGGGAGAGGGGAGTTGCTGCTCCCTCCCCTGAATATGGGGTGTGAGCAACTCCAGGGGAGAACATGTTGCTAGAAGGAACAGATTGGCCAGTTGGACTGGGAAAAAATCGCCCAGGGACTATGAACACCTGCCCAGAGACTTGGGAGAAGTGAGGGCCTCTAGCCGACAGGACCAGGGGCAGCCTGGAAGAGCGCCCGCACCACTAGCCCGGTGGAAGTGTAGATGGGTGGAGAGCACAGAGTCGGGCCTCGCTAAGCTCACGCCCCATAGGGAGGCCTGAATCGCGCGCCGTGATCCCGGGAGGGACGTGGCGCTTGGTGCGTTCATACAGTAGTGGCTCAGAAATTTCCAGCCAGCCCCACCGGGGGAGCAGGGAAAGGCGCCAACACCCGGTCGGTCGGAGTGCAGTTCGGCGGGGACCATGGAGCTGGAAAGGGCTTGGCTTGTGCACCATCAGGAAGACTGTCTCGAGCTCCCTGTGAACCCGGAATGGTCACGGCGAGGCGCTAAGGGCGATCCTAGACCCCGAATTTCAAAAGTTTGGGGGAGGGGCGTGCCCTTTTACGATTCGCAGGGAGGGCGCAGTGAATCCCAAAATGTCGTGGGTGCCTCCTGAGATCATGAAGCTGGAACCCTGCAGGACCCTGGAGTCCAGAAGAATGTGGAAGTGAGATCCAGAGAGCCAGTGTGCTCAGGAGCGCCCAGGGTACCTCACAGACTTGCTGAGATTTGGGCTGGGAGAGAGACAGAAGCATTTCAAAGGTCCCTCAGCCAGCTGAAGCCAGCAAGATCAGAAAAACTGGTCTGGCCAGTTAGAAGCCAACAAGAGGGTTTGTTTTTTTTCCCCTCTTTTTGTTTTGTTTTGTTTTGTTTTGTGTTGTGTTGTTTTGTTTTTGTGGCTGTTGTTAGTTGATTGATTTTATCTTATGTTTTATGTGACATTTTATTTTTCAATTCTTATTATTTTTACCTCGCAATCCCTTATGTTTCTCTTCCATTCATCCTAATATTATTCTTTCCACTCCAAATTTATCTCTCCTGCACTATATCTTCTGCTTTTCTTTCCTTTTTCTTTTTTTTTAATCTTGCAAGTTACTGTAAATTTGTATTATCTTTTTCTCACTTTTCCGACATTTTTTATTTTAATAATATTTTGGTATTCTTTTTCTTTCTGTATAATCTTCTTTGCTTGGCTGGTTATACTGACATTTGATAGGTTCCCCCTGGTATCTCAGTCACAAGGTGTTGATAAGTTACTATCATTCATCTGTTTTCCATTAATACACCTCTCAAGGTTCTATACTCTTTATTCTTGTTATCTAGACCTCATCGATTCTGCCACAAGACTGTCACTTTACTATTACTGTTAGTAAGACCTAGTCTATACAATTGTAAATACTTCTCAATACCCCAACCTGATCTCAGACCACTGTGCAATTTTCTGAACTATACTATTGTGGGGGTTGTCTCTATTCTTTTACACACTACTCCTATATACTAATCTTTAATCCAACCCTACCTTAGAATCTGACCTCCCACAGCCTCACAGCTTTCTAGATGCAACTAACAATCCTCTTGTCCCCAGTAAGAGTCTTACCTTCTTTCCACCCTTTCTAAAACGTGGATAGTGGGGTGGAGGATCATGGTTAACACTATAAGGAGCCAAAGGATAACCCATCTCTTCTCTACTGGCTACTAATGTAAATATCATAGTATACTGTCTTGCTGTCTTAAACCATTTTGCCTTACTCCTCCAACTGATCACAAAAAAGAATAGGGGGAATCTGTGAGCACCAGGATACACGAAGGAGATTGCACCACTTAATCTCACAAATATTCTACCACAGAAGTTTACACCATAATTACAGGGAATCAGAACAGATCAAATTAACAAACAAAAAGAAAAAAGAAGAAACCCACGAACAATGAGAAAACAAAGAAGCAACCCCCAACTGAAGGGAAACGGGGAAACGAGGAAGCCTCAGGAAAAATGCTAAATGAAATAGAGGCAACTCAACTATCAGATATTGAGTTCAAAACAATGATTACCAGGAAGTTCAATGAACTCACATTGAGCTTTCAGAAATTAGAGGGAAACTACATCAATCTCACTGCAAACTATATAAACATGAAAAAGGAAATAGAAACTCTCAACAAAGGTCAAGAGGAAATGAAGAATACAATTTCTGAACTGAAGAACACAGTAGAAGGAATGAAAAGCAGGATCAGTGAAGCAGAAGATTGGATTAGCGAGCTGGAGGACAAAGTAGAAAACAACGTCCAGAAAGAGCAAGAAAAGGAAAAGAGGCTCAGAAAGAATGAAGAGGGATTAAGAGAAATGCAAGATAATATGAAACGTAATAATATCCGTATAATAGGGATACCAGAAGGAGAAGAAGAAGAGCAAGGGATCGAAAACCTAGTTGAACAAGTAATGAAGGAGAACTTCCCTAATTTGATGAGAGAAAAAGTCACACAAATCCAGGAAACACAGAGAGTCCCAATCAAGAGGAACCCAAAGAGGCCCACCTCAAGACACATCATAATTAAAATGGCAAAATTTGAAGACAAAGAGAGAATCTTAAAGGCAGCAAGGGAGAAACTGGAAGTAACATACAAGGGAGCCCCAATAAGGCTAACAGCTGACTTCTCAATGGAAACACTTCAAGCCAGAAGAGAATGGCAAGAAATAATCCAAGTAATGAGAACCAGAGGTCTGCAACCAAGGCTACTATATCCAGCAAGGCTCTCAATCAACACAGAAGGCCAAATAAGAAGCTTCCCAGACAAAAGCAGTCTAAAAGAATACACCTCAACCAAATCAGCTCTGCAAAATATCCTAAAGGGACTGCTTTAAGGAAGGGAAAGAGAGAGAGAGAGGAACACATACACATAAAAGACAATGAATAAGTACCTATCAATAATAACCTTAAACATAAATGGATTAAATGCTCCAATCAAAAGACACAGAATAGCTGAATGGATAAGAAAAAATGACCCACATATCTGCTGTCTACATGAGACCCACCTCAGGATAAAAGACCTACACAGGCTGAAAGTGAAGGGCTAGAAACAAATCTTCCAAGCAAATGGACAGGAAAAAAAAGCCAGGGTAGCAATACTCATATCAGACAAAATAGACTTCCAAAAAAGGTCCATAAAGAGAGACCCAGAAGGTCACTTCATAATACTCAAGGGAAGAATCCATCAAGAAGACATATATATTGTAAATATATATGCACCCAACATAGGAGCACCGAAATACATAAAGAAAATCTTAGAGGACTTCAAGAAAGATATGGACAGCAACACAATTATAGTGGGAGATTTTAACACCCCACTATCAAAAATAGACAGATCTTCTAAACAAAATATAAACAAAGATATTGTGGCATTGTACAATACGCTTGAGGAAATGGACTTTACTAATATACACAGAGCCCTCCATCCAAAAGAAGCTAAATATACATTCTTTTCAAATGTACATGGAACATTCTCAAAGATAGACCACATGATAGGACACAAAACAAGCCTCAAGAATTTTAAGAAAATTGAAATCATACCAAGCATTTTCTCAGACCACAAGGGACTAAAGCTAGAAACCAACCCCAAGGGAAAAAACCAAAACCACTCAAAATCATGGAGATTAAATAGCATGCTATTAAACAAGGATTGGGTCAAGAATGATATTAGGGAAGAAATCAAAAGGTTTCTGGAAACAAATGAAAATGAACTCACAACAACCCAAAACTTATGGGACACAGCCAAGGCAGTCCTGAGAGGGAAGTTCATAGCGATACAGGCCCACCTAAAAAGGTTAGAAACATTCCAAACAAACAACCTAACCCTACATCTACAAGAACTCGAGGAACAACAACAAAGGCTGCCCAGAGCAAGCAGAAGGAAGGAAATAACCAAGATCAGAGCAGAATTAAATGACATAGAGACTAAAAGCACAATTCTAAGGATCAATGAATCCAAGAGCTGGTTCTTTGAAAAGATAAACAAAATCGACAAGCCTTTAAGCAGACTCATCAAGAAAAAAAGAGAGAAGACCCAAATAAACACAATCAGAAATGAAAGAGGAGAGATTACAACAGGTACCACAGAAATACAAAGGATTGTAAGAAATTACTACAAAGAACTGTATGCCAAGAAATTTGAAAACCTAGGTGAAATGGAAAAATTTCTAGAAAAATATAATCTTCCAAAGCTCAATGAAAAAGAAGCAGAAAGCCTGAACAGACCAATAACAACAAAAGAAATTGAAGCAGTAATCAAAAAACTCCCAACACAAAAAAGCCCTGGACCAGATGGTTTCACAGGAGAATTCTACAAATCATTTAAGGAAGAGCTAACCCCTATCCTTCACAGACTATTCCAAAAAATCCAAAAAGATGGGAGTCTCCCAAACTCTTTTTATGAGGCCAACATCATCTTAATTCCAAAACCAGATAAAGACACAACAAAGAAAGAAAACTTCAGGCCAATATCACTGATGAACATTGTCACTAAAATCCTCAACAAAATACTGGCAAACCGCATCCAACAATACATTAAAAGATCATACACCATGACCAAGTGGGATTCATTCCAGGGATGCAAGGATGGTTCAATATTCGTAAGTCAGTAAATGCAATACATCACATAAACAAAAGCAAAGACAAAAACCACATGATCATATCAATTGATGCAGAAAAAGCATTTGATAAGGTACAGCACCCATTCATGATAAAAACACTCGGCAAAGTGGAAATAGAGGGAGCATTCCTCAACATAATAAAGGCCATATATGAGAGACCTACAGCCAACATCATACTCAATGGGCAAAAATTAAAATCTTTTCCACTAAGATCAGGAACAAGACAAGGCTGTCCACTTTCACCACTTCTGTTCAATATAGTACTGGAAGTTTTACCACAGCAATCAGACAAGAAAAAGAAATAAAAGGCATCCAAATTGGAAAGGAGGAAACAAAACTGTCACTGTTTGCAGATGACATGATAGTATCCATAGAAAATCCTATAGACTCTACCAAAAAACTGCTTGACCTAATAAATGAATTTGGCAAAACAGCGGGATACAAAGTCAATATCCAGAAATCAAAGGCATTTCTTTACACCAACAATGAAACGGCAGAAGCAGAGATCAAGGAAAAAATTCCATTTGAAATAGCAAAAAGAAAAATAAAATATCTAGGAATAAACCTAATCAAAGAGGTAAAAGACCTGTATTCAGAAAACTATATAACACTCAGGAAAGAAATCAAGGAAGACACAAACAAATGGAAACATACTGTGTTCATGGATTGGAAGAATTAACATCATCAAAATGTCCATACTACGCAAAGCAATTTACACATTCAATGCAATACCTATTAAAGTACCAATGGCATATTTCATAGACATAGAACAAACACTTCAAAAATTTATATGGAATTATAAACGACCCCGAATAGCTGCTGTAATTTTGAGAAAGAAGAGTAAAGTAGGAGGGATCACAATACCCGACACTAAACTATACTACAAGGCCACTGTAATCAAAACAGCCTGGTACTGGCATAAAAACAGGCACATAGACCAATGGAACACAACAGAGAGCCCAGAAAATAAACCCAAGTCTCTAGGGTCAATTAATATTTGACAAAGGAGGCAGCAACATAAAATGGAGTAAAAATAGCCTCTTCAACAAATGGTGTTGGGAGAACTGGATAGCCACGTGCAAAAATATGAAACTTGAGAACCAACTTACACCATATAGAAAAATAAATTCAAGGTGGATAACAGACTTAAATATAAAATGTGACGCCATTAAAGTCCTAGAGGAGAACGTAGGTAGGAAAATCTCAGATATTTCACGCAGAAACTTTTTTACTGACTTGTCCCCTAGAGCAAGGGACATAAAGGAAAGAATAAACAAATGGGACCTCATCAAAATTAAAAGCTTCTACACAGCTAAAGAAAACAGTATCAAAATTAAAAGAGAACCAACTGTATGGGAAAACATATTTGCCAATGATACCTCAGTCAAGGGTTTAATCTCTAAAATATATAAAGAACTTACAAGACTGTACTCTAAGAAGACAAGGAATCCAATTAAAAAGTGGGCAAAGGACTTGAACAGACACTTCTCCAAGGAGGACATACAGAAAATCCAAAGACACATGAAACGATGTTCAATATCGCTAGCTATCAGAGAGATGCAAATTAAAACCACAATGAGATACCACTTTACACCAGACAGAATGGCCATCATAAACAAAGCAACAAACAACAAGTGTTGGAGAGGTTGTGGAGAAAAGGGGACCCTAGTGCACTGTTGGTGGGACTGCAGACTGGTACAACCACTATGGAAAGCAGTATGGAACTTCTTCAGAAAACTAAAAATGGATCTGCCTTTTGACCAGGCAATTCCACTGCTGGGACTCTATCCTAAGAATACTAAAACACCAATTCAAAAGAACCTATGCATCCCATTGTTCATAGCAGCACAATTTACAATAGCTAGATGCTGGAAGCAACCAAGATGCCCATCAGTAAATGAATGGATCAAAAAACTATGGTACATTTACACAATGGAATTCTATGCAGCAGAAAGAAAGAAGGAGCTCCTACCCTTTGCAACAGCTTGGATGGAGCTGGAAAGCATTATGCTAAGCGAAACAAGCCAGGCAGTGAAAGACAAATACCATATCATCTCACCTTTAACAGGAACCTAAATAACAAAACAAAGAAACAAACAAAATGTAACCAAAGACACTGAAATAGAGGCCAGACTGACAGGGCCCACAGGAACAAACTTAAAGGACACACGGTCATAAACTAAGGGGAGGGTGGTAATGGGAGGGAAGTGGGAGGGGTGGGAGGGGAGACTGGATTGGGAGTAAAAAGGAGAAAACTGTATTTGAACAATGATTAAAAAAAAAGAAATTAAAAAAAGTCAAAAAAGCAGCCATACAAAATAAAACTAAACACTCCATGTGTACACACACACACACACACACACACACACAGCTACAGGGAGTGAAATGGCAGGGTGAAGAGATAAACAGTGACTTCAGATTATTATTCCAGATATGTTCATGTTATTAGAATATTTTATGAGCATATAGTCATATAAGAGGAAGGCTAAGGAGAGGGGTAGGGGAGAAAGTAGAGGGGAAAATATATTATGCTCTTGGAAGAACAACACGAGTTCTCTTTCTAATTCAGCCACTTAACTTGCTGTTTGATCTTGTCTACGTCATTCAACCATACTTGGGCTTCAAATTTTATCATAATTAAAAAATTATAGATTATAATAATGATCCAGAAACTACAAACTCTAATGTGCTGCAGGAATGTGAGGTGTAAAGCCTCTTCTATGGAATTATTGTCATTTCAACACATCCCATGTTACCTACTGTGAGCCCAGGCATGCACTAAGCATTTAATAAATGTTAATAATAACTGTGATGATTACTGTTCATTTTACAATACAAGAAGTTTGTATATCTATTATGGGCTGCTAATTTTGCCAAGTCTTTATTACTTTGTCCCAGACAGAGATAGAAAAAAAAAAGTAAATAAGATTGTCTAATGTATTACCCTAAACTTCATTTAGTATAATTCATTTAAAACATACTTCATGTATTTTCAAGGGTGAACAATTCTACCGTTTTTAGGTTAACAGAAGCTTAAACAATCAGGCATGAAGATTACCTCGGTAAAAGGCTCCCACTAGTGGCCAATACTTCTTCATAAAATAAAATAATTGAAGGAAATGTACTCTTTCTTAAAAGGAATTTTAGTACTTTTCCCCAGCTGGACCTGGATAAAGAGTTGTTGCTAAAAGGATCAACTTGAAATTTTTCTATTTCTTTAGCAAGGTTCTTCCCAACCCAGCCTCATCTCACCCCTCAGGCCTCATCACTGGTCACTCTCTGTGGAGCCTTTGGCTACTTAAGACTTCCTGCAGTTCCTGAGCATGATATTGTACTGTCATGCTTCTGGGTCTTTGCGTATGCTGCCTCCTTTATCTGAATCCTCTTTTCTTCTAATTTTTTTTTTATTTTGGTAAACTCCTGATATCTCCAAGGTCAAGATCCCATATTAGTCCTTCTGTGAAGCCTTCTTTGCATGTTTATTATACACTTCTGTGATCTTTTGCAAGTCAGGTGTGGATGTGCACTTTCCCTTTTGCTCCGCAGTGCGTGCATTGATGTAAAAATCCCTTGTTATTCATCCTTGTTCCCCCCAGCACATCCCAAGTATCTGGTAAATGTTGAATGTCTGAAAGTAGTGACAGAGCTCTGCATACAATAAGCACTCAAATATTATATTTGTTAAATGAAGTAAGAATAGTATTTAAATTGCTCCTGATATGTGAATTCCAGTAAGAGACATACTTGCAAAAAGTTGCTTTTTCTTATCTCTGCCGAAGTAATTTTTCCACTCCAAGATCTGTTCACTGTGTAGAATATTCTCTGAATAACCTGGTTCAAAGGAAAACAAAATGAAATAAAACCATTAAAGATATCAATTACTTTACCAATGACCATCATATCTTATGAATATACTTTGAACCAGGTAAGTTTTGGCTTTTTGATTATGTCAAGTGTCATTTATAGTAAAATTAACACTTTTAATTTTTTAAATACTTTAGATTTTTATTGTTGTTCAAGCAGTCTTCTGCCTTTCCCCCCTACCCCTCCCCACTACCCCAGGCATCCCCACCTCCCTCCCCCATTTCCACCCTCCCTTGTTATTGTCCTTTATAGTTGTTCCTGTAAACCCTTCCTCTTATTATTCCCCTCCCACCTCCCCTCTGGTTACTGTCAGCTTGTTCCCAATTTCAATGTGTTTGGTTATATTTTGCTTGCTTTTTTCTTTTGTTGATTATGTTCCAGTTAAAGGTGAGATCATATGGTATTTTCCCTCACCTCCTGGCTTATTTCACTTAGCATAATGCTCTCCAGTTCCATCCATGCTGTTGCAAAGGGTAGGAGCTCTTCTTTCTCTCTGCTGTGTGGTTTCCCTTGTATAAATGTACTATAGCTTTTTGATCCATTCATTTACTGGTGGGTACTTGGGTTGCTTCCAGCACTTGGCTATTCTATTTTAAGTGTGCTGCTATGAACATTGTGGTGCATAGGTTCTTTTGGATTGGTGTTTTAGGGTTCTTGGATACTATCCCAGCAGTGGAATTGCCTGGTCAAAATGCAGTTCCATTTTTAGTTTTCTGAGGAAATTCCATACTGTTTTCCATAGTGGTTGCACCAGTCTGTAATCGTACCAACAATGCACTAGGGTCCCCTTTCTCTGCAACCTCTCCAACATTTATTGTTTGTTGCTTTGTTTATGATGGCCATTCTCACCAGTGTAAAGTGGTATCTCATTGTGGCTTTTTAATTTATATCTCTCTGATGGCTAGTGATATTGAGCATTTTTCATATGTCTCTGGACCCTCTGTGTGTCCTCCTTGGAGAAGTGTCTGTTCAAGTCCTTTGCCCATTTTTTTAATTGGGTTGCTTGTCTTCTTAGAGTGGAGTCATGTATGAGTTCTTTATATATTTTAGAGATCAAACCCTTGTCTGAGGTATCATTGGCAAATATGTTTTCACACATGGTTGATTCTCTTTTCATTTTAATGCTGTTTTCTTTAGCTGTGCAGAAGCTTTTTATTTTGATGAGATCCCATTTGTTTATTTTTTCCTTTATGTGCCTTGCTTTAGGGTATGTATCAGTGTAAATATTGCTGTGTGGAATATCTGAGATTTTCCTGCCTATGTTCTCCTGAAGGATTTTTATGGTGTCATGACTTGTATTTAAGTCTTTTATCCACCTTGAATTTATTTTTGTGTATGGTGTAAGTTGGTGATCAAGTTTCATTTCTTTTTGCATGTACCTGTCCAGATCTCCCAACATCATTTGTTGAAGAGGCTATTTTTGTTCCATTTTATGCTGCTTCCCCCCACTCTTATCAAATATTAATTGACTACAGAGACTTGGGTTTATTTCTGGGCTCTCTATTCTGTTCCATTGGCCCATGTGTGTGTTCTTATGCCAGTACCAGGCTGTTTTGATTACAGTAGCCTTGTAATATAGTTTGGTATCAGGTATTGTGATCCCTCCTATTTTGCTCTTCTTTCTCAAAATTGCAGCAACTATTTGGGGTTGTTTATGGTTCTACATAAATTTTTGAAGTGTTTGTTCTATATCTGTGAAATATGCCATTGGTACTTTAATAGGTATTGCACTGAATCTATAAATTGCTTTGGGTAGTATAGACAATTTGATGATGTTAATTCTTCCAATCCATGAACACAGTACATGTTTCCATTTGTTTTTGTCTTCCTTAATTTCTTTCTTCAGTGTCCTGTAGTTTTCTGAGTACATATCTTTTACCTTCTTGGTTAGGTTTATTCCAAGGTATTTTATTTTTCTTGTTGCTATATCAAAGTCTTGTGGCTATATCTAAATCTTGTTGGGGTTTTTTCCCTGATTTCTGTTTCTTATATTTCATTGTTGCCTTTTGATTTCTGAAAAATGCCTTTGATTTCTGAATGTTGACTTTGTATCCCACTGTTTTTCCAAATTCACTTATTAGGTCGAGCATTTTTTTGGTGGAGTCTATAGGATTTTCTACGTACACACTATCATGTCATCTTCAAACAATGACAGATTTGTTTCCTCTTTTCTGATTTGGATGACTTTCATTTCTTTTTCTTGTCTGATTGCTGTGGCTAGGATTTCCAATACTATGTTGAATAGAAGTGGTGAAAGTGGACAACCTTGTCTTGTTTCTGATTTTAGTGGGGAACTTTTTAGTTTTTGCCCATTGAATATGATGTTGGCTGTAGGTCTCTCCTATATAGCCTTTATTAGGTTGAAGAAAGCTCCCTCTCTTCCCACTTTGCTGAGTGTTTTTATCATAAATGGGTGCTGTACCTTATCAAATGCTTTTTCTGCATCAATTGATATGATCATGTGGTTTTTGTCTTTGCTTTTGTTTATGTGATGTATTATGTTTATTGATTTGCAAATATTGTACCATCCTTGCATCCCTGGGATGAATCCCACTTGGTCATGGTGTACATTATTAGACTCTTGTGCTTAGTTCTTGATTTTGAATATAAATTTATCTTAAAGTCTAAGTTTCCTATCTCTATAAATTTTATATTTATATACCCCTAAAGTATTTTATATTACGTATGGAAATACTGTGTTATACTTAAAATTATAAACCTTTAATCTGCATTTTTCTTACTTTATTCTTTTCTTGTTCAATTTTTTGTTTTTAACAGAATTTTTAAGATTTGCAAATGTTTAGAATGGTAAGCATTTTCTGTTTTAGCCTCTTCTAACCTATTTATCTACTAGTATACAGAAATCTACCTGTAATCCATTTTCTATTGCCTAAATTTCCTTATTTCGTGTCCCTACTTCATCAGCTCATTGGTGTCCACTTTCCTGATTCAGCATTTTAGCTTACTGAGGTAGGGGCACCATCTAGTGGTGAGAGCATGTAGCTGCTGGTTCTACATTACATTTTTTCCCTCTAACTTTGGTCTACCACTTTTAGGGAAATGAAAAAGAAACTATTTACATTAAAAACAAACAGAACAGAGCCCTGGCTGGTGTGGCTCAGTGGACTGTGCGCTGGTCTGGGAACCAAAGGGTCACTGCTTTGATTCCCAATCAGGGCACATGCCTGTGTTGTGGGCCAGGTCCCCAGTGGGAGGCATGCAAGAGGCAACCACACGTTGATGTTTCTCTCCCTCTTTTTACCTCCCTTCCCCTGTCTAAACATAAATAAAATCTAAAACACAAAACAGAGCAGAATTTTAAAATTAATAATAATATTTATTTATGGCCAGTGAAAGGAATGATACTTTACAATTTTTCACTAAGAGATCTCTAGTCAACTTGATAGACATTTGAATTTTAAGTCAGTTTCTTTTTTTCCCTTTAACTCTATAGAATTGGAAATCTCTAATTCACAATCATAGGTCACCAGAAATGGAAGTAAGTGTTTGGTAAATCTGTCAGATAGTTTTTAAGGAGTGGATACAATGCAGGCACAAATCACAGAGAGATTGTTCACTGTAGGTGACTGGAAAGCAGATGAACATACTTAAATGCTTGAAGTCTGGCTCTTCTACTTGGTGGGGAGTGGTGAATGGATTACTGATTCATTCTGGTTAAAAAGTATTTCTGCATGGTGTCCTGCTGAATTTGGACTTAAAAAATCTATCTAATAAAAATCAACTCTTTCTCTGTCAAGAGGAAAAATTCTCAAGGGGAAAGAGGTCAGCTGTTGGTGATGAGCAGTCTCCACTACCATTTAGTCATCTTAGGCAGTATCAGTACCTTGTCCTCCACAATTAAAGTCCTGGCATTTCATCCAGAAGTGGTGGATTCAGGTCAATCAAGACACTGAATACATCATTAAGACACTATCTGGGCAAACCACAGAAATATCTTTTTATTGCCAGCACCAATGTCATAAAGAAGGATTTTCAATCTCATCACTTATTTTAAAAACTGTGAGCACCTCTTTCCTCAAAAGTCAGCATATGCCAGTTAGGATAAAGCAGTCTTTTATTCACAGGCAATTTCTTTGCACAGCATGCAAAACTGCAAACTCAAGGGATACAATTTGCTAGTATTTCCAGTTTTCACTTTCATTCAATATTAAGTGGTTTATTTCTCCATTGCCAACTCTTCTCTGGAAATAAAGGAGAATATGAATGACATTAGGTGCAATCTCTTATTTGGGTAGTAATATCCTCATTTGCTGTGTGCATGGTTGGTGCTCTGTTTTTGCAGTCGAAAAACAGCCATAAAATAGTTAAACAAATACAAATTCTTTTTGTCTATAGCATAGGTTTTTGGTGATATATAGAAAATAAAAGTTGCCCAACTTTTCTTCATCATATATGTGCTACATAGAAGCTAATATATAAGCTAATACTTGAGTGGTACTCTTGTAAACGGTTTCTTCCAACCATAAAGTGAAATGGCTGAATCACTCTAGCATGCAAAGAAAATACACAGGGTGCAGCAAAGGTGGGTTTACAGTTGTGAGTACATGAAACAGTTTATTCTTGTACTATTTATTAATTATTGTATTATTTTCCATATGAACAACTGTAAACCTACTTAAAAAATGATTTATTGTTGTTCAATTACAGTTGTCTCCATTTTCCCTCAACCATTCCCCGCCCCCCAAACCCCAGCCAAACCTCCCTCCCTTGCTTCCATCCTCCCCCTTGGTTTTGTCCATGTGTCCTTTATAGTAGTTCCTAAAAACCCTTCCTCTCATTATCCCTTCCCACGTCCCTTCTGGTTACTGTTAAATTGTTCTTAATTTCTATGTCTCTAGTTGTATTTTGCTTGCTTTTTCTTTTGTTGATTCTGTTTCAGTTAAAGATGAGATCATATGGTATTTGTCCCTCACCTCCTGGCTTATTTCACTTAGCATAATGCTCTCCAGTTCCATCCATGCTGTTGCAAAGGGTAGGAGCTCTTCTTTCTCTCTGCTGTGTAGTATTCCCTTGTATAAATGTACTATAGCTTTTTGATCCATTCATTTACTGGTGGGTACTTGGGTTGCTTCCAGCACTTGGCTATTCTATTTTAAGTGTGCTGCTATGAACATTGTGGTGCATAGGTTCTTTTGGATTGGTGTTTTAGGGTTCTTGGATACTATCCCAGCAGTGGAATTGCCTGGTCAAAATGCAGTTCCATTTTTAGTTTTCTGAGGAAATTCCATACTGTTTTCCATAGTGGTTGCACCAGTCTGTAATTGTAACAAGAATGCACTAGGGTTCCCTTTTCTCTGCAACCTCTCCAACATTTATTGTTTGTTGCTTTGTTTATGATGGTCATTCTGACTGGTGTGAAGTGGTATCTCACTGTGGTGTAAACATACTTTTGCCTCACCCTGTATTAACTGTTCCTTACTGTGTGCCACTGAGATTACATAACATTCAACAGGGTCATATGATAAGTTAATTTGACTTTTTCTGAGATATTTGTCATTAATTCTGAGGCTGATCTTTATAAATACATGAAAGTAGTGTGATCTCATCTGTCTTTGCCATGAGCAGGGCAGAGAGTTATGCCTCTCTAATTTAATTTAATGACAAAATTAATTAATTTCATACTAGAAAGCTTATTTTGTATTTGTTCTAGAAAAACTCATTGTACTCTGAAATAATGTAAAAGTTTCAATGACTTCATGCCACTTTTTGACCAACTTTCATAATAGAAAAGGCACTGGAGAGAAAAGATAACCAGTCCAATAAAATTTTATTTCCAGATATTCCCTGGGATACCTTTTATTTGCACCTTTCTTTTGTGGATGGGAGTAGGAGATTACCACAGCAGCAGAGACATTTATCTCAGTACATACAGATTCACATTTTATCTTTTCAGCTGGACCTGGTTTACTCTGTATGTTGTGATGCTGTTTTGAGTTGCTCCATTGTCATTCTTTCATCATAAGACTTTACACTTTAAAGACTATCTCTGAATAAAGGATTAATTTTTGTGAATTGGGATAAAGCAGCGTAATACTAGCAATAAAGTATAAATTTTTAAAATGTAAATAATAATATGAAAATGCCATGAAAATATCCTGCAAATGCCATGAAAATATCCTGTTAAATTGACCAATGTAGTTCTTTTTGTTCAACAATTAACACAACAGAATTTCTCAGAAAATGTGAATTATATGTGGACAAAGTGTTTCATGGCTTTTCACTTTGAAATCATAAAACTTCCTTGGGACCACTTGCTAGATAACTACATACCATCATATTTAAATACCATACTAGAAAGTGTAAACAAACAAAATTTATCTCTGTTTTACAGTTCTGTTCTTTAAACATCTTTTCTAAGAATAAATTGTCATAAAAGGTCCTCTGTAAAGACCATTTTCTGAATTGGTAGAAGGTTGGATTAAATTATTTTAAAGATCTTTTCTAAACTATGCTATTAATATACTCCAGGTTTATAGAACTGTCAACAATTAATTAGAACCCAATAATTCCCTTTGGGATTGGAGACAGAGTTAATGTGTAAAATCCTTAAGCATTAATAATTTCACTTATTCACTCAATAAATATTTACTGTTCATTTGTTATGTGCCAGGCACTATTCTAGGTATTGGAGATAAAGCAGTGAAAATATAAAGAAGCCCCAGATGGACAATTAGCAAATAAAATTTTAAATATAAGATGATATAGAGCTAAGAAGAAAAATAGAGGAAAGGAATAGAGAGTATAGGGGGAGGGGGCAGATGGAGAGGAAGAGTGAAGGAGGCAGAAGGTGATCAGGGAATGCCACACTAATAAAGAAATATCTGGGTACACATTTGAATGAAGTGAGGGAGCGAGTCGTGGAAATCTATAGGATAAGCATTAGAGGAGAGGAAGAATAAGAACAAAGCATGTGAGGCAGAAGTCGTGTTTGGTTATGTTCCGGATACAGTGAGGAGGTCAGAGTGGCTGCAGCAGAGTGAGCAAGCAGCGGGATGGCACGAAATAAGCCCAGAGGCCAGGGGATGTGAGGGTGCATAGGGGTGAATTATAGAGAATCTTGGCAAAGAGTTTGGCTTTTATTCTCAGTGAGATGGGAAACCACTGGAGGGTTTGAGCAGAGTAATCATATATTTTCAAAGGACAACTCTTGCTTTACGGAGACTAGATTATAAGGCAATGAAGGTGTAAGAAGGGAGAACAATTAGGAGTAATTCAAGTAAGAAAGCAAGGTGACTTGGCCTGGGTGACCGGAGTGGAGGTAATTTAATATAGTGTTGTGGTTAAGAGGCAAAAATAACTTCTGAAACGGTCTAGGATGACAGTGACACCTCCTGGCTTAAAGTCTCAAAGTTTTATGAGATAAAAACCATCATAAAAGCAAAGAATGAAGTTTCTGTAGGCAGGAAAAAAAACAGCAGTTTTTTGTAACTCAACAGAACCCAACACATTTATAGCCAACAAAAAGCACTCTAAGAATAAGAAGCTCTTCCTCAGAGAAGACTGCCCTATTTAATGGGGGATCTAAGCCAGAGGCAAGGGCCATCTCACTGGAGTGTGGCCATGAATGCAAGGTGTGCGTGGGGCTCATCTTCGGAATTCCTCCGAAGACCATCTGGGAGCCAGGGCCGAGAATGGCTGACATGGCTGCTGTGTGCACGGCAGGCCTTGGTGTCTCACTCATAATTCATATGCTGCCTGTGACTGATGAAATGAGGCCGTGAGTGAGAAATGGGATGAGAGACCACCTCACAAAAAAGGAGATTGTGATTATGTTAATTCTTACATGATTGTTTTCTGATTACACGCAAGCTATTTCTTAATACCAAGTCCACTTCTAACTTTAAGGTACTATAATACACATCTTTTTCTGGGAAAGACTGGAAAGTTCTTTCCAGTATTAAATGCCAAAGATCAGTTGGCATCAATATTTATGACATAGCAAAAGGTATACTTTATAAGCACAGACAGAATGAATATAAAAAGTTTATATACAAATGACCTCTTAAGCACTGGGTACATATAAGAAGGGAAACAGATACAAATAATTAATTCAGCTTTACTGCACCTTCCTTCCACTTAAAATAATCACTATAGCCCATGTTACCTTTTGCATAAAAATCCGAAAGCCTGATTATTAAGTTATATTAAGACAAGAGAGGATTCAGCTTACCGTGGTGATGTAGCGGGAGTGGAATTCTGGAGCATCTTTTAGGAACGTGAGGCCAGGGTGTGTATCCACCACATCCTGAGAAAGAACAAAACCAAAACTAAATTAAGCATACAAAAAAATCCCACTAATAATGCCTATAGAATTTTTTTCTTCATGTAGAATACTCTGCCAGTTGAGCAAACTTGCTATTTTAGAATATTGAACAATGCACTTAAAATGTAATTAATACTTTATTAAATTTAAATTTTATCACAAGCATACTTATATGTGCTTTCAATATGCATATACATTGCAATAAAAAGTTAGAATTTTAATTTAGCTG
Organism: Phyllostomus discolor; assembly: GCF_004126475.2. NCBI lineage: Eukaryota > Metazoa > Chordata > Mammalia > Chiroptera > Phyllostomidae > Phyllostomus > Phyllostomus discolor. Next base: position 32,653,215 of record NC_040909.2, on the reverse strand, counting down.
TATTTGGTGATTTGTGAATCAAGTATTTTAGAGGTATGTACTGTAATTCTAACATATCAAGAATGTCAGAGAAATTCATCCCACAGATCTGGGTAGGGATTGCTAAATGAAATTTACACAGAAAGCGTGATAGACACAAGCCAACCGGAATTTTTTCTTAACCTAGAAACACAGAAATTTTGGAAAAAAAAATAGCCATGTAGCAAAGTAACTTAAAATCTATGTTAGGTTGTGTGAGCCACCTAATGTCCATCAAAATAACCATGTGAAGAAATCTGTTTTCTTTTTTTTTTTAATTTAATTTATTTATTTTTAGAGAGGGAAGGGAGAGAGAGAGAAACATCAATGTGCGGTTGCTGGGGGTCGTGGCCTGCAACCCAGGCATGTGCCCTGACTGGGAATTGAACCTGTGATACTTTGGTTCACAGCCCACGTTCAATCCACTGAGCTATGCCAGCTAGGCCTAAGAAATCTGTTTTCAATTTAGAATTCTATTTAATTTATTTTAAAATTCAATAATCTTGTTCTCATGGACGACTAAGAGAATATTAAAACCCTGAAATAATGTTTTTATTTTCTAATTAGATTTTTAAAGTATTTTGAATGAGTCTAGAGAACCTATTAGAAATAATTACTATTAATTTAATAACTGAAGGCAAGAGCAATGCCAACGTAGAAGTAATCTATTAATTCGTTAGTCATCAGCTGACAGACATCAGTTATGTCTTTTTCTTTGTCTCTTCAGACCCTTTAGCTATGCATACCTACCAACAGAGTCTAAAACCAATGGACCTTTACTATTTAATTTTTTATTTGGAAATAATTTTATTTTTTTATTTAAAAATATTTTATTTATTTTTAGAGAGAGGAGAAGGGAGGGAGAAAAACATCAATGTGAGAGAGAAACATTGACTGGTTGCTCCTTGCACACATCTGATTAGAGACCAAAACCTGAAACCCAGGCAGGGCACCAGCAACCTTTTGATTTTCAGGACAATACACAACCAACTGCACCACACCAGTCAGGCTATTTGGAAATAATTTGAGCTTATGGAAAAGTTGCAAAAATGTTACTGAGAAATTTCCTATGGTCTTCTCTTAGCTTCCTATAATGGTAATAACTTACAAGCCACAGTACAATTACCAAAACTAAGAAATGAACATTGATACAATACAGACCTTATTCAGATTTTACCTCCTTTTCCCTTGTCTTTTCTGTTCCAGGATACTACACTGCATTTAGTTCTTTTTTTTTTTTTAAAGATTTTATTTATTTATTTTTAGAGAGGGAAGGGAGGGAGGAAGAGAGAGAGAGAAACATCAATGTGCAGTTGCTGGGGGCCATGGCCTGCAACCCAGACATGTGCCCTGACTGGGAATTGAACCTGCAACGCTTTGGTTCGCAGCCTGCGCTCAATCCACTGAGCTACGCCAGCCAGACATTTAGTTTTTTTTAAACCTGTATTCAAGGATTTTATTTTTATTTTTTAGTATATTTTATTATGTTATTATAGTTGTCCCACTTGTTCCCCACTTGCCCCCCTCCATCTGGTACCCCCCCTTCCCTCTAGAAACACCCCCCCCACCCACTGCTTAGTTCATGTCCATGGGTCATGCATGTAAGTTTTTTGGCTTCTCCGTTTCCTATACTATTAACAGCCCCCTGTCTATTTTGTACCTACCAATTATGCTTCTTAATCCCTGAACCTTCCCCTGCTTCTCACCCTTCCTCTTCCTAGCTTATAAGCTTCCAAATGATCAAATGATTCTGTTCCTAATTGCTTAGCTTTTTATTTTTTAATTAATTCAGTTGTTGATAGTTGTGAATTTGTTGCCTTTTTCATGTTCATAGTTTTGACCTTCTTTTTCTTAAGTAAGCCCCTTTAACATTTCCTGTAATAATGGCTTGGTGATGATGAATTCCTTTAGCTTTACCTTGTTTGGGAAGCACTTTATTTGTACTTCCATTCTAAACAATAGCTTTGCTGGATAGAGTAATCTTGGCCATAGGTCCCTACTTTTCATGACTGAATACTTCTTGCCAGTCCCTTCCTGCCTATAAAGTTTCTTTGGAGAAATCAGCTGTCTTATGGGAACTCCTTTGAAGATAACCCTGCTTTTCTCTTGCTGCTTTTTAAGATTCTCTCTTTATCTTTTACCTTTGGCATTATGATGTGTCTGGGTGTGGTCCTCTTTGGGTCCAACTTGTTTGGAACTCCCCATGATTCCTGGACTTGTATGTCTATTTCCTTCACCAAATTAGGGAAGTTTTCTTTCATTATTTTTTCAAATAAATTATTAATTTCTTGCTCTTCCTCTTCTTCTGGCATCCCTATGATTTGGAGGTTGGCATGTTTGGTGATGTCCTAGTCTTCTTATATTATTCTCATTTTTTTGAATTCTTGTTTCTTCTTTCTGTTCTGGTTGAATATTTATTTCTTCCTTATGTTCCAAATAGTTGATCTGAATCCTGGCTTCCTTCCCTTCACTGTTAGTTCCCTGTAGATTTTTCTTTATTTTATTTAGTATAACCTTCATTTCTTCCTTTTGTATTGTTGCCGTACTCATTGCGTTCTTTGAGCACCCTGATCACCAGTGTTTTGAACTTTACATCTGATAGGTTGGCTATCTCCATTTTGTTTAGTTCTTTTTCTGGGGTTTTGTTCTGTTCTTTCATTTGTACCATATTTCTTTGACTCCTCAATTTGGCAGCCTCCCTGTGTTTGTTTCTGTGTGTTAGGTAGAGCTGCTTTGATTCTCTGTAAAAGGCACCTGAAAATTGTGTGGGTTGGAGCTTTAGGTAATTGCTAAGATTGGGCAACATGCTTCATTGCTTCATGGCTCTGTGTTGGGGGAGGGTTTAGGAGAGAATATAATGATGTTGCAGGCTTCTGGGGGTTTGCCTGGCACTTGCTCCATTTCCTGTAACTTCCATATGCAACTGGTGCCCTTCCACCTCTTGCCCTGGTGTTGAATCCCAGAGTGGGTAGGTTTGCATGTTTTAAGACTGGGCCCTTCAAGAGAAATTTTCTGGCAGTTTCTTCCACTGCCCCAACCCTCACTGGTTTTTGCAGCCAGAAGTTATAAGGATTTATCTTCCCAGAGCTGGAACCCTGGGCTGTGTGGTCTGGCCTGGGGCTGGGATCACTTGCTCCCAAGGTATCCCTCCCAACTTTTATCTACTACATGTGAATGTGGGACTATCTGTGCCTGCTCCACCACCCTGCCTCACCCCGAAACATGTTTCCTTGCCTCTCTGCATTCGCTCTGCATCTGTGCCCCTCCTACCTGTATGGATGAATATGGCTTCTTTAAATCTTTGGTTGTCAAACTTCCATACAGTTCAATTTTCTGACAGTTCTGGGTGTTATTTTGAGAATTTGTTTTAATTCCTTTTCGTGGTTGCATAAGGAGGTGAAGCCTGTCTACCTATGCCTCCATCTTGAGGTCCTGCATTTAGTTCTTGTGTCTTATTGGTCTCTTCTAACCTGTGACAGTTCCTCAGCCTTTCCTTGTACTTTATGATTTTGATACTTTTAATGAGTTCTGGTCAGCTATTCTGCAGAAGTCTCTCTATGTGGTTTTGTCTGGTCTCTAGTAATTAGATTAAAGTGACACTTTCAGCAGGTATAGCACAGACGTGGTACTGTGTCTGTTTCAGTCATACAAGGAGTATGTAATGTTGGTGTTTTATACCTTGTGGTGATAACTTTAAACACACTTGGTTGAAGTGATGTCTTCTGGGTTTGCCACCAGAGAGTTATTTTTTCCCCTTAATAATTGAATCTCATGGGGGAGATTCTTTGAGACTGCCAAATACTGTGACTCTAAAATTTTGCCCACTGATTTCAGTAGCTATTGGTGGAATGTGACTGTGACATTTATATTTTGTTGTTTATCTAATAGTGATTATGTATTTCTCTCATTTCTTCTACATTTATTAACTGGAATTCTTTTGTAAGGAAGAACTGTTCCTTCTCTCCTATGTACTGACTTGTTCAATTTGTATCAATAAAGATTCATGGGTATTTATTTTATTTTATGAGTTATCCAATACTATCATTATTTATTTTGTTGCTCAAACTGATAATAGTTTTGCCCTTTGGGAACTCTCTCACTCTGGTTCCTGTGCCCTCTTGATATGTCCCTTCCTTTTGCGAGCACTTCCATATTTTCTGATACAAGATGGTTCAGGGTCACCTTATATTTTCTTTGCTCTAGTCCTGGAATCTATCTTTCCTTCAAGCAGCCCTGGTTCCTTTTAATGTAGAATGGTATTTAGAAACCAAATATGGATGCAGGTGTGCTCATTACCACTAGGGTGCCATCGCTCCTTGGCTTTCTAGGCAAGCAGAGCTAGGAATGTATGTATGTATACAATCTAAACATATATACATATATTTTTCTATATCTCTATGCATTTTTATCTCTATGTATTACATCTATGTAACCATACAGATAACTCTGATTCCAATTCAATAACACAAGATTCATTCTAGCCTTCCCCCTTTCCTTTGTAACTTACAGAATTGCCAACCCATACCCCATTGAGAAACAAATTTAATAACCAGAATACAGTATTTATAGTATTTGTGTTCAGTTCCTTTTGTTTTTAGTCTTTAGTATCCAGTGAAAGTACTGTTATCCAAAATTACTTAGGTTAGCTCTTTCCTCTTCTCCCTTTATCCTCTGTAATGTGGTTATGTTATTCATGTGTAATATAGTTCAGTTCCTTTCTTACTGTTTATATTTTATTTGGGTTTTGTTTTCCACAGGTCTTGGTTGATTTTAATTCCTTATTTATTTCTCGGAGGGAAAGTATACAAAATACAATTATGGTCCTGAGAATCAAAGCTATGTAGAATTGACATCTTAACAACATCAAGTCTTCTTCCCACCCATAAAGAAGACATATCTCTCCATTTATATAAATTTTATTAATTTCTTACAGCAATGTTTTGCTATTTTCAGTGTATAGGTCATACACATCTTTTGTCAGATTCATCTCCAAGTATTTAACATTTTGGGGTAGTATTATAAATGTTATATAAAAAATTTCAACTTCCAACTGTTTGTTGCTAGTATAGTTAGAAACTAATTTTTGTATGTTGATCACGTATCTATAATCTTGCTAAATTCACTAATATATCTTTAGCAAAATTTTGATATGCTGTGTTTTCATTTCAGTTCAAAATACTTCCTAATTTTCCTTTTGATTTCTTCTCTGACCCATAAGTTATTTAGAAGTATTATTTAGTTATTAAGTATTTGAGAATTTTTCACAGGTATGTTATTATTTCTAATTTAATTCCATTATGGTCAGAGAACATACTTATGAGCTGAATATTTAAGCTAAGTTCTTTGGCTTCTATATTTTCTATACGATTCTTTACCTCCCCCTGTCTATTTTCTACCTGCCATCTATGCTACTTATTCTCTGTATTTTTTCCCCCCTCTCTCGTCCTCCCTCTCCCCCACCAATAAGCCTCCATGTGATCTCCATTTGTGTGATTCTGTTCCTGTTCTAGTTGTTTGCTTAGGTTTTGGGGTTTTTTTTAAAGTTCAGTTGTTAGTAGCTATGAATTCATTGTCATTTTACTGTTCATATTTTTTACCTTCTTTTTCTTAGATAAGTCCCTTTAACATTTCATATAATAAAAGCTGGGTGATGAACTCCTTTAATTTGACCTTATCTGGAAAACACTTTATCTGCCCTTCTATTATAAATTATAGCTTTGCTGGATAGAGCAATCTTGGATGTAGGTCCTTGCCTTTCATGACTTCGATACCCTTTTCCAGCCCCTTCTTGCCTATAAGGTTTTGAGAAATGAGCTGATAGTCTAATGGGAACTCCTTTGTAGGTAACTCTCTCCTTTTCTCTTCCTACTTTTAAGATTCTCTCCTTATCTTTAATCTTGGCTAATGTAATTATGATGTGCCTTGATGTGTTCCTCCTTGGGTCCAACTTCTTTGGGACTCTCTGGGCTTCCTGGAAGTCTATTTCCTTGGCTAGATTGGGGAATTACTCCTTCACTATTTGTTCAAATAAGTTTTCAATTTCTTGTTCTTCCCCTTCTCCTTCTGGCACCCCATGATTCAGATGTTGGAATGTTTAAAGATGTCCTGGAGGTTTCTAAATCTCTCCTCATTTTTTGAATTCTTGTTCCTTCATTCTTTTCTGGTTGGATATTTATTTCTTCCTTCTGGTCTAAACTGTTGATTTGAGTCCTGGTTTCCTTCCCTTCACTGTTGGTTCCCTGTAGATTTTTCCTTATTTCACATAATGCAACCTTCACTGCTGCCTGGGTCATTTTTGTGCTGTTGAAGTACCCAGTGAACTCCTGGAGCATCCTGATAACCAGTGTTTTGAACTGTGCATCTGATGATAGGTTGGCTACCTCTTCATCGTTTAGTTGTACTTTTTCTAGAGCTTCGATCTGTTCTTTGGTTTGGGCCTTTTTTTTTTTTTTTTGGTCTCGGCATGCCTGTTACACAGTAAGAGGTGGAGCTTTAGGTGTTCACCAGGGTGGGGCAACTCATGTCACTACCTTGTGACGATACATGTGGGGGAGGGGTCCAAGAAGGAATGCTGCCACTTGCTCCTCTCTCTGCTGGTTTTCAGTCACTTCCCCTGTTACCCACATCAAATCAGTCCCTTCTGGTGCTGATTCCTGGGTAGATTGCCTTGTGTACATTCTAGGACCCTGTGGGTCTCTCCAAAAAACTCTCCTGTGAGGCTGGGAGTTTCACCTGCTGCCGCCTCAACCCCCAGAGGTGTTTTCAGTCAGAGGCTTTATTTCCCCACACTGGAACCGTGGGTTGTGCGGTCTATCTTGCTCCCCAGTTGTTCCTCCCGGTTTATCTGCATGTGAATGTGGGACTGCCCAGTCTGCAAGCTACCACCTCAACGGGTCCTCTAGTCACCACCTTGCCATGAGTCCTCTCCACCCAACTGCCTGTCTCCACCCCTCCTACTGGTCTGGATGAATGTTTCTTCTTTAACTCCTTGGTTGTTGGACTTCCATACAGTTAGATTTTCTGTCATTCTGGTTGTTTTTGTTTTTAAATTTGCTGTTGTCCTTTTTTTGGTTGTGCGAGGAGGCACAATGTGTCTACCTACACCTCCATGTTGGCTGGAAGTCCCCACAATTCTATCTCTATGAGTCTCACTACTTCAGATACCCTATATAAGTGTAATCACACAGTATTTATTTTTTTGTGAGTGGCTTATTTCATTTAGCATAATGTCCTCAAGGGCTGTCCATGTCATTGCATGTAACATAATTTCCTTAAAAAAAAAAAAGCTGCCCTGGCTGGTGTGGCTCTGTGGATGGAGTGCTAGCCTATGAATGAAAGGGTCATGGGTTCAATTCCCAGTCAGAGCACACGCCTAGGTTGTGGGCCAATTCTCCGAATCAGTGTGTGAGAGGCAACCAGTTGATGTATCTCTCACACATTGATGTTTCTCTTCCTCCCTTTCTCCCAACCTTCCTATCTCTCTAAAAATAAATAAATAAAATCCTAAAAACATTTTAAAAGCTAAATAATATTCCATTGATGTATATACCACATTTCCTTTACCCTTTCATCCATTGATGGATATTTTAGGTTGCTTCCACCTCTTGGTTATTGTCAATAATGCTGCAATGAACATGACAATGCGAATGTCTCTGGGGTCTGTTTTCAATTTTGGGGGTATATACCCAGAAGTAGCAGTGCTGGTTCTAGTTTTAATTTACTGAGGAACATTCCATACTACTCTCTATAGTGGCCATACTATTTTACATTACCATAAACAGTGCACAAGTATTCCAATTTTTCCACATCCTCACCAATAGCTATTTTCTGCTTAAAAAAAAAAAAAAAAGCCAGCCAGACTAATGAGTGTGAGGTGATCTCATAAAGGTTTTTACTTGCTTCCCCTTCATATTTGGTGATGTTGAACATCTTTTCATATGCTCATTAAACATTTTCTCTTTTGCTGAGAAATGTCTATTCAAATCTTTTGCCCATTTTAAAATCAGAGTGTTTTTGTTAATACTGAATCATAAGATTTCTTGATTTATTCTGGATATTAACTCTTTATCTAATGTGTTTGCAAATATATTTTTTCCATTCTGTAGACTGCATTTCACAGTGTTGCCCATTTCCTTTGCTGTGTAGAAGTTTTTATTTTTTATTTTTTTATTTTAATCATTGTTCAACTACAGTTTTCTATCCTTTAGTCCCATCCCAGCCCACCCACCCACCTGTGCAGAAGTTTTAAATTTGATGTAGTCCTGTTTGTCTATTTTGATTTTGTTGCCTGTGCTTCTAGTACCATGTCCATGAAGTCACTGCCGAATCCAGTATCATGAAACTTTCCCCTGTGTGTTTTTCTAGGAGTTTTATAGTTTCAGGTCTTATCTTTAGGACTTTAATCCACTTTGACTTATTTCTTATATATAGCATAAGAGTCTAACATTTCTTTTGCATGTGGATATCCAGTTTTCTCAACATCATTTCTTGAAGAGACTATCTTTCACCCACTGTGTACTCTTGGCACCCATGTTGAAGATATCTGACCATATAGGCAAGAATTTATTTCTGAGACTTCTGTTCCATCAGTCTATACATCTGTCATTATGCCAGTATCATACTGTTTTGTTGCTATAGCTTTGTAATATGTTTTCAAATCAGAAAGTATGATGTTCCCAGTTTTGTTCTCATTTGTGCTGGTGATGAATTCTTTCATTTTTTTCTGTGTCTAAAAAAAATCTCTAATTCACTTTCATTTTGAAATATGTTTTCACTGTTTATAGTATTCTAGGTTGAGAGTTATTCTAAGTACTTTAAAAATGTTGCTCCACTGTCCTCTGGACTGGGACTGTTTTCAGCATGAAATCTGCTGCCATCTTTATCTTTGTTCCCCTCTGCAAAATATGACTATTTTACAGACTTTCTCTTTATTATTGGTTTTGAGCCATTGTATTGTGATGTGCCTTGGTGTAGTTTTCATTGTTTCTTGTGTTTTGGGCATACAGAGCATCTTGGGTTTGTGAGTTTATATTTTTTATCAAGAATAGACAAATTTGGGCCATTATCTCTTTTTAAATTTATTTTAATATATTTTATTGATTATGTTATTACAGTTGTCCCATTTTTCCCCTTCACTCCCCTCTGTCCTGCACACCCCCTCCCACCCACATTCCCCCACTTTAATTCATATCCATGGGTTGAACATATAAGTTCTTTGGCTTCTACATTTCCTATACTGTTCTTACCTTCCCCCTGACTATTTTCTACCTACCATCTATGCTACTTATTCTCTGTACTTTTTCCCCCTCTCTCCCCCTCCCACTCCCCTGTTGATAACCCTCCATGTCATCTCCATTTCTGTGGTTCTGATCCTGTTCTAGTTGTTTGCTTGGTTTGCTTTTGTTTTTGTTTTAGGTGTGGTTGTTAATAATTGTGAGTTTGCTATCATTTTATTATACATGCTTTTTTATCTTCTTTTTCTTAGATAAATCCCTTTAACATTTCATATAATAAGGGTTTGGTGATGATGAACTCCTTTAACTTGACCTTACTGAGAAGCACTTTATTGGTCCTTCCATTCTAAACGAAAGCTTTGCTGGATAGAGCAATCTTGGATGTAGGTCCTTGCCTTTCATGACTTGGAATACTTCATTCAAGCCCCTTCTTGCCAGCAAAGTCTCTTTAGAGAAATCAGCTGACAGTCTGATGGGAACTCCTTTGTAGGTTACTGTCTCCTTGTCTCTTGCTGCTTCTAGGATTCTCTTCCTCATTTTCACCTTGGCTAATGTAATTATGATGTGCCTTGGTGTGTTCCTCCTTGGGTCCAACTTCTTTGGGACTCTCTGGGCTTCCTGGAAGTCTATTTCCTTTGCCAGATGGGGGAAGTTCTCCTTTATTATTTGTTCAAATAACTTTTCTACTTGATGCTCTTCCTCTTCTCCTACTGGTACCCCTATAATTTGGATGTTGGAACGTTTAAAGATGTCCTGAAGGTTCCTAAGCCTCTCCTCATTTTTTTGAATTCTTGTTTCTGCATTCTGTTCTGGTTGGATGTTTCTTTCTTCCTTCTGATCCGCACCATTGATTTGAGTCCCAGTTTCCTTCTCATCACTATTGGATCCCTGTACATTTTTCTTTATTTCACTTAGTGTAGCCTTCATTTTCTCATCTAATTAGTGACCAAATTCAACCATTTCTGTGAGCATCCTGATTACCAGTGTTTTGAACTGTGCATCTGATAGGCTGGCTATCTCTTGATTGCTTAGTTATATTTTTTCTGGAGCTTTGGTCTGTTCTTTTGTTCAGACCGTTTTTGTTTTTTTTTTTTTTTTTTTTTTTTTTGGTCTTGATGTGCCTGTTACGTAGTGAGGGGTGGAGCCTTAGGTGTTCACCAGGGCAAGGTAACTTGAGTTGCTTCACTGTGATGCTGTATGTGGGGGAGGGTTTTGAGAGGGAACAATGGCGCTTGCTCCACTCTCTGCTGGCTTTCAGTCACTTCCCCCACTTCTCACAAGCAAACTGGGCCCTTCTGGTGCTGATTCCTGGGTGGGTTGGCTTGTGTATGTTCTAGGACCCTATGGGTCTCTCCAATGAACTCTCCTGTGAGGCTGGGGATTTCTCCCATTGCCCCCTCAACCCCCATATGTGTTTTCAATCAGTGTTTTGAGGCTTTATTTCCCTGTGCTGGAGCTTTGGGTTGCGCAGTCTGTCTTGCTCCCCAATTGTTCCTCCCGGTTTATCTGCGTGTGAATGTGGGACTGCCCGCTCCACCAGCTGCTATGATAGTCTTGCCAGCCAGCTGCAGCCTCCCCCACCCTGCTCCATAATCTGGTGCTGGGTCCACCTGGTGCTACCTTGCTGGCCCTGGTCCTCCACCACCGCTTTGCCTCGAGTCCTCTCCGAGTGCCTGTCTCTGCCCCTCCTACCAGTTTGGATGAGTGTGTCTTCTTTAACTCCTTGGTTGTTGGACTTCCATACAGTCTGGTTTTCTATTAGTTCTGCTTGTTTTTTTTGTGTTTTTTTTTTTTAATTGTTGTTGTCCTTTTGGTTCTGCGAGGAGGCACAGTGTGTCTACCTATGCCTCCATCTTGGCCAGAAGTCCCCAACCCCATTATCTCTTGAAATAATTTTTCTGTTCCCTTGTGATGCATTCCAGCACTCATCAGTTGTCATCCTGGGACTTCCTTTCACTGCTTCTCTGAATTGAATTCATGTTTTCCTGGATCTTATGCATTCCTCTTTCCTGGTTTGCTTAATGTGTTGCAGTACATATTCAAGTACAGTATTCTCCCCTTATCTGCAAGGAATATGTTCCAAGACCCTCCTGTGGATGCCTAAATCCTATAGTACCAAATCCTATAGTACCACGGATAGTACCAAATCCTATATTATACCATGTTTTTTCCTAAACATGTATACCTATGATTAAGTTCAATTTATAAATTAGGCACAGTAAGTGACTAACAAGAATAATTAGTAATAAAATAGAATAATTATAACAATATACTGTAATAAAAGTTTTGTTATGAAAATAAAAATTATATGAATGGCTTGGGGCTATATTTAAATAAAATAAAGGTTACATGAATGTAATACTGTGATACCACGACAACTGATCTAATAACTAAGATGGCTACTAAGTGACTAATGGGGCAGGTAGCATATATAGTGTGGATACACTGAACAAAGGTATGATTCATGTCCAAGCAGGATGGCAAAAGATTTCATCATGCTACTCAGACTGGCTTGCAATTTAAAACTTATGAATTGTTTATTTCTGGAGTTTTCCATTTAGTATTTGAGATTGTGGTTGAACATGTTTAACTGAAACTTTGGAAAGCAAAACTGCAGGTAAAGAGAAGGGACCACTGTAAATCTATAAGAAAATAGGAGATAAACTTTATGAGTTTTTAAATATCTTTATTCAAACCTCATATTCAACTGATAGCTTGGCAGGACACAGAAATGTGAGTTCAAATCCATTTCCCCAGAATTGCCAATGAGAATCTAATATCACATTGTTTCTCATTCCTATTAAGGTGATCTTTTTCTTTCTCTGGAAGCTTTTAGTATCTTCTTTTCATCAGCGTTTTTCTAAAATGTCAAGAGGGCATATTTATGTATGCCTTTTTTTATTCACTGTGCTTAGCACTCAGTGGCTCCTTTCAAGCAAAAGACTTGGGCTTTGTGTTTGATTCTGTGGACAGTGACTAGGAGAGCACGAGAGGCTGAGGTGGGAGGGTCATGTCCTATTTCTGATTCACTGGTTACACAGATGTGTTTCGTTTCCTCCAAGGAAAAAAACAAGAATCCCAGTGGGTACCTGCTCGGTGGACCCATCCTATCACTCCAATCTCTCCAGTTCTCTCCATCCTGTATTGATGATTCCGCATTTTTTCGATAAATTCCTTCTCTCCATTTTTCCCCTTCCTTCACAGACTCCAGTTAGTTAGATGTTGAAATTCTTGAACTGGTCCCTCTATGTTTCTCTGTCTCTTTCTCTGTTTTTCTCCCTTGTGTGTGTGGTGCATGTATGCATGTGCATGCCAGAGATATCCTTAAGTTTCCAGGTCTCATGTTGAAATATTTAATTTTGGTACTTATGTTTTAAAGTTCTAGTAGCTCTTTTGTTGTGGTAGCACTCTGTTTTCATAACATTCTATTCTTATTTTATATAATCTCTCTGAATATATTTAAAAATACTTTTAATTTTTAGAACAGTTTTAGATTTACACAAAAATTGAGAGGATAACACAGAGTTCCTATATACTCTGTACCTAGTTTCCCCTATTATTAACATCTTACATTAGTAATAGTCATAATTAATAAACTAATATCAATACATCATTATTACTAATATTAAAGGCCACACCTATTCACAGTTCCTTAGTTTTTACCTACAGTCTTTTATCTGTGCCAGTATCCTATGCAGGATTCCTCATTACATTTAGTTGTCATGCTTTCTTAGAATCCTTATGGCTGTGATAGTTTTTCGGACTTTCCTTGTTTGATGACTTTGCCAGTTTTTTAAAAAAGCATTTATTTTTTAAAGAGAGGAGAAGGGAGGGAGAAAGAGGAGAGAAACATCAACCAGTTGCTTCTTGCAAGCCCTCAAGCTTGAGTACCTCAACCAGGGACTGGCCCACAACCCAGCCACGTGCCCTGACTGGGAGTCAAACTGGCAACCTTTCGGTTTGCAGGCTGACACCCAACCCACTGAGCCACACCAGCCAGGGCAACCTTGACAGTTTTGAGAAGTACCACTCAGATAATATCTAGGATATCCCTCTAATGGAATTTGTCTTAACATACTTTATTATTTGTTTTGTCAGTTTTTTACGCTTGTGAGTCAATGTGAGGTTATACTTTATATTTGGGAACCAGGTAAGGAGTCAGCTGGTCAATTGTTCTGTATGCCAACCTTCAGCGAATCCCCATGTCTAATGGGCTCAGGGTTAGCAGTGTTTATGGCCTCTCTGGGATCCTAATGAGCAGTGTAAAGCAGAGTAGCCCACTTTTCCACTGCAGCCCATACACAGTCCCTCCTTCTGGGCTGTGGTTCCTTAACCAGCTTTTGCTTTCTATCTTTAAGAAATACTGAAATCTGTTGTACACTGATTTTTTTTCTCCTCTCTTGTTCTGTACCATCCCACTCACTTTCATCGGTTTATTCCTTTTAAGTTTCTATATTTTAAGAATAAACCCATTTGAAAAAAGGAATGAAAATTACCTGAAGTAACGGGATAAAATCCTCCTGTTCCAGATAGCTGCAGCTGGGCTTTGCAAGAAGATGGATAAACTTAGAGGCATCATCATGATGATTATTCAGCAACCTATAAAAGAAACAATTGCTTAGGAAGATTGGCTACGATAAACAATAACTACAACATCAAGAGCTGGTCATTTCAGTCTGATCAGAAAGCCATTTAGATCAAGAATCAAGTACTCTCCTTTCAATGATTAAAAAAAGGGATTTTTTCCATGCCCTTGATTTTGTCAAAGGAACATCTAAATAAAAGCTCAATAACAAGATGGCATATTATTTTTTGTAGCATCCTTCTGGGGCTGAGACTGCAGAGTCAAATGCATTAATGTAGATAACAATACAGTTGCAGGAGAATGTCCATTCAGGTTTAGCCCAGAACACCTGGGACCAGAACTGCAGAGCTACCCACCAGTCAGGAAGGACTGTTATGTTCAAGAGACATAAAATTCTGTTTGCCCAGACTAGCAGACATATTTAGGGCTAACCTCACAAGGGGCTTTTGAAATTAGACTTTGAAAGATCAGAATTAAAAAAAAAAGGAATACTGTATTAAGGCTTTGAGCTCCAAGAATTCCTCACATCCAACTAATTGCTAGATATTTCCATTTGTATTCTGTATCCTGATGGCAAAGTCAAAATATCGAAAACCAAATTTAAAACTTCCTCTCAAAGTGAGTTCTTCTCACGGATACCTGTTTTTGTTAATGATGGTGCCATCCTGAGTTATCTGGGCTTGAAATTTTGAAGTCATTTTAAACTTACCCGGTTTCTCATCCTTATTCTTTATATCTAATTAGTTGCCAAATTTTCTTGTTTTCCTTCCTTAATTATTCATTGAATGCTAATTGTAGGTCAGGTATTGTATCTCACCTCGAGGATACTTGGGATACAAAGAAAATAAGAAGCAGTTTTGTGCCCCGTGAGAAGGTTGCAGTCTAGGGAGAGTGACACCAGTAAGGTTACACTCCTTTGAGACAGCCACAACAGAGGTAATAAGCACAGTGTGTCATGGAAGGACACGGGAAGGCCAGTGCAGTTCCCTAAAGAAGCGGGAGTAGGAAGGAAGGTTGTTGTGTGTCAGGAGGCTCACGTGTACAAATGCCTGATATGAGAGTGCATGTAGTATCTGGGCAACTACAAGTGCTGGGGCAGTAAGACATGGGGACATGGGCACAGATCAGATCCTGGAGGTCCTCTTACGTTAGATCAAGATGCCTGGACTTTAGCCTACTCCACAGAAGAATTTTAACTTGGACAGTGACATGACCAGATGTGTTTTTCAGAAATATCAAGCAAAAATTCAACCAAAAGCCTGAGCATGGATACTGGCAGCAGGAGATGGAGGGAAGGGCCGACGTGGGTGAAATGGAAGGATGCAGCAGTTGACAGATGTATGCGTGGAGCGTGGGGGAAAGTCCTTGATAACTCCCAGGTTCTAGCTTGGACCACTAAGTGCTTGGAACACAGGATAGGAATCCTGGAGACCTGAGGAATATTTCCTCTAATGTTTTAGGTAACCATTCCTTCCTTTCTATTTCCACTGCACCACCAAGTCCAGGTTTTATTGCTTGACGCTGAGACTGCTAGAAGGGAAGAGGAATATAACAGTCTTCACTGTTCATCCCATCTTATACAGATAATTCTTCATTCTAAAGTACCCTTTGATTATATAATTCCCATTTTCAAAAATGTTCAGTAGCTCTCTACCACTTATATGAGTAAATTTAAATGCCTAAGTTGGAAACTTAAGACCCTGTGTAATTAAGGTTGGAGCCTATCTACCTACCTATCTTACTACTTTGCTAAATGAAACTTACTCTCCAGGCTGCCAGGCTGACCCTGAGTGTTTCCTGTGCATTCTTGTCTCTGTGCCATTTCTCACACTGTCCTACTCTCCTAGATTACCACCCTCCCAACTCTGCTGTCTAAATGCTGGCTCTTCTTTAAGGTCCAGCTAATAATCCACCTCTTCAAAAAAGCAGTCTCTGATAACTAACTTCTTTAGTAATGATCTTCGTACTATTTAATTTATACATATAATATACACATCACTGTACTGTTAGCTTTCTTTGATCTCTCTGGAACCTAAAGAGCAGGCAAAGTCATAGCTCTTTTTTCCCTAGCATCTAGCACAATGATTTTCATATAGAAGATGTGCAAAAAATGTTTATGATCTGATTGACAGATGTATGCTTAATCGACCTCATTTGTTATTATTAAAGCTATAGTATGACATTTATATTTATTCTCCTTATCATTCCTCAGCATGCTCAAAGCCCCCAAAGTTAAATATACGTTTCAGAAAAAGAGTAGTACAGTAAGTGCTGATAGGAACGAACTTTTAGGGTTGAAAAATAGGTCAGCTGATCACAACACAAAGGCAGTGATGTCTTTGGAAAGGGGTATATACTTTAAAAAGAAAGGATAACTACTAAATAAAACCCACACAGATATGGCAGGTGACAGATAATCTGAAAAGGAAAAATCAAATCAGACATGGTCTTCTGCTACTAAAACTAGAGATAAAATACAAAGAAAAGATGAATTTTTATTTTTCAGCCAATGCTAGTAGCTGGTGAACTCAATATGGTAGCAGAAAAAAGGTAAACATAGCTATTCTAAACTGGAATCTTCTAGAGCTCTTAGATAAAGCATTGTTTTGTTAATGGACAAATGACATGTTGACATAAAAAGGGAAGAGAAAGTAGAGCATACAAAAATTGGGAAACAATATTACTGACTACCTTTGAGAGGACCTATGCCACAAAGCTGGTAAATCTAGAAACTCAAACAAACAAACCTATGGAGCAATGTCTTTCCCCTAAAAATGTCCTCACTATAAAAAAAACATGTCAGAGTAGAAATATGAAATGGGCAGGAGAGTAGGAAAACAAGGGAAGCACAAGAACAAGAGCCCATTAGGTGTTTATTCGCAAATCACCTGGAGGAGGCTAGGAAGCATCCATCTCCAGAAGCATTGAGACAGGAGGGAAAGTATTTCCTGTTACGCTGTGATTTTTGTATTTGACTTTTCCCCCAAATTACACAGAGCCTATTATTGCAAGTTAGCATGCATATGTGTATGTCAATATGCTTTAATTCTGTGTCATTATCTGCCAGTTATTTTTTTGTACTTGACAGTTTAAAATACTATAGTTTGGTCCAAGTTCCTTTATGGAAAGGGCACAATTTGTAAAAAGATTACAAAAACATATACATGTCTTTTTCCAGGTCAGTGTGGTAACTCAAACCATCATGCTTAGGCTCCCAAATCATCATGCTTAATCTCCCGGAATAACCAGACTTGGGGTCTCCCTCAAACCATCTGGCTTTTAAAAGGCATTTTAAGAGCTCAGAGAGGAGCTCCCACTAGAGGGCACTCCAACCATTTTATATCTGGCCAGAAGATAAAGCTTTAGTATAGACATTACTCTTGTCTAGTCATAGAATTTTTTAAAAGTGAATAAAAGAAAAAAAAAAAAACAGGGACAGGTGCTCATGTAACTTAATAAGGAACCTCCAGTTCCTATAATGAATGCTTGTGCTTGTCTTTTTCCCCCTTTTGTTTTTTGCAGAAATCTCTTTTCCCTATAGATAAATTAAAATGACTCATGTCAATAAAGAAAGACAGTTGTGGCTGCTGATGCCGCTCTATCCACTAACATAAATGTCAATCCCATCTTAGCGATACAGTCTTAATACAAACAAAACAAAACAAAACAAAACTGGCTGTTACTTTCCTCAGAATTATGCAGTTAATTGCAGGTAAATCATAGTCAGTCTCAGGCTCACAGTCATTGGGTCCTAGAATATTCAAAATAACTTGGAATATAAGTAGTTAGTTATTCTCTATGGCTGTAACCTTTTACAGAATAGACTACTTCTTTCTTTTTTCAGTCTCCCAGCTTTCTCAAAGTTTTCTCTTAAACATCATAACTCAGTTATTGCTGCTTTCCCAGATTGTTACATGATTTTGCCAACAATGTTGAACTCAGTGGCTGAAGACACATCTGACAAATTGCACTTATTTTTTCTACCCCTGGTTAGCACTCCAGCTGAAGTCTTTTCAGGACCCGAAAAAAGCTAGCCAAACGAAAGCTGGAAGATCTACACATTTCAAGTCCTTGAATTCTGCTACTGTTATGTGCTGATTTAAAATAACAATAATAGTAATTAATAATAGACAATCAGACCACCCAGCTGCAGTTCTGGCTTTAATGGTGGGGAAAAGGGAGGGAATCCAAGCCAACCTCCCTACTGTTCAGGCACTAGGCTCTATTTTCCTCCCCTAGTTTCAGCCAGAAATACTCTAAAGGCAAATGCTAACTTCTTTACTGGTTTACTCCTGGCTAATTAGTGGGTTGTGGCTTTTCCCCCCCTATTTCTAGTCTCCAATTAGTTCCCCTTAGGACTGCTTATCCACACATTTTTATAAATTAGTAGATTTTAGCCAGCAGTTTTCTATTTGCTATAGCAGAAGCGAAATGGTGATGATGGCACTGACTTTGGAGTGTTATCCTGATGGTTTATAAGGAATAAATGATTCTCCTTGGGCTCTTTTAGTCCTTGGTAGATGGGCAACTTAGAACTACCCCCTGTAACAAAATGACTAAAATCTACCTGGAAAACATGAATCATTTGTAACTTTTAGCTTTGCTGTGGTTCTTCAAAAGAAGTCCATGAACTGGTAGTCTCATACACCATGATTACTTCAGTTCTAATGTAATGCCTGAAGAACTTGGTAAACTCAACTTACTGCTAGATTTTTAAAAATAAGAATATGTTTATTGGTCACCTACCATGTTCTTAAGCATTGTACTACAAGGGGCTCTCAGGTGGCATAAAGGGATGAGAAGGCATCTGTAAGCTGAATTCTGCTGCTATAATATATGGATTTTTAATAATGATGGTGATGATAGGTGAAAAGAATATTCCAAGAGTTTACCAGGAAGGATATCTAGCCCATAAAAGGTAAGAAGAATGTATATAAAGAAAGCTTATCAGTTAAAAGAGGCAGAAGGAGCAAGCTGTGACATGCTTTTAAAAAGTATAAATATATGAAGAAATAACTTCTAAAGAAGAAAGCAGGGTTGGAGAGAAAGAAGTAGGGTTTGAATTCAAGAAAACTTGTAAAGATGTTAAAATCCAGGAGTGTTTTGATAAAGGTACTATTCATTTGTTCCTTAACTGGGGCTTTCAAAAAGTAATGACCAGGTTTCCAGCGAAGATGGAGGCATAGAAGAACTCGCTTTGCCTCCTCCACAACCATAAGGATAACAACCAATCTAAAAACAAACCAGAACTGCCAGAAAATCCAACTGTATGGAAGTCTGACACCCAAGGATTTAAAGAAGAAACATTCATCCAGATGGGTAGGAGGGGTGGAAAGGATGCAGTGTGGCCTGGCATCAGTGACTGGTGGAATGGGCGGTCCCACATTCATGTGCAGCATATAAAAATTGGGAGGCACAACTGGGAAGTGAGTGATTCCAGCCTTACGCCAGACTGCACAGCCCATGGTTCCAAGGCTGGGAAATAAAGCCTTATGACCTTTGGCTATAAAAACCAGTGTAGCTTGGGGTGGTGGGAGAAACTGCAGGTCTCTCGGACAGTTTGTTTAAAGGGTCCACAGGGTTCTAGAATGTGTGCAAACCTACCCACTCTGGGAATCAGCACTAGGGCAGCAGGGAGAAGAGCATCAGGTGATTATGGGAAGTGGGGTGACAGGAAATGGGGTGAGAGCTGAGCAAGTGGCATTTATCTCTCTTTAATCCATCCCCCACTTACAGTGCCACAAAGCAGTGAAGCAGTTTCCCCTGTCCTGGTGAATGCCTAAGGCTCCGCCCCTTACAATGTAACATGGGAGTCAAAACAGCTCTACCTAATATGCAGAAACACAGGGAGGCTGCCAAATTGAGGAGACAAAGAAATATGGTCCAAATGAAAGAACAAAACAAAACCCCAGAAAAAGAAGTAAACAAAATGGTGATTGCCAATCTATCAGATGCAGAGTTGAAAACACTGGTGCTCAGGATGCTCACAGAAATGATTGAGTATGGCCACAAAATAAAGGAAGAAGCGAAGGCTATACAAAGTGAAATAAAGAAAAATATACAGAGAACCAACAGTGAAGGGAAGGAAACTGGGACTCAAATCAATGATTTGGAACAAAAGGAAGATATAAACATTTGACCGTTAGAACGGAAAGGAGAAACAATAATTCAAAAAAACAAGGAGAGGCTTAGGAACTTCTGGGACAACTCAAATGTACCAACATCTGAATCATAAGGGTGCCAGGAAGAAAAGAGGAAGAGGAAGAAATCAAAAACTTATTTGAAAAAATAATGAATGAAAACACCCCAAATTTGATGAAGGAAATAGACATATAAATCCAGGAAGCTCAGAGAGTCCCAAACAAGTTGGACCCAAAGAGGACCACACCAAAACACATCAGAATTAAAATGCCAAAGGTTAAACATAAAGAGAGAATCTTAAAAGCAGCAAGAGAAAAGCAGACTTATCTACAAAGGAGTTTCCATAAGATTACCAGCTGATTTTTCAAAAGAAACTTTGCAGGCTAGAAGAGATTGGCAAAAACTATTGGAAGAGATGAAAAGTAAGGACCTACATCCAAGATTACTCTCTCCAGCAAATCTATCATTTAGAATGGTAGGGCAGATAAAATGCTTCCCACATAAGGTCAAGTTAAAGGAGTTCATCATCATCAAACCCTTATTATATGAAATGTTCAAGGGACTTATCTAAGAAAAAGAAGATCAAAACTATGAATAGTAAAATGACAACAAACTCACAACTATCAATAATGGAATCTAAGAATACAAAACAAACTAAGCAAACAACTAGAATAGGAACCGAATCAGAGAAATGGAGATCACATGGAGGGTTATCAGCAAGGAGGGGGAAGAGGGAGATTGGGGACAAGGTACAGGGAATAAGAAGCATAATTGGTAGGTACAAAATAGACACGGGGATGTTAAGAATAGTATAGGAAATGGAGAAGCCAAAGAACTCATATGTATGACCCAAGGACATGAATTAAGGCGGGGATTGCTGAAAGGAATGGGGGTACTAGGTAGAGGGGGACAAAAGGGAAAAATGGGTCAATTGTAATAGCATAATCAATAAAATATACTTAATAATAAAATGTCCCACAAAACAAATAAAAAAGTAATGATTAAAATATTTTAGAACTGTTATTTTTAATAAATCAACTAGATACAATTCTAAATTGGATCATATGAGAATGAAAGCTGTATTTTCATGTGGTACATGTGGTGTGGTCTTATGTCAGTGCTATAAGAGTCAAATCCTAAGACCCAAATTTAGCATGTAAAACTAAGAAACTATCAAATAGTTATTAAAGTGGTATTTCTGAAGATACATTTTACTTCTAAGAGACATAAGATAAAGGCTAATGGAAAGAATTTGTGTGTGGGTATAAATGGCTGAGAATCATTGAATTTTACTTGCTGAAATAAAGGGTAAAGGAAAAATTAATAAATGAATAAAATAAATGACCTTTATGAAGCATGTCATGAGGAGCAGAGAATTCCTTGCCTAGCCTCAGAGAAACTGTTCATATACGTACTTTCTCCACAGGGCAGTAAATGACTGTGCTGACACAAATCCTGTCTTCTCTCCCCCTGCAGCCCTGAACATGGGGGCTTTCCAATAGAGAGGACAGCCACAGACCTGCAAATAAAACACAAATACAGTGTAAGCCAAGGGGCAGTGAAGAGATGACATGGCCAAAGAAAGAGCCTTTGTGGCTTTTACCCTTTAAGCCACAGTGGACAAAAGGGCCCTTGGAAGAGCAAAACAGGGACAGAGGCAAATATATCAGAGACACAGAGGGGGAACAAAATACAGGATTGCATGTTTAATGGAGAAAATAGAAATCCATTTACCTTTTTTCCAACTTCATTTAGAGTTTCTTTCCCCTATCCTGACAGTTAAAGTAACCAGTCTTCCCCCTTCCTACCACTCTTATATCATGTATTTTTTATCTCCCAGAAAGAAAAAGAAATGACTGAATGTCATGGTTGTGTATGACCTTCCTTCCTATGGCAGAAAAATAGTCACCTTTATTATGTGGTTACTTGGTGTTAATACTCTCTACCTTTATCTCTCTCCGGCTCTAATTTTGGCATATTAGGTTAAGACCCAGGATCAAGAAGAATCAGAAAAGCCCCAACCATTCAAGAAAACAGCTATCTAATCTATTTAAATGGTTACAATTCAGGTAAAAAATGGAAAGTAAAATGAAAATGCTGTAATTTATTTATGTATTAGAAACTACCACAAATAACTCACATTATAAAAGCCTCAGGAAGAACTGGAAATGAATATAAAGCAACTACAATATCCTAAAATGTAATTTTTTTCTTCAATAAAAGCTCTTTCTTTCAATTAAAAATATTCTTATGTAAGAATTTTTACCAAATTTACTTTTTTTTTGTAAAGGAAAAATCTTAGTGAGGATAATATCTACATATTAGCATAGAAATAGTCTACAAATATTCCCAATTTTATATATACATGTAACACATATTCTGAAATCTGGAACTCTTCAAAGAAACACATCTTGTTATTAAGGAAATTCTTATTATTCATATTAGATGGAGGATGTGCTGAGTCTTCATCATTCTACAAAGGGAAGTTTCTCCATTGGAGGTTGACAAGATGTGAATACACGTTAGGTTCAGGTAAAGTTGCCTCTGGTGTGAAGCCTTGGCATATGGGGGATCCCCACAGAAGACTGAAGAGCACCGAGTCTGCGAGTGCTAAGAACACTTAAGGCTGCTGGGTTCATGTCAGAGAGGAGGATATGGAAGGAGAGATACAAACCTAGGGAGGTAAGTACAGGGCAGAAATAATAGGCTGCTCCTGGCAGGGCCACTAAAGCATGTTCTGCAAACAGGATGGAATTTAAGATTTCTTAAGTCCAGAGTTCAAATACCTCCACTGAGGTCAAGAATGAGGAAAGGTGTCGCTTAGCAACCAAATGGATTTTTTATTGTATAAATTATGATTGCCAAGGTACAAAGCTCACAATTAATATACTTTGGGTTGTAAATTGTCAAATCCATTTTCCCCAATCCCAATCCTCCCTTTCATGGAGAATGTTGGTGTGCCAAGAAAATGCTCTTAGATGTTATAGGTTATTGGCAACTGCAGGGAAAGCTGAAAGAATAGCCTGTATTATGAAGGTGGGGCGCAGAGCCATAAACAGAAAGTATGGGGAGATGTTGGAAGTGACTTGCCAAAGTGCTCCAAACTCCCACCGTTAGTCACTCGTGGGTTTTTCAGAATTAGAATGTACTAGGAGGGCTCTAGCTCAACCTCTAGCAGTCACCAGCCTCAGCTGAAACACTTCTAAGGGCTGTGTGCTCACTACCTCTCATGCAACTACTTTCACTATTGAACAACTTTTATTCCCATGGATTACAGTCTTTTCTGCACAAGACTCCTGTTAAATGCATATATGTCAGCTTGTGAGGAGTAATAAGTCACTGAGAGATTAACACTTATAAATTTATTATGACCCAAAGGCAAAATCCTAAGGGATAAGGTAGAGAATGGATATGTTTTGAAGTAGATTGGAAAGGATTGACCTAGTTTGCTCACCGTGGGGTGCCTGAGTAAACAAGTGTTAGGGTACCAGGCCCTTGGAGAAAACACCAATGAAAAAAAATGGAAGGGTGATGAAAAGCAAGGGCTGCAGACACTGCACTTTGATTATTTAAAAAAAATGTATGGTTCGCCTGCATCTGCTTAAAAAATAACTAAGATGAAGGGAATCAGGAGATAAGAATCTAAAAGAAAAATAAATGATATTAATCTGAGGGAAACAAAATAGAGAATTTTATATCAGAGGAGAGAATAAGCCAGTGTCAGGATTTTTACAAAGGAAGAGAATGGATGACAAGTGGGGATGTATAAGGAGATACAGAAAATGGGTTTAGGAAACTTAGGTTTATAGGAGCAGGCAAGAGTCAATGTGGTAATCAAAGTCACTGGAACAAAGAAAATTCAGTTAACACTTAAAATTTGATCTAACAATGGCCTAACAATATAAAGAACTGAAAGCAAGGTGGTTTAATGATACACACAGGAAGAGATAATCACCAATATTTGCAGTGTTCTTTAATATTTAAAATGTTTCATCTTGTTATTCCATTTGGTCCTCATGCCCCATGCAGAAGAGGGCAGGTATTTTTTATCCCACTCTGCAGACGAAGAAAATAAAGACACAGAGGGTACCTGACAGGCCACAGGTTTGGTGGGTCAAGATGGGGCTACATCAGTAAGAACAGGGGCTGGAGAGCTTGGTTCAGAAGACAGTTTCATTCTTTTTCCTCGACTTCCTGATAGAGGTCCAGTCTCTGACAAACGCTTTTCTTTCTGTTCCTACACTGCCTTTGTCCCTTTTAGATTCACTCTGTCATTTCTTCTCCATCATCACTTAGAATTTAATCAGAAATGGGCATTAATCCCTCCAGGGATTATGGCTATTTGAGGTCAAAGATAAATAAGCTAAACTTCACCAAAGGATGCACATTTTATGAACACAGAGGTTTCTTTGCACTTAAAAAACAGATCACAGCCTGTATAGCTATACTTAAGTGTCACCAAGAGTCGATTGTAAATTCAAGCTGGCCTTCCAAATAGCTTTATAAACTACAAGAATCCATAAAAATGTTCATTTATTGCTCCAACCTCCTCTCCCCTCATCATCCCTTAAAGGTTGTCTTTCTTCTCCCTTTCAAATGACCACCCCTTGTGAGAACACAAGCACACGGGGTGCAAGGGATGCAGGTGCAGAGTTCACTGCCTAGTGGCAGAGAAGAGTGGACAGCACAGTAAAAATGGTTGAAAATAAGGATGGCTTAGTGAGTGCTAACAGACTGCCATAGTCAAGTAAAAACTGGTTTAATGGGGATTGGCTAACTAGAAGACATGATTAAATGAATTTTTAAAAGAAATGATTTGTTTTTATAAATAAATGATTTTAAAAATAGACAAGGTCCAATAAAATGAGCTGATACAGTAACCTAAAACAAACCAATACAAACCAATACACTTGTGATATCTTGTGAGGTCATTATACAGTACACGCATTCTCACTTTTACATGCAATGTTGTTTTTAAAATTTAAAGGTATGAGCAACTTACCTTGCTACCTGAGCCAACAATTAAGGTGAAAGAGCAATAAGCACTAATGCTTGGCACCCATAAATGGAATTTCGGTCTATAATCAAGTACAATTCAGGCAAGTTAATCAAACATGTATGTATACTGGCTATTGTGCCACATGATTAGGTACACAGTAAATTGTTATGCAAATGACTGTTACTATGGTAAACAATATAGTTTTCTACCTTTTTCAACTTTTCTGTGTTGTCAGTTTCAACACTGGCAGTTTTACCCAATGACATACAGATCGAGCCTCACTGTCTGTAAACAGCACAGTCCTTTCTCTGACTCCTCAGCATGCACAGACCCATTCCTGACCTGGTTACACTCTTTCCTGATCTCCCTTGACAATTTTTGGCCTCCTGTTCTCTTCTCTGAATCTGTTCAGTGCTAGAGGGCCACTGAACTACCATGGCAGGGATACCTGGATTACAGGTGGGTGGAGGCAGGAGGGCAGAAAGGCCAAAATAGGCTCCTCGGTCAAGGAATATTCAGAGAAGGAAGGTCGATCCAGAGGACCTGAATTCAAAACAGAGCAGAGAGCAGGTCTCTGAGAGTGAGGCACTAATCATGTGGATTGGCTCTCCAGGTGTGATGACTCAGCACAGCACCAGGGAACCACCATGTCCCTTAATCTGGACAAGTCTGTCTCTCTTTGTCTGCCTGCCTAAAGCAGTCCATGAAAATCTCCTGTCTCTCTCACACAAACTGTTGTCATATCAGAAATACCATTTGGTATTTATGCAGTTAACATGTTATTTCCAGATGCAAACTCCATTCATCCTTGCTAAATTCTCTCTTTTGGATTTAGATTCATAGTTCCAGCCCGTTTAGATAATTTACTGTCTCTGGTTCACACAATAACTACTTCTCAAAGCTTTGGGTAAGAAAATGCCAAAGCCCTGAAAGAAGTTATAATTTATTAGGGTGGAAATAATTGGAAGTTATTCCAATGGTATGTTAGTACATGTTCAGGGGAGATAACGTGGTAGAAATAGCACAGTGCTAGGAGTTAGGGGACATGTCTCCTGATGTGTACCAGTTCTGTGACTTCAGGTAAGTACTCGTGAGACTTCAGTTTCCTCATGTGGAAACAGGTGAGCTCTTATTTCTGGAATGAAAGAGTCTGTTTTTTATTAGAAACATCTAAGGGACCAACAAACAAGTTCTAAGATTAGGAGTGAAGAAAGGGGGAATAAAGAAAGAAGTCCTTTTGATTTCCCTTAAAACCACTCTATTTACAAATTATTTAACAGTAGTAACAATGTTCCAAGGTCAGAGGTAGGGGAGAGGACAGGGTGTGATTGGAGTGAGGATCCAGGGACTTCTCCAAAGACAGGATGAAAAGTAGGCCTTAAAAGGGCAGGTGATGTGGGGGTTGGCAGGAGTGGAGGCCTGTTCTGAAGGGGAGAACTGAGAGCCCAAATGCAGAGATGGGCCTGTGGGGAGGCGAGTGGGTCAGACTCAGGGAATAGCTATCTAGGGAATTTGAGTTTTATCTTCAATATGTTTTCAAACTTTTAAATATTATTTCTAAAAACAGGGGAACCATTCCTAGTATAAGTGTGCATGGTATCTTGGGACTTCCCGCTTGGTCTCCTACTTGTCTACATGTAGCCCTTAACTTACCAAAACCCTCTGTCTCTTGAAGTACAGCTTGAAATCACTGCTAAATCCTGAGGTATGGTGTTACTCAATACAAGTGCATGATAAAAATAAAACGCAAGCAAAAGAAAGTACTATTATGGATGGTAGGAATCCCTGAATGTTGCTGAGCTGCGGAATGGCATGATGAAATATAATGCAATGGTCATGCTCAGTATTACTTGTTTTAGGAGGAGGCTAGAGTTGTAGAATCCAGTAAATAAATAATTTACAGTCGTTCTGGCATTAGAAGCTAAGATTTTAAATTAAATGCAGTTGGATATATTGGAAAGTATCAAAGACTTATTTCCTAGTGGAAAATCCATTTATTTCTGAGTAGAATTAGTGTTGAACTGGCCTGGTGGTTCCTTGCTTGGCTTTAGGACAGAGTTATGATGATTGGGTGAGAACAACAACAAAAAAGATTTATATGCAACACGAGGGAAATATTTCTACCAAGTAAGGCTATATTTAATGATGGAACAGGTTGCCTGGCAAGATAGTGAGTTTCCTGTCACTGAAAGCATTCAAGCAGAGAATGAATTTGTGTGTCAGTGATGTCATGGTTGGAATTCCTACATTAAATGAAAAGCTAAATGAGAGGTCCACTAAGAGTTCCATGAAATAGGTCCATAGCTAAAGATATATCAGGATCAAATAAATTTTTTCAACATGGAAAAATTTTTTTTCAGCATGCTTAAAAACGGAGAGGAAACAGGCAGTGAAGAGAAGAGACTGGGATTGCTAGAGAAAGGAAGATTATACATCACTTAGTAATTACATTACCTTTGCAATTTTTCCCATTTCATAAATATCTGCTTTCTGATCTTCAATATCCATGAAAGCAGCTTCAATTCTGCTTAGAGTCTGTTCATGGTTACTACAGGCATCTGGGAGTCCTTCAGGAAAGTAGAATCGTGGAATGTTTACGGACAATGGTGCGTTCACAACATTATTCACATGAGGAACAGGGGAAAGAGGTTGGGGAATACTGGGAAAGGCAGCTGGAGGTGGCAGTGGCGTTCCAGGTTTCTTTTCTGGTTTATTTTGAACCTGCAAGGAAAATGTGATTATGAGACTCAAAAATTATAAACAGCATATACTTTTTGAAAGTCCTTACCAGTAATAGGAAGTAAACACAATAAAACCACAATTAGAGACAGTGGAGATCAAGAATTGACTCTACTATAGAGGGTGGCAAGCATGCTTCTAGGGAATGTTTATCTGTACTAAATAAAATACATTAATTATCTGTCAAACCCAAGTTTATATAAATTTATGCTTAAAATTCCTAACATCTATTTCCCTATAACTTATGTGGCAGACATTTAAGAGCAATGTCAGCTGACATACTAAGGATCTTGAGGTATATTCTTAGCCTGTTGGAACTGGATTGGTAAATTATTTTTGAAAACTGTTCTTAAATTTTCTGTACATTTCCACCTCTTCAAAAGGCAGATAGAACGAGTTCTTTTTAAACATGCAGATCTAAAATCTATTGGAGGGAGTGTGCTTTCACCTTCTTCCCCAGTTTAACTTTGTCAGTGTCAGAATCACTGACAATCCCTGATGCAGAGAAAGTCTTTGTTAAGAAAATTAAAGCTTTTTTGTTTTGGAGTATCTTCTACCAGGCTGACTTACTTGCTACTAGGGGCATGCCATATTTTCCAAGATACAAAGTTCTCTCGTTTTTGGTACATTCTAACCGGCAAGGATCATGGTCATTAATTTAATCACAGCCAGAGTACCTTTACAATTTATTAACTCATTTATAGTTTATATATATCATTTTCTTTTCCAAAAAGGAGTCAATGTGGTGTATAATAAAGAGACATAAGAAAGGACAGTATAAAAAGGGAGGAGGGTAATGGAGAGATTAAGATTATCCATGATTTAAGGAAAGTGGAGGGGAGATACACTAACATTTAGGTAGAGACGTTTATTTTTTCAGGGAAGACTAAATTTAGTTCTGAGATTCCTAGAAGAAAGAGCAAAGATTCCAGGAAGATTTTCAGAGTTTTAACTTCCACTCTTAATTTTGACCAATTATCCATCGAGGCTATGACCTACTATATTAGGTGCCATATAAAGTATGAGCATGGTGAACAAACTGAACTAACAAGCAAAACAGAGACAGACTCAGAGAGCAGGATGACAACTAAGGTGGGGGAGGTTAGGAGGTGGAGGGATTGAGCAGAAAGGAAAAAAGGACTTATGGACTGAACAACAGTGGTGATTACGGGGTGGGGAGGGAGGTGTAAGGGAACTAAATGGTAATGGAAAAAATAAAATAAAAATACATTAAAAAATAAAGTATGAGCATGGTACTGTATTAGGTGCCATACAAAGTATGAAACATGGCATGACTGTTGACTAGCTAGATTTATTTTAAATTCATTGTGAATACAAAGTATTACTTGAGTGTTCTTCCTTAAAGTATCCTAAAGCCATCCCTAAAGTTTGAACAAAATAATTTATCTGTAAGTAGAGCTGAATATCATATTTCCTTCTGACATAAGAGCTTATAACATATATAGATTCAGGATAAAAATCTTAGCTACCCTTGAAAAATACAAATATTATAGGAAGATAAGCTTCATTCACATAAATATGTGATAAATATGATTGAATCTCCTACTCCTGTTATACATGACCCTTTTCTCGTGTTAATATCTGACATTAATATATAGAGTCTGTTCATATATTAATACTGCTGGGGATATGAAGGCCAGCTGGTCACACCAAGCCATTGCTGCAGTATTAGGATGTCACTCATATAAAACAGTAGTCAAGAAAGAAATGGCACAGAGGGAAGTGATACCAATGAAAATGGAAAACTTAACAAAAAACAGTGATAACTTACTAGCCCTGTGCCCTCACTAGTTACTTAACCTTTCAGAACTTCAGTAATTGAACAAATTAAAATCCTTACTTCTTGTAAGGTCATTGTGAGGATTAAAGGAAATTACAGGAGTGAGGAAACTACACAGGTAAAGGGTTTGAAACAGTGCTGGTCACATATATGTCCTTGTTTGAGAAAATGAGCCAAAGGTTGGGAATCTCAAAACATTAAACATAGTTCTTCAGATTCAATAATAAATAAAATAATCACATTTGTAAAGCAATTTAAAGTTTACAAACCACTTATGATTTAACAAGTTGATAGTCTATTCTAAGTCAACATTTCTCTCTGCATTAATGCTAAATCTGCAAATATTATTACCCTGTTTTATGAGCTAGCAGCAGTAGAAAATGTTCTTAAACTTCTAAAATAAGGCATTCTGTCCACGGGCTTTACCTATAAGTCATTTACATTAGTGTCATTTCCTTTCTATTATTCTATGCTAAAAGAGATTTGTGAGACAGGTATGCTAATCATCAACATTCTTTTTTTGTTTCCTGAAAATTGTTCCCATGGTGTGACATCCAGAACAGTTATAACCATAGGATTAAAACCACTGATGCCAGTGGAGATGAAACTCAATAGTCTAGTGAACACATGCTGGTGGGGAAGGTTCAGAGGAAAGCCTCCAATGTTGACTCTATACTTTTGCTTTGACAGAAATAAGTGACATTCAAAACAAACCCTGGCTGTGTGTCAAGGTTTTTATTTCAATGGGAAAAATGTTTGACTATATGATAGTCTCTTATTTTCCTTAATGTACTTAACATGTAGCAGGCAATTATTAATTCATTGGTCGATACACATTTAATAAAAGTGATGTTAGTATTTTAAAAGGAAAATTAAAAAAATGCATTTATTTTGAACTTTCAGGTATATCAATTCAGGTGTATCATTAAATTTAATAGGAGACACATAATTTAAACCTTAACATAGAACTTAATAAAACCGACTCTTCACAAATATTATATTGTGGAACAAAACACAGCAATATAAATTTTGCCAGACTTACCAACAACTTTAGCATCTGCTCATTTTCACTCAAGTCTAGGAACAGCACTAAAATAAAATTAGCTGGGTAAACTATCTCAATTCTCCATTTCAATCTTTCCCTCTAAAAAACAGTATCACTTAGATACTCCCTCTGAATCCTTTCACTGTAGCATTTCCAATCTTTGACCATTCTTGAGCTATTTAAAAAAAAAACAACTTTATCTGTCCCAATCAAATAATTTGAAATTACTCTGGGTGAGAATAACTATGAAACTATGGTTTCCTGCTGGACTCTGGATGGCCATCACGTGTATGGCTCTTGATTTGTACTGCAGTCAGTGTTAGGTTCTCATTTGTGAGACACAGGCCATAACTTGTAAGCAAGTTAGCTTGGGCTCTGCAAAGTAGTCATCGCAGGCAGAAATGACCCAATCTCACAGCTTGCTGAGAATACTCTCTCACCACCCAGAAGTTAACTGCCACATACATTATATCACATACACATAATTGTCTATAGATAAAATTAGTTCTTCTTTAAAAAAACATTAACAGGATCAATATTTTAAAAAATATTCATTACAGATATATGTATGTTAACTCAAACATAGCCTTTTAATTCCAAGTACAAACAAGACTTTTAACAGAAAGTTTTGTTTCTCAAAGGTATTTCAATGAAAAATTCTAATATTCCTCCATTAAATTGTAAAATATTTGTTAAGTTGTATTTATTGTCTCTAAAACTGGATTCCCTCTCTACAAGAGAAAAATGTGAGTACTGTACTCAGGTCCAGAAGGTCTATTTTTAAACCTGTTGGAATCTCTCTACAAATAGCTTTCTGCAAATAGCTGAATAGAGGACACGGATTAATTCCTTGATCTAATATCAAGTGAGCTGTAAAATTATTTGTAAGTTAGTTCACTGGGTGGTTTTATTAGTAATAAAAATGTTTTAAAAGAAACACCCAAGTTTCAAACCTGTGTCTGCTGAAATGACTTCAACCGCTTCTTAAACCGTGACGGGAGAACAAAATCACAGCCCCTTGCCAGGAAAGCTAACTCTCCCCTTAAATCCGGGTCCCTTCGTAGCGATGTTTCCTTGATCATCATCTTTGAAAAGTGGATATTTACTTAGCAACTGTCCAGCACACTTCTGAAGATAGTCAGATTTAATATGCTGTTGATCTTGTTAGGCAGAAAGGTATTTTTTTTCTTCTTATTTCCCAAAGAAATTAACTTCAAGCATTGTGCTCTCCCAGCCTCCAGAGACCACAATCCATGCTTGTACTGACATGCAGCTGGTTCTCAAATACAGCCTGTGGCTCCCAGTATCTGCTCATAATTTTCAAGTTAGAAACAGCCTGCAATGGGCCTGTTGCTCCTTGTAGGTAGCTTTATGTCAAATTGACCTGCACATGTTGAGAATGCAGAGCCTTCTGGGAAAGGAAGCACCCACTACTCTGAGCACCAAAGTTAGAAACATTACAGTGAGTCTAAAAATAGCAACTTCTCAGATAATGCTAACTTCTTAAACCCAGACTATGTGAGGTGTTGATTCACATGAATTACTTTCTCCTCAAACTAGCAGAGAAAGAACACTTAAAGCATTTTTGACTTCGCTATTTAATATTTTATGAAAAAAGAAAAAGCTGCATTTCAAACTTGAAACTATTATTTTAAGAATAGTTTTTTTATTTCTTATTTGAAGAGAAGCAAATATCCAAAATCCTCTAGATATATCTCATTAAAATATGGAGAAAAACAAATTTTCATCCTCAAATGGTAGTATACAAAGATATTTGTTGGTTTCAGATTTGAAAATAAAATTTTTTGTGTGTTTGCAGACTGCATTAGTCATAAAACATACTTTTTGAGAGTGGTTCTACATATGGAGAGATTTGAAAATTTATTGTCAAAGTGTTAGGAAAGGGGAACAACTGATGCCTAAGAAAGCTGCTTTAGATACGTGTAAATGAGTGCAATTTGGCTACCATATAAAGGTACAAAAGCTGATCAAATAGCAATGACATAATACACCTTTAATTTGTGACTTTTCTTTCAAGGAACTTTAGACAAATCACCTCAGATTTTTAAAATATTCTATTGTTTTATCATATAGTAAAGCACTGCCTCATATAGTTATTTACAAGAGACTCTTCAAGTACTCTCTCATGTTTAACTTTTAGACTTCAATATTTATTTTCAATCAACCACATTATTCGGTCAATATTTACTTTCTACCTCTAGAAAATGTAAACCAAATAGCATTACCAAATAAACCCCAAACCAAAAACATCTTACAACTCTCTTCTATTGAAACTTTGTCTAATTTAGTAGGAATTAAATTCTTTGGTTTTCCATTGTTTCCTACAACTTAAGTTAGCTTTTCTTTATTGATTTCCTTAAAGACATTCTGACAACACTTTATAATGTGTACATTGGGCTTATATATTTAAACCTGTGGTTTTCAAATTTCTTTTTTCTTTTTTAAGCTGTGGAATTCTCCACTCATACAAAATCTCAGCTGAAAGCTTCCACTATATACTATAGTTGAAAGAGGATTACAACTGAAACTGGCTAATGCTTCACTGCCCTTCTTTCCCCCACCCAATTTTCTCTCACTGGGCTTACACGTTTGCCCTTTGAGCTAAGTGGCTTTCCCATTCTTTTTTTCCCATATACTCTTACCTAGAATACTGTTTTTCTTCTTCATTATTTACTTACCTCCAAATTAAAACATCAAAAAGTTTGTTATGAATGGCACTAGGTCTTTAGACTTATGATTTAATGTTTTTTCAATTAAAGCACACTCTCTTCTTCCCAACACCAAACAGTGGTTTCAGGGGGTGACTTTTCATCCCCTTCCTGAGAAAGTAGACAGTGGTAGCCAGGGGTTAGAGGAAGGGGGAAGCGATTGCTAATGCATACAAGTTTTTTGTGGTGGTGATGAAAATGATCTGGAATTATATAGCGCTGATGGTTACATGATCTTGTTGAAAATACTAAAAGCCAATAAACTGTGTACTTTAAGGGTGAATTTTATACTATGTGGATTATATCTCAATTTAAAAAAAGCATTTCTCACTTTGGCTCTAACTGGCACAGTAGTTAAAAAAAGGTAATAACTTGGAATCATAGACTTTATTTAAAATGTCATTGTAATTAAGCTTTGAGAAGAAACTGATTGCAAGCTAATTAATCTTAATTCTAATCTTTACCATCCTTCTCTTTTGTGCCCTAACCTGGTGTTTTTTTCAATGTTTAATAACTTGTTTTGTTATTGATGCTATTTTACTCTTAAATAATGACATACTGGAGTAGAAGAAGGCCATGTGGTCGCGTTTACCTACAGTTTCTTTGCTCCTGGCCTAATCTTTGAGACTTGATTGCACTGGTTGCAGCAAAATGGGATATCTACTCTGGATCTTTCTTCAATTGCCTCCAAATAATAGGAACACATTCCATGACACATTCCATTCCAGAAGTAACCCATAAATCTAGTATTTTGTTTCTCAGTGTTTCTAAAACTTGGGGGTAGATGTTCTTCCAGGGGTAGGGAAAGATAATTAAGAGCCTACAATTATTCAGTATAATTCTTGGGATCTCTATAATTTCTAGTTTTTAAAAAAAATTAAAGGATTTTTAAAAGATTTTATTTATTATTTTTGGAGAGAGGGGAAGGGAGGGAGAAAAAGAGGGAGAGAAACATTAATATGTAGGTTGCCTCTTGCATGCCCCCTACTGGGGACCTGGCCACAACCCAGGCATGTGCCCTGACTGGGAACGAACTGGCGACCCTTTAGTTTGTAGGCTGGCACTCAATCCACTGAGCCACACCAGCCAGGGTCTAGTTTTTTTTCTTAAAAAAAAAAAAAGATTTTATTTATTTATTTTTAGAGAGAGGGGAAAAGTGGGAGAGAAGGAGAGAGATATGGATGTACTAGAGAAATATCAATCAGTTGCCTCTCATACACCTGTCCCCCCGACCTGGCCTACAACCCAGACATGTGCCCTGACTGGGAACCAAACTAGTAACCTTTTGGTTTGCAGGACAACGCTCAACCCACTAAGCCACACCAGTCAGGGCTAGAATTTCTAGTTATTACAGTTCTCTGTCCTTTTTCTTCATCCTTCTCTCATTTAGGGTTTATTTCAAATAGTATTTGCTCATTATAGACCATAAGAATTCATTTGGGATCTATAAATTTGTCAGACAACTGAAGTTAGAAGGAACAGAGAGTTTCCAATCCATTGACATTGTCACATTAGATGGTGGCAGTAATACAGAATAACTTGCCCCAGTGTCTTCTTTGGTTGTGTGCATATGTGATTTTTTAGTAATTTGGCATGAGGGCTGAATTCACAGATGTCAAAAGAGATGGCTGAAATTGATGGTGACAAACATTATGTTGCAAATTTAACAGCTGATGGAGCTGTGCCTCTTAGATGCTGAAGTGCCTTCGGGTGTCTTGTTTTCAAGATGGGAGAATGGTGGTATGTTTATCTGCTAATGGGATGGTCTAGCAAAGGGTAAAAATGTATGTCTGCAAGAGAGCAGAGGGTCAATCACTGGAAGAGTGATCCTGAGTTGATGGGAGAGGATGGGATCCAGGGCATAATTGAGGGGTTGGCCTTAGGTGACCAAACCACTCATGCATAGTGATGAAAGGAAAGAAGTATAGATACTAATATGGCTAGGTGGGTGGCTAAAGGTCTTCCCTCTGATTGCTTCAGTTTTCTTAGCAACATAGGAATCAAGGTCATTCGCTGAGGGTAAGGGTGGAAGAGGACATGTTAGTGGACAGGGAAAAAAGTATGAAAGTCACTTGCAGAGTGGGAAGAGTGAAGGACTAGGGACATGTACTAGAAACTGCCAGACAACAGTAATGGCCCACTGAAGGCTGGTGATCATAAATTTAATGTAAGACTACTCAGTATGGTGTGTGATCTTTAGACAAAGTCAATTGCACAAGTAAAAGCTCAGAGTGGACAGAATGAGAAAAGGATAATGAGATGAATAGGTGTTCCTTAACTCTTTAAGCCTAAATGTTCAGAATTTAAACAAACAGCTAGTATGTGGAGGTACAATAGGAACTGGGGGTACAACTATGAATACAGGAGCACCATCTTCTCAAAATGCCTACAATCTATAATCAAGGTATTTCCATCCTGCAATGACTAAATGATCTATACATCTTTTTTTCTTTCATTGCTATTTTGCATTGGTTTCAGGTGTACAGCTTAGTGGTTAGACAATCATATACTTTACATAGTGTGCCTCCCAATATTTCCAGTACCCCAATGGCACCATACATAATTATCATATTACTATACTTCCTATGTTTTACTTACTTCCTCA
This sequence comes from Phyllostomus discolor, assembly GCF_004126475.2. Lineage (NCBI taxonomy): Eukaryota > Metazoa > Chordata > Mammalia > Chiroptera > Phyllostomidae > Phyllostomus > Phyllostomus discolor. The sequence continues at coordinate 32,617,320 of NC_040909.2, read as the reverse complement.
TGACTATTTTGTAACTACCAACTTGTGCTCCTTAGTCCCTTCCCCTCTTTCACCAAGTCCCCCAACACCCATCTCCTCTGGAAACCACCAGTTCATTCTCTTGTCTATGAGGCTGTTTCAATTTTGTTTATTTTGTTATTTAGATTCCACATATAAGTAAAATCACATATTTGCCTTTCTCTGACTTATTTCACTGAGAATAACAACCTCTAGGTCTATCCATGCTGTTGCAAATGGTAAGATTTCATTCCTTTTTATGGCCAAGAAATCCACTGTATTTAGGTACCATAGCTTTTTTATACACTTGTGTATTGATGGGCACTTGGTTTGCTTCTATAGCTTGGCTTTGCAAATAACACTCCATGAACATATGGGTGTATATATTCTTTCAAATTAGTGTTTTGGGTTTCTTCAGATAAACCCTAAGAAGTGGAATTGCTGGGTCATAAGGCAGACCCATTTTTAATTTTTTGAGAAAACACCATACTGCTTTCCATAGTGGCTACACCAATCTGCATTCCCAATATTGCACGAAGTGATCTATACTCTTAATACCATTCTTCCCTCTTGACGGGAAAGGTGATAGGGCATCCTTACACCACCAAGAGTTTTAGGTGTTAAGAGCTAGAGGAATTGTTCTTCCTAGGTTTACTAAAAGTCAAATAAATTCATGTTATCTCTGTTACAGAATTCGTCAGCAAGAAAGATAACTTATGATGATGGTTAGCTGTTAATGTCTCACAAAATGAATTCTTTTTTGACCTCAAAAGTAACTGACATTTCCCAGAGGGTCCCTGGAAAATCTCAGGGATTTGTCTCACACCTTGTAAAAAACAGATATTAAACTAATTAGGTTTATTTGGTATGTTAAATTACATGGGAAGCACTGTCAAATAAATGATGACAAAACTTTGTGTGGATGCATGTTATTAGTATCAGTGGTCTAGAAACTATGAAATTTCCCCAAATCTGGTATGTTCTAGTATAATATTATCAGTCATAATTCCAATTACCTTAAAATGTGGTATGTTACAGACATAACCAAATTCTTTGGTCAAGTCCATTATAATAAACTCTCAACAGATTTTTAACTGTGGGTAGTTGTAAGTCTTTTGCCATTTTAAGCCAGCTATTACTTTTCTCTAATGCTTTTGCAAAAGTGAAATTCATGGAAAAGACCATGCAAAGTATACTTAACTGTTGACACTGATGTCAAACCTTAGGTGCATGTTTTATAACTAAAGAAGATGTCACCTGATATCTGGTCTTGTGCAAATGCTAGATACTTCAAAATCAAATTGACTAGGAAGAGACATAGATGACATACATCAAGATGGACGGCTTCCTCCCAAGGTATAGGATCAAAAAAACATTTCTTTTCATTCCTCCTTCACTTTCTGATTATCCTTTTCCTAGTTTCTTTCCCCTGTTCTGAAAAGATAATGCATTACCCACATATCTCAGGCCTTTACAAATGAGGGTAATGCAACCTTCAACTGACTGTCGAATGCTAAGATACTAGTGATCTTGTAGTTGTTTCCGCCCATTAAAATATCTCCCTGACCCAATGCCACTGATTTTCTGAAACCAGCTTGCTGGATAAACACTTCTGAGGAAGTGGAGACACAGTTCCACAAAATACATAAAGAGGCCACCTGGCTTATAGAAAAGTATGTCCCTTTTCAGGGTCATTTCTTAACTTACTTGGTTCTTGTTGGTTTGACTTAGGAGGACTCTGGCTCAGGACTGCTCTCCAAACCATGGGCATAGTTTTGTTGTAATAATTATTACTGTCTCCCTAACACAGTGTGTATTAAATTTTAAATGTGTGTGGGCAGCCATTGGCCAGCCAACAGATGGTCTTTCTCTGACTGGACTGACAAAAGAGAACAGAAGAACATAATCAGCTCCAAGAAGAGGAGCCTGGCATCATCTTGTGTGAATCCTCCACTGAGAACCAAAGAGACAATCGTACCTGAGAATCATGCTAATAAGACTGACACTTTTGATCAAGCCTCCTCAATGGTCAAGAGTAGCAATTTTCAACTGGTTTGCTGCAAGAGGCACACTGGTATGCAAGAATTTTTTTAAAATGCAATACCTGAGTGTTTAGTCTTTTCCCTTAGATTGTCAAATAGAAAAATAACAACAGCCAATACAACAACAGCTGTCCAGTGTGAATCAAAATTATACCTATTTTTGGGTCACACTAGCAAAATAAGAAATTTGGTGTGCCGCACAATTTTAGTAATTAGCTTATGTGTGCCATGAGATGAAAAAAGTTGAAAATTACTGGTCAAGAGGATGAGCAAAAGGGGGCACTGCTGAAATACATTTCCAGGCCCAAGATGGAGCTATTCCTTCCCATGGTGCCACCTTAAGAAACCGAAACTTAGATAACTTTCGTGTTCTTGTAAATGTTCTGCTCCACCAGAAACACAGTATATTCAGTTAGCTGATCCCCAAAGGCCAAGCCAACTCTGGGCCTTCTTATCCCAAACAAGGTTGACTATGTGGTCTCAGCCCATCAGATATTTTCTATTTATTTCTCCCTTTTTCTTTATTCTTTATCTTATGAAAGCTCCTTGCCTTCTGCCCCATTCTGCAGTTCTCCAAAGAGACACTGTGCACTCATGGAGTGTTAAATAAAGTTTGTATTATCTAAATTGCCTTCTTTAATCATTTTTTATTAAGTATAAATGACCTTTACCACATTATTGAAATAGGCCCAGCTAAAATTCATACTTGGCTATAATTTGACAATAGTTTTACTGTTTAATCTTGAAGTTAATAAAGCTATTTCTTAAAAACATTAACATTATAATTTGTACTCTTTAGTAATTCAGACAGGTTTTCCCCTTAATTAGCTCAAATTTGTAAGGTTTCACTAAACTTAAATATTATAGTTTTTTAAAATAATAACCTTCCTCTTTATTTATCTTAAATTCTTCCTTTTTCATTGATGAACCTTCTCCCTGATTCCATTCTTTTAACTGATGTAGGCAGTAATGGATTTTTTTCCTGGCTTTGTTTTTACTAAAATTAAGTTGAAATAAATAATTTTCAAGGGAGGCTAGTGTTTATTATTTTAACTTGTGAATAATAGCTACTAGGCTAGTAAAGGCTGTAATACCATCTGTTGGTGGTAATAAATTGTTAAAAGAAGAAAGGAGGCGGAGTGGGGAGGAGGAGGGGGGAGCAAGGGGAGGAGGAAAGGGGAAAGGAAAGGGGGCAAGAGGGGGAAGGAAGGAGGAGGAGGAATGGAGAAGGGAGGAAGAAAGAAGACGATGACAGCTTGGCCGGGTAGCTCAGCTGGTTGGAGTGTTGATCTGATTCACTAAGGTTGTGGGTTTGATCCCTGGTCAGGGCACAAGAATCAACCAATAAGTATCTAAATAAGATACAAATTGATGTTTATGTCTCTCTCTCTAAAAATCAATTAAGGAATAAAAGAAGACTGTGTTGACAGAGATTTTGTGACCCACATAACCTGAAATATTTACTACCTGGCTCTGTACAGAAAATGTTTGCCAACTCCTGGTTTAAAGTATTTTATAAGAAAAGAAAGATTTTTTGAAAAAGTAGAGACAGCTAAGTCACAGAAGGACAGTTTGTTTTCTCACATTAAGTATATTCCTAAATTTTATATTTTTATATTATGTCTCTTTTTTTAAAAGATTTTATTTATTTATTTTTAGAGAGGGAAGGGTGGGAGAAAGAGAGAGAGAGAGAAACATCAATGTGCAGTTGCTGGGGGCCGTGGCCTGCAACCCAGGCACGTGCTCTGACTGGGAATCGAACCTGCGGCACTTTGATTTGCAGCCCACGCTCAATCCACTGAGCTACGCCAGCCAGGGCTATTTATTTGTCTCTTTAAATTAGTTTTTCATGAATTACTTTTCCCACTTGTACCAAGAGGAAATCTCATCAAATTGTTTGCTATTCTATGATATGGGAACTTATTTAAAGGACTAATAGGAGAGTCTTTTAAAATAAAATTCTGATTTCAGTCCATACCTGTTTAAAAACTGGGAAGCTCATTGAGAGTGCACTGTGACATTTTTAGGGAGCTGTATTTAGATTGGGGGTGTCAGAGGACTTGCTCATGAGCTGGTAGCCAGGGGCATAGGAAAGGTGCTACACAAGACTTATTCTTGGCTTCAGGTTCACATTTTCTACTTTCTACAGCCCATCTCTTTTAGAAGAATTTTGTCTCCTTAGCTCACAAGAACTGTTAACTTTTGTCATGATTATTTTGGGGTTGCTATATAGGTATTTTCTCTTTTTTAAAAAATATTAAGCATATCAGTAATGCCTATGTACATGAAAAGACTTTTTCTAATTTTTGTAATTAACTTCCACAGTTTCTTCCCCCATCACTGACTCAAGTTAAAGACATTACCATTTGTGAATCAATAATTGAGGAGACTCAAAGATTTCATAAAAGTACTCAGTGAACATCTGATGATATTTAGACCCAAATCATCATCTAGTAACCTTAAATAAGTACTGTTTTAAAACTTAATGTCAGTGATAATTAAAAATGGGCACAAAACAACAGCTACAAAACAAATAGATAAAAATTATTCAGCTGATCACAATATATATTGGGTGGGCCAAAAAGCTCATTTGCTTTTTTACATATGATGGCTCTAGTAGCACTTAGTTATCTTTAACTTCACTTGAAACAATTTTGTTAGATTGTATTGTGACAGCTGTCATAGCAGAGTGCTTTAAAAAATTTTATAAAAATTGGTGAATTTTTGTGTAGCCATTTTAATACTGAAGATAGAATACTCAACATTTTTGGCATATTATGCTTTATTATTTCAAAAAAGGTAAAAACGCAACTGAAATGCAAAAAACAGGTTTGTGCAGTATATGGAGAAGGTGCTGTGACTAATTAAATAAACGCGTCAAAACTGGTTTGCGACGTTTCATGCTGGAGATTTCTTGCTGGATGGTGCTCCATGGTTGGGTAGACCAGTTGAAGTTGACAGCGATCAAATCAAGACATTAACTGAGAACAATCAATGTTATACCACATAGGAGATAACTGACATACTCAAAATATCCAAATCAATAAAGTTACTGGTGAAAATGAAAAATGTCTTTTATTTTATGGAAAAACCCACATGAATGAGAATGCTAAGATATATATATATTTAACATGGCCACATATATGCTACCTCTAATATCCAAATTAAAAAAAATTTAATATGATATACAAAAAGACATAAAAATAGGTTAAAAACTTATAATCTACCAGATTATGAAAGAGAACTTCATTAATACTACTGAGGCCCCTGTGTATCCTGAGTTTAATTACTTTTCCTTCCCCCAGGGATTAATCATTGTCCTGTACATTGGTGTGTGGTATATCCATGTATTCCTTTATATTTTTTGTACAAATGTACATACCACTAAATAATTCTTATCATTATTTTACAACTTGTTAATTTGGCTTTATGTCTGAATTCACATATTGACAGGTATGGTTTATTCACGTGGTAGAGACACAGCTCACCCAATAGTCTATCTGCTTCCCTATGTATCTTAGCCATTAGATCGAAATCACTGGAATGTGAGCAGAAGGAAAGTGTGTTATGTGCAGGGCAAGGTGGTTAAAAGCACTGTCTCTTTCCTCCCCTGCCTCAGTGAATTCATAAGCCACATTTTCCAGATAAGGCCATAGGGCAGCTCTAGGAACATGGTGCATCTATCAGCCTGGGTCTCTGAGTAAGGGGTAGCAGAGTTTCTAGCTAATTCAAGTTGGACATACAAAATGAGCAAAAAGTAATCCTGTTATGCTAAGACAAACACAAATGGGATATTTCTGGGATTATTCAAAAGCAGTGCTTTCAGTAGCAGGGTAGATTCAAAGCCTTTTGAAAATACTTCTATCCTATGACTCTAGATTGACACTTACCTCTATTTGCACAAAGAAGCAAATCTCATATACTCTAATCTCTGCCTTCTTTGAAGACCTATTGGACTAACAATATTTTCAGATAAGTGCCTACATATTCATGTACTGTCTCCCGTATGCTAGTTTTGTTTCCCCAATTAGATTTTAAGCTCTTCAAGAATGTCTTTTCTTTTGTACCACCACACTGCACCTTATAGTCTACATACAGGAATGTAGTAATGACTGGTTTACTGTTCGATTGGGGAATACTAATATTAAATGTCCACTGTAAGGCACCTTGGCCCTTGGCTGCACTTCACGTTATGTTGATCCTTATTATTTCCATTATATAAATGAGGATGTTAAGGCAAGTAGCTTTCCTTTGGTCACAGACCTACAAAGAAGATGAAGGGTGTGGGGAGGGCAGTTGAAACTGGACTGTTTGACTCTATAAAATCTTTACTTTTCAGTTTTGTTTTGTGTTTTTTTTTTTACTGAACTGAGTGAGACCATACCTACTGTAGGGCAAGAAATTTAGAAGAACATAGAATGGATAATGAAGTTTATCTTTATAAATTTTACCAACATTAAAACATTTTTTTGAGACTTCCAGGATTTATGGCTGTTGGGTCTTACCTTGATCACCTCTGGAGTCTGCTGAATCAAAACCACTGAAGTAGTATCTTTGGCTTTATCACCAACAGGACTTCTACAGACTGATAAATTGGCTTGGGAAGATGATGTCAAGGTTTCCTGTAGAATTTGCATCATTTCCTTCTCTTGTGATAGGCTCCCTCTGCCTGATTTGCATTCAACTAGTTCTTGAGCAAAGTCTTCAATGCTTTCTAAAATCCGTAGTAAGAGGGCTCGATCCTCTTCCTCAATTTTGTGTCCATTGGTTTCAATGATCTTTGTCAGACAGGAAGGTGAGACTTTTTCCGTGGGTGAAGAGGCTTTAGATTTAGGCTCAAGATCTACAGGGACCTGATCAGTCAACTGACTCTGACTATTTAGACAGTCAGAGCTTTTAACTTTGGTAAGTGGCTCTCTTAGAGAGGTCTCCATTTTCTGTGAAAAAGATTCCAAATCCATTAACAATTTATCTATCTCCTCCTTACTGTTAGAATTCATAAAATCTCTGTGGTGTTCCTCTTCCACTTTGGGAACTTTTGACTTAAGATCTTCCTTGGGTATATCAACAACTGGTTTCTCAAATATCTTACCCATTTCATTTTGCACTGAGGCAGGGCATTTTTTAAGATGAGTACCATGATCTGAAAATTCTGCTCTATCTTCATTTACCTTTAACAACTCCTGACTGAGTCCATTCTCTGTCCTTTGTCCTTTATCTAATGCTTTCTTTCCATCTAACTCCTCTTCAATATAAAGGGTTTCCATTAAGTCACCAGAAGGAACATTTCCTAAAGTGTTCATGGTTAATGACCTTGATTGAAGCTGGACATCTTTTAGAGTTCTGGGGTCATTTATCTCTAAGTTATATGTGGAATTTGTAGAGTTGTTTGGAATGGATTTCACAGTGTCTATTTTCCTAGAATGATGCTTGTCATCTTGCAATTCTATCGTTTGAAAATGTCCAGGGTCAGGGGCTGAGAGCTGGACAACATCTTCATATTTAGGGGGCTGCTCAGTGCCAAATATTGGGGAGAAGGGAGTCAGCTGTAAACTAGGCATATTAACATATTCTGTTAAATCTATAGCCTCATTGTTCCCAGGCTGCATGAGTTCAAATGGTAGCTTTTTCAGATAGGATGCTAACCTGGTCATTACATTCATATAGACAGTTTCAGAGCTAGAAACTCCATCATTACCATTTCCTTCATTGATGCTACTCCCTGACTTTTTCTTTATACATTGTTTTATAATGTCTGTGCATTTTTTCAAATCCTCTGAGCATTTCAGCAATATGTCCAAGCACATCTTTATGTCTGTTCCAGAAGAAAAATTATCTATTTTATGTTTTTCCAAAATCTGAGTAACCAGGTCTTCTTCAGAGAAGTTGTGAAGAAACAATGAAGTCAGGTTCACATCGAGTGAATTTCTATGGGACAAAGACTTTTCCTCAACTGAGGAACTCCGGAGTAAACCGAAGGATGAGGAGTTCCCATCGTTGTTGTAATGGCCACAGAGCAAGTCAAAATCAACTGATCTCCTATTAAATGAGTCAGACTTAACTTTCCTTCCCTTTCTGTAAGCTGCATGGTTAGAGTTTTTGAGTTTTTCAAGGGAAAATTCTTTTATTTTCCCACTAGCAAAACTGATCGCTTCTCCTGCAATATCCTTTAGGTTACAGGTATTCTGAAACGTAGATCCTTTCTTGACCCTGGGTAAGCCTGTGAGGGCCTGATGGGGATAGTCACTTTCAGCTGATGAAAACCCATTTTCATGGGATAGAAACATGGAGTCCAAATCTGCATCTTTGAACTGAGACACAGGGATATGTAAGAGATCTGCACAAACACTATGATGTATCACAATGCAGTCAACTCCATGTGCAAAGGTGTGGCAGGTTCCAGTGCAATAATGAATAGCTTGCTCAAAACGCCGGTCTATCACCACACTGTTGTAGTGGTTCACAGTACTAACCACAAGTCTGTAAGTTGCTGCCATAATATCAAATCCACTTAGTGGTGGGATGACTTGGAATTTTCTGGAACTTGTTTCAAGTAAATTTTCCTAAATGACAATCAGCTGAAAATATGTTTGACAATATTCAGTGGTTTCCTGCAATATATACAACCTCTCCCACAAACAGAAATCTTCTAAATTTGAGGTTTGGTAACTGTCAGGATCAGTAGCTGTTGCACATGTGTGCTTATAGTAGCAAGACTAATAATTTAATAATTGTGCTTTTTAGTTTTATTTAGTAATATCATGATACTATAAAAGTTTTATAAAAAATATCTTCTTTTAGTTCTTCAGCAATTCTATGACAGAAGTTTATTGTCATAAACCTTAGTTGGTAGTATAGAAGATTTGTGTTAACTGAGTCCTCCAAAGGTTTAAATGATCCATTTTTTTTTCTGAGAATGAGAAGAAACCTATAAAGAAAAAAGATAATAAAAAGAAAATATGATTTCTTAATACTCAAAGAACCATTTATTCCTTCTTCTTTGCATCCCTTATGCAGTTAATTGCCAAGCTTTATTCTTTGCCATATCACTGACTGCTGATCTTTGATTCATGCCTTTGTTTTATCACACTCTACACTCCTTACTCCCTATAGAAATATTACCTCAACTCTACTTTGTTATAACTGCCTCCAGTTTGGTATTTCTTATCCCACTCTCTTTGCCACTTTACATGAAACTAACAAGTATTTCCACCAAAGTACCTGTTTGACAACACAAATACTTGTTCTTGATCTACAACTCCCTCTACACTTAGAAATTATTCTCCCATCATCCTCAATTTTCTTACTATCTAAAGAAAGACAGAAAAAACCCCCCACAACCTTCATTACTGCCCTTGATCCCAGACTCTCAAACCCTGCCATAGGCAGAGATCTTTCTCTCCCTCTCACCATCAAGTGCATAAAATTTACTTAATTGTACTCTTAAAAAAAAGGCTTCTAAATCATGGCTTTCTGAAAAGGTTCAATCAATGTATTTGCTCAATTGATAAATACTGAGTGCCTACTACATGTCAGGCATTTGCTAAATGCTGGGGATATAGCAGTGAATAAAATAAAGTCCCTGGCCTTATAGAGCTGACAATCTAGTTGGGAAAAGAAAAACAATATGTAAATTAACATATAACTTAGATGGTAATATGTGCTATGGAGAAAAAGGAAGCATGGCAAGGGTTTAGAAAGGAAGGGAGGATGCTATGTTACAAAGGGCAGTTCAGGAAAAATTTCACTAACTCATTAATAGAGACCTGAAAGAAGAGAGGGAATAAGCTGAGGAGGTATGTTTGGGTTAAATCGTATCAGACAGGTTAACCATAAGTGCAAAGGTCCTGAGGTGGAAGCATCCTTGATTTACTAAAAGAATGAGAGGAAGCTAAAGTGACTGGAGTAGAAAAAGCAAGGGGGGTGAGAAGCAGTGTGGGAGATGATGCCACAAAGGAAAGGCAGGAATCTAAATCATTCTTGGGTCTATAGACTACTATGATGAATTTGGCTTTACTGTGCACGAGCCTGGAAACAACTGATAACTACTCAGCAGGGGAATGACATCAAATTTACATTTTAAATTGGTAAATCTGGCTGTTGTGTTCAGAGGAGACTGTAAAGGAGCAACATAAGAAGCAGGGGGAAGGGGGCTATTACAATAAATTAGGCAAAGAAGCTAAGGTGCTTGGGCTAGGAGAGTAACAGTGGAGGAGTTTAGATGCTGTATATATTTCAAACATAGAGCCAATATGATTTGCTGAAGGACAGAATGTGTGGCACTACTATATCAAGAATGATGCAGTAAGGCAATGATAGGAAGGAGATGATGATAGCAGTAAAGGAGATCAATAGCGCCAATACACCATCAATAGTCCTAGTGTTTCCCATCCAAGTACTAACCAGGCCCGACCCTGCTTTGCTTCCGAGATCAGATGAGATCTGGGTGGTATGACTGTAGACCAATAACACTAGTGTTTCAACAATAAAACTTTTCACATTTACTAATGAGAAACAGAACTTTGTTGTTTTCCTTTTATTTCTTCAATGCTAGAAAAATGTTTTTGCTTATTCTCTTTCTTTGGTAAGCTGTCTATTGTTCATTTAGGCATTAGACACTTAGTAAATACAAATATAATTAATGCAATTAATTCATGAAGAACCCTTTCGTTTGTTAATTTCTTATACTGGTTAGAGTATATTTCCTGGCTTTTGGATCCAACGATTACTCTGTTTTTGTGCTAGCCCTACACGATTGTGATTACTGTTGCCTTATTAAGCTTTATTATCTGGCTTTGTTTCCCATATCCCTAATTATGTTTATTTTTTACACTCCAATATTCTTTGATAAGTCTTCCAGATAAATTTTTGAATTGTCAGGTTTTAAGAAAAATCCTATTGGAATTTGGTTACAATTGCAATAAATTATGATTATTTTGAAGGGACACTAGTATAATTATACAGATTTTCAGCTCAGAAAAAATAAAAATCTTAATTCCGATAATATTCCTTTATTTCTCTCTGCAGTTTTCTTCAGGTAGGTCCTGTCCTTCAAGTAAGGTCCCCATTCTTTCTGTCCTTCAGTGTCTTAACTTTGTTGCTTTGTGAATGGATCTTTGTTGTACACATCTCATCCTCTACTTCCTTGTAGTCCAATCTCAGATGGCTCATATAAAACCATAAAATTAGACATCATGCAGGATGGATGAAGGTGAAACAGAAAGAAGCTCCACAGTAAAGGAAGTACCCAAGGATTCTTAAGTGATAATACAAAGAAGCCAAAGAGAATAGTGCTATGGAACAAAAGACTAGAATCTGGCAATGAAAGGAATTACCGTTTCAAAAGATGCACATCTAGAAGAGGGAAGAAACAGCAGCAAATGTGAAAAAATATTCACCTTTTCAGAAATTCAAGGTTTTGAAAGTGCTTTTGGGTAAGGATAAAAAGAAAAAGAAAACACGAAGTATACTGTCAGGAAAGAATATTACAATAAGTGTGAGAGATATTAGGACAATATCCTAAATACAAGTGATAACACAGGTGATAAAACTGATCTTGGGGCAAAATACATAAGTGTTGGAAAATTTAAATATACAGGTACTTATTAAAACACATCAGATAAATTCCTAAATTGGCATGACACTATTTTACTTCTGTAAAACTTGAGAAATTAAAGAGAAGAAGTATTTATCTAGGTTTGAATATAATTAAAAGAACTGATTGGTAATGTAACATGATGGAAAATATAAGAATGTAATTGTGTAGTATTAGAATTTGATATAATCAAGGAAAACACTGGCTGAAGTCAGACGTGCCTTTTGACCACTGCTGCCCAATAAAATTTTTCTGTGTTGATGGAAATATTCTATGTCTGTGCTATCTGATATGGCTGATTATAGCCACATGGTACTACTGAGAACTTTAAAAGTGGGTAGTGTAGTCCTGACAAGCATGGCTCAGTTGGCTGAGCACTATCTGGCAAAGTGAAAGGTCACCAGTTCGATTCCCTATCTGGGCATGTATGAGAGGCAACCAATCGATGTTTCTCTTTCACACTGTTTCCTTTCTTTTTTTTTTTTTTTAAAAAGTCTCTTCATTGTGTCTTTTTTTAAAAGATTTTATTTATTTATTTTTAGAGAGGGAAGGGAGGGAGAAAGAGAGAGAGAAACATCAATGTGTGGTTGCTGGGGGCTGTGGCCTGCAACCCAGGCATGTGCCCTGACTGGAAATCGAATCTGTGATGCTTTGGTTAGCAGCCCACGCTCAATCCACTGTGCTACGCCAGCCAGGTGATGTTTCCTTTTCTTTCCCCCTCCTTTCCCCTCTCTAAAAACAAACAAACAAACAAACAAACAAATAAATCTTTAAAAAAGTGGACTTCCAGCAAAGATGGAGGCATAGGTAGACATACTGTGCCTCCTCGCACAACCAAAATAAGGACAACAATTTAAAAACAAAATTACAGCCAGAACTGACAGAAAATTGAACTGTATGGAAGTCCGACAACCAAGGAGTTAAAATAGACACATTTATCCAGATCTGTAAGTGGGGTGGAGTTAGACAGCTGGGTAGAGAGGGGTGGTGGCACCGGGCGTGCAAGGCAGCAATGGGTAGACCCTGGGTGCACAGGTGGTGGCTGGCAGACCCCGGGCATGGGGTGGCAATGGGCAGACCCAGTGAGGCGGCGATTATGAAGCGAGGCACTGCGCGCAAGGTGGCTGGCTGACCAGGCAGTCCCACATTCTCTCAAAGATAAACCAGGCGAGACTGAAGAGCAAGACAGACCGCGCAGCCCAGGGTCTCAGTGCTGGAAAATAAGGCCTCAAAACACTGATTGAAAACACCTGTGGGGGTTGAGGCTTAGGGAGAGACTCCCAGCTTCACAGGAGAGTTCATTGGAAAGACCCACAGGGTCCTACAATGTACACAAGCCCACCCACATGGGAATCAGCACCAGAAAACCCCACTTTGCTTGGGGAAAGCTGACAGAGGGCAGAGCAAGTGCCATTGTTCTCTCTCAGACCCCACCCCCACATACAGCATCACAACCCAGCCTTGTGGGTTGACCTGCCCTGATGAACACCTAAGGATTTGCCCCTCATATGTATCAGGCGAGACAAGACAAAAAAAAATGGCCTAAATGGAAGAACAGATCAAAACTCCACAGCAAATACAACTAAGCAGCCAAGAGATAGCCAACCTATCAGATACACAGTTCAAAGCACTGGTGATCAGGATGCTCACAGAACTAGTTGATTTTGGTTGCAAAATACATGAAAAAATGAAGGTTACACTAAGTGAAATGATGGAAAATGCACAGGGAACCAACAGTGATGAGAACAAAACTGGGACTCAGATCAATGGAGTGGATCAGAAGGAAGACAGAAACAACCAATAGAAAAGAATGAAGAAACAAGAATTCAAAAAATTGAGGAGAGGCTTAGGAACTTCCAGGACATCTTTAAACATTCCAACATCCAAATTATAGGGGTACCAGAAGGAGAAGAGGAAGAGTAACAAGTGGAAATGATACTTGAATAAATAATAAAGGAGAACTTCTCCAAGCTGGCAAAGGAAATAGACTTCCAGGAAGTCCAGGAAGCTCAGAGAGTCCCAAAGAAGTTGGACCCAAGGAGGAACACATCAAGGCACATCATAATTACATTACCCAAGATCAAAATGAAGGAGAGAATCCTAGAAGAAGCAAGAGAAAAGGGCACAGTAACCTACAAAGGAGTTCCCACCAGACTGTCAGCTGATTTCTCAAAAGAGACCTTACAGGCAAGAAGGGGCTAGAAAGAAGTATTCCAAGTCATGAAAGGCAAGAACCTACATCCCAGATTGCTCTATCCAGCAAACCCATCATTCAGAATGGAAGGGCAGATAAAGTGCTTCTTGGATAAGGTCAAGTTAAAGGAGTTCATCATCACCAAGCCCTTATTTTATGAAATGTTCAAGGGACTTATCTAAGCAAAGGAAGATAAAAATCTTGGGTTTCTGGCTTGGGTATTAGGGAACTAGTATTGGTAGCTACAATGCAGACTTTTTGTTTTATGGGAGGTGGCCACAGAAAAGAGAAAAGTTTTATTCTGAATGTGTTGTGTGAAGAGGCATTTGTGGAAAATCCAAGTGAATGAAATGTGAAGATAAAAACCAGGAGGTCAGCGGAAAGATATGGACTGAAGATGAAGGAAGGCCTCAGGGGTTACAAAGGGTGAGTACAAACAGTGAGAGGACCTCTGGGCTGAGGACAGAGCTGGGTTAAAGAGGCAGGGGGTAAAATGGGAGAAAGAAGGGGAAGAGTCAAATCAAGGAACATGTATAAAGGACTGAAGGACAAAGACAATGGTGGGGGAGGGAGAGGACTGAATGTGGGAGGTGGGGGGTGGGTATGGCAGGGGAGAGTAATGTGGGGGGAAATGGGGACAACTGTAATTGAACAACAATAAAATAACCCAAGAACTGAATAAAATAAAAAAATTACAGCTAAAAAAAAGAAAATGAAAACAACACTGAGAAACAGAATGATTAGAGGGAGGCTAAGGAAGAGCCAATAACGTAATAACATGGAAATGGGAGAAAGCAGTTGCAAGGAGGCTGAAGGAAAGACTTTCAAAATGGAGGGTTAGGTCAAGGGTGCTGAATGCTACTGAGTGATCAAGGAAAAACAAAAATTACCCAACGGATTTGTCAATGTGAAGGTAACCTTATACTGAGTGTACAGTTCAATCAGATTTAACAAGAACCAAGTAACCACTGCCCTAAAAAAGACAGAACACTTACATTACCCTAAAAGTATCTCGCTGACCTTTCCCAATCAATTCCCTTGGCCTGTAAGATCTGTCAATCACTGATCTGATTCCTATCATTATAAATTAGTTTGCCAGTTCTGGATCTCATATGAATGTAATCATATAATACATACTTTTCAGTCTGACCTCTCTCATTCAGCACAATGGTTTTGAGATTCATCCATGTTTCTGCATGTTTCAACATATTTCTTTTTACCGCTTAGTAGGTGTTCTACTACATAAATATACCAACATTTGTCTTATCTATTCACCATTTGATAGACATCTGCATTGTTTCTATTATGGGTTATTACTAATTAAAGCTGCTATGAACTGGCAAGTAAAGGTCTACTTGTGGATATGTGTTCATTTCTTTTGGATAATTAACGATGGAATTACTAGTTATAATAAGCACGCATTTAATTTTATAAAAACCTGTAAAACTGTTTTCCAAAGTGGTTCTGCTATTTTACACTCTCATCAACACTTAAGAGCTCTAGTGGTTCTACATCCTTTTGGATGTAGATACTTGTCAGTTTCTTTAATTTTTGCCATTTTAGTGGGTGTGAAGTGCTATCCCTAATGACTAATGATGCTGAGCTTTTTTTCCACAGGCTCATTAGCCTATTCATATACATCTTTTGTGAAGTTTCTATTCAAATTTTTTGGGTTGTCTTTGATTATCCAGTTCTAAGAGTTCATTTGTGTATTTTAGATACAGATATTTTCTCTGGTCTGTGGCTTATCCATTTTCTTAGCAGTAGAAGCCTTTAATCCTGCCAATTTCTATTAATCCAAATAATCAATTTTTTAATAGTTAATACATTTTTCTCCTGCCTTAAAAACCTTTGCTTATGCCAAAGTCATGAAGAGTTTCTCTTAAGATTTTTTTTTTGGGAGGGGGAGGGTAGTCCTATAGTTTCAACTCTTATGTTTAGCTTTATGATCTATTTTAATTTTTTGAATGGTAGAAGGCTGATTTTGAAGATCATCCAGCACCATTCATTTGTTCAAATGACTGTGCCCATTGACTTATGTTGGAAACTTTGTTGGATCTGGAAAGCATTATGCTAAGTGAAATAAGCCAGGCGGTAAAAGACAAATACCATCTGATCTCACCTATAAGTGGAGCCTAATCAACAAAACAAACAAGCAAGCAAAATATAACCAGACACATTGAAATAAAGAACACACTGACAGTAACCAGAGGGGAGAGGAACGAGGGATAATGGGGGAAAATAGGGGAAGGGTAGTCAAGGAACATATATAAAGGACACACAGACAAAGCCAAAGGGCATAGGATTGAGGGTGGAGGTGGGGATGGGTGGGGGGGGGTGGGGGGAGAAAACGGAGACACTGCACTTGAACAATTAAAAAAAATAATAATAAAATAAAATAAATATTACAAATAAAAGAAAAACAATGGCCATATATATGGATTTATTTCTAGATTTTTTACTCTTGTCTTTATATACACCAATACCATTCTGGGATTTTTGACTGGAATTTCATTGAATTTAAATCTCCATTTGCTGATAATGGAGATCCTAACAATAGTAAATCTCTAATCCATGCAATCCATGAACATAGTATATGTTTTCATTTATTCGTTATTCAGATGCTCTTTCATTTTTCTCAGCAATGTTTTTAGGTCTTAAATTAAATTCATTCCCAAGTATTGATTTCTGGTACTAATGCAACTGGTACTGGTATTTGAATTTCATTCCCATTATGCTTTTTGCTAGTGTTTACAAACACACTTGACTTATTATGTATATTATACTTGTCACTTACTAGTTGGCTGAAATTACTTATTAAGTATAGTATTTTATTTTTTGGTAAATATTTTGGGATTCTTTATAGAGACAATCACTTTGTACAAGAAGAGATAGTTTTACTTTTCCTTTTCAATATTTACTGCATTATTGCTTATTACACTGGTCAGGATCTCCCTAATATCAGTGAATAGAAGAAGTGAGTGCAAAAATTCCTGTCTTGCATGTGATTTTTGGGGAAAAGCATTTAGTCTTTCACCATAAAGTATAATGACAGTTTCAAGGATTTTTAAAAAAGATTTTATTTATTTTTAGAGAGAGTGAAAGGGAGAGAGAAAGAGAGGAAGAGAAACATCAATGTGTGGCTGCCTCTCATGCACCCCTTATTGGGGACCTGGCCTGTACCCAGGCATGTGGCCTGACTGGGAATTAAACTGGTGACCCTTTAGTTTGCAGGCCAGCACTCAATCCACTGAGCCATACCACAGAGGGCTGTAAGTTTTTTTTGATACATACTATTTATCAAATTGAGAAAGTTCTCTTCCATTTCTTGTTTGTTGGAGTTTTTAAAAATCTCATATGGTTGTTTAATTTTGTAAAATACTTATTCTGCATCTATTGAGATGACCACACACCTTTATCATTAATTTTGTTAGTGTGTTAGAACAGGGGTGAGAGAACTGAAATTCATATTACAAAGGCAAAATTTAGTGTTTAAAATTTATGAATAGAAGATCCAAGGTGGTAGAAGAGTAAGTAGAAGCTGCACTAACTCCCTCCCAGGACCAACCTGTAATTACAACTAAACTGTAGAGAAATCATCCTGAATAACCAACTGGACACTAGCTGGAGAGAACTACGGACAGACAGAAGAAAACATTTCACCACAAAGAGACTGGTAAAGAGTGTGGAGAGGGCGTGAGAGGGCTAACTAGGCTCCCATCGGTGGCAGCTGAAGTTCTGGAGGAATATTTCAGCGGCCAGGAAGGTTCCCCTGAGAAGTACAGAGTCTAAACCCCAAACTGGGCTCTTTAGCCTACACCATCACAACCAGAAAGGAACCCAGATAACATTCAGCTCTGAAAAGCAGCACGGTTTCTGTCTGCCAGGGGAAGGTGGCTGGAGACTCAGAGAGCCTCTTAAAGGGCCAAAGCACAAAATTTTGTTTGGAGCCACTTACCCTGGGCTCTGTCAGAGTAAAGGTGGAGTAGACTAGAGATGCTTGAGGAGAGTGGGTTAGTGGCTCTGGGGAGAGAACTGAAGGAATAGCCGCCAGGTCCCTGTGCTGAGTCATTCCCCATACTGCAGGAGCCATCTTTCTCAGGCAGAGCGGTGCAGTCTTTTCCAAGTAGCATCAGCCTGAGGGAAAGCAATAGCCCTGCCCACAAAAGTTACTCTGCCCCACCCTGTGGAGCTTAAACTGCTGATTACAGCTTGAGGCTATATGACTGATTAGTTCAACAACTAACACAGATTTCTGGGAGCTCTATGAGACTTCAGCTGACCCTTCCCCAGGCCCGGGACTGGTGAAACCTAGCCTTGGCGCACAGCCTGCTTCTTTCTACACACAAACATGGGCAGCAGAGGGAGCCATGCACTGTGGATTGCTGATAGCTCCACACAGGCTGACCAGGGCCAGTCACAAGTAGTATCTGACAAAGGCCTATACCACAGTCTTTGCAGATCTACCTAATACATAGAAACAGATACAAAGAAGCAGCCAAAATGGGAAGACGAAGAAACAGACTTCAAATGAAAGAACAAGAGAATACTCCAGAAGAACAACTAGATGAAATGGAGGCAAGCAATTTATCAGATAGAGAGTTAGAGCAATGATTATAAGCATACTCAACAGCATGAAAAAAGACACAGAAACCATAAAAAAGGAGCAGTCCGAAATAAAGAATGTGACTTCTGGTGAAGATGGAGGTGTGGGTTATGCTTTGCCTCCTGGCACAAGCACAAGAATCATAACTAACCTCAAAACAAAAACCACCCAGAACTGCCAGAAAAACTGAACTGTATGGAAGTTAGACAAGCAAGGATTTAAGGAAGCTATATTCATCCAGACAGGTAGAAGGGGTGGAGCTACAGAGCAGAGGCAGACAGGACCCAGTGTGATAAGGAAAGGTGGCAGGAGCAGCACGGGTGGTCCCACATTCACATGTGGTAGAGAAAAATTAGGAGGGATTCCTTGAGAGTGAGTGAACCCAGCCCCAGGCCAGGCTGTACAGCACAGGTTTCCAGCACCAGGAAGATAAAGCATCAAAACTTCTGGCTGCAAAAACTAGTGAGCATTGGGGCAGCAAAAGAAACTGACAGGTACTCAGGGAAGTCTGTTAAAAGGGCTCGCATGGACCTAGAACATACACAAACTCCCCCACTCTAGGTATCACCACCAGGGCAACAACCAGAAGGATGCCAGTTGCATATGAGAAGTGGGTGAACTGACTGGAAACAGAGCAAGTACTGGACAAGCCTCCAGAAGCCAGGCAGTAGAACTGTCCCATTTCTGAAGCTTCCTGCCAACACAGCACCACAAAGTGGTAAAGCAGGTTGCTGTGCCCTGGAGAACACCTCAAGGCTTTACCCATAAAACTCAATAGGTGTGCTAAGACAGGGAGTCAAAGCAGCTCTACCTAATAGACAGAAACAAGCACAGAGAGGCTGCCAAATCATGGAAACTAAGAAATATGGTCCAAATGAAAGAACAGAACAAAACAAAAGAAAAAGAACTAAGAGACATAACCAACCTATCAGATGCAGAGGTCAAAACACTGGTGATTGGGATACTCAGGATACTCACTGAGTATGGGAAAAACATAAGGGAAGAAATGAAGACTACACTAAGAGAAATGAAGAAAAATACACAGGGAACCAACAGTGAAGAGAAGGAAGATGGGATTCAAACCAATAATTTGGAACATAAGAAGAAATAAACATTCAACTAGAACTGATTGAAGAAATAGGAATTCAAAAAAAAATGAGGAGAGTATAAGAAAACTCTAGGACATCTCCAATTGTGCCAACATCTGAATCATAGGGGTGGGAGAGGGAGAAGAGGAAGAGTGAGAAATTAAAAACTTATGAAAATATAATGAAAGAAAACTTCCCTACTTGGTGGAAGGAAATAGACATGCAAGTCCAGGAAGCACAGAGGGTCCCAAACAAGTTGGACCCAAAGAAGACCACACCAAGACACATCATAATTAAAATGCCAAGGTTAAAGATAAAGAGAGAATCTTAAAAGCAGCAAAAGAAAAGCAGAGAGTTATCTAAACAAGACTTTCCATAAGACTATCAGCTGATTTCTCAAAAGAAACCTTACAGGCAAGA